>NC_092053.1:133753256-134093844 GCF_003086295.3 Arachis hypogaea | reverse complement strand
GATATAATTATATGATTATGTAAAACGTTTAACTCAAGACATCAAAATTAAATTCATAAAAATAAACAAAATATACAAAGAAAGAAAAAGGAAAGAAAAAAAATGAAAAAAAAAGCCACCTTTCCCTTTGAAATTTTGACCTTTTATTCTGATTGGGTTCTGTGATTGACTCATCGCGTCATCGATCCATCGATTCTATTCAGCAATTACTCACAAACAATGCATCCAGTGCAACTTCCGGCGCCGCCGCCGCCGCCGAATTCCGACGGTGACGGTGCCGGAGACACTTCTGCTTCTGCAACTGCTCCTTCTTCTTCTCTCATCAGAACTTATCGAATCTGGAAAGGCAGTAATGTAAGCCAAATACTTCCTTTGACTTTCGTTCCTTTGTGTTCCTCTTCATCAATCACTTTCTTTTCAGTTCAATTACAATTAGCCTTTTGAATTTTCCATTTCTTAATTGAATTTTCTCACTTTATTGTTCGTTGACTCTTATTGTTAATTAAAAAAAAAAAAATTTTTGTGAGGTGAAATCAGTTGTTTGGGAATTTATCTTTTGGATTGATTTTATGAGTTAGATCAACAGTAATCATTTTGAATAATCATCAATGTGTGTTTGTGTGTGTTAATGAATAGTGATAGTTGATACAGTTAGAAATTTGAGTTCTAGGAGCAACCTGTTTATACTGATATATAGCATCATACCATGTTTTAAGTTCAAATGTTAATTAATCATTCGTTTTAGCTTAAGCTTTGGTTAGAGATGAATCCTGATATGGTATTGTACTATCATCAGAACTTCTATGATCATAAGATCTAGACTCTAGAGTTCGACTTTTGTTACCTCGAATTGAATTTCAGCACAAGTTAGGATGAGTCTGTGCATTGTCCAAGTTATGAACCATTCACGTGCCTTTATGTAATAGCTTAAGTTTTTGGGGGAGTTGGTTTATGACACTGTCATCTTGTCCCAGCAGAAGAAAAGGTATTGAATGCATATTTTTCTTGTCAAGCTTCTATTGGTTGTTGAGTGTCGATTATTAAAATTCATTCATGGAGTTCACGTATCAGGAAACTCACATCTTAACATGTATTATCTGTATTGTACAAGGATCAAGTTTTTGTTTTATTGCTTTTACTTACTAGCTTGTGTTTTGATTCATGGCTTTTCTATTTTTCAGGAGTTTTTATGCTGCGGGAGGTTTATATTTGGACCAGATATAAAGTCTATATTTCTGACAATATTTCTTATTGTGGCCCCTGTTGCTGTATTCTGTGCTTTTGTAGCTAGAAAATTGTTGGACGATTTTTCTCATCACTCAGGATATTCAATAATGATCATAGTTATTATTCACACCATTTTTGTAAGTTAATCTGATCCAAGAAAAAAAAATGTAGCCCAGACTTCTATTTTCCATACTCAAATGTATAACAATTTTCAAAAAAGATTATTCAAATATGTGAAAGCACTATGTTTCTTTTCTCATAGACCATTGTTCTCTTAAAAGTCTTAAAATGTATTCCCAGGTTTTGACCGCCCTTCTACTGACCTCAGGAAGGGATCCTGGCATAGTGCCTCGAAATACTCGTCCTCCAGAACCAGATGTTCATGATTGGAGTGCCAATGTCAACAATGAACAGAATCAAAGGCTAAGTTTGCCTCGAACAAAGGATGTGATCATCAATGGTATATCCGTGAAAGTAAAATATTGTGATACCTGCATGCTCTATAGACCTCCCCGTTGTTCTCATTGTTCAGTATGCGATAACTGTGTGGAGCGATTTGATCATCACTGCCCATGGGTGGGTCAGTGTATTGGATTGGTAATGCTCATTCTTTCATTACTTTTTAATGATAGGATTTAGAACCGTTTTTTGTGTTTCTGATTCGTATTTGTCATTTGTGTTCTGTTTAGCATTATGAATTTTGCATGAAATCCTTCTTGTGCAATTATGAATCACTAAGCAACAATTTTTAACTGGATATTTACCCAATTTATTATGTTCAGATGCTGCCATTATGGCCTACCTAAAAGTAGACATGAATATGATCAAAATTACTATTCACAAGGACTAGGCACCATGTTGGAGGAAGAAAACTTGACTATTGTAATCTGTTGACAAAAAGCACTAAGTAGGGATCCTTATTATCATGGTTTTGAGAATTAGACTAGACCGGCTGGATTGACCAAGTTAACAAGGAACCAACCGGGCCACTAGTTTGGTTGGACTGAAAAAATGGTTATCCCAAAAAGTAACCATTGAACCGCTTGAACTGGCCAGAAATCTGCAAACTGGCTAAACAGAATTGGTTCTGCCGGTTGAGCAATTTCTTGCCTCCAATAGCAAGGCTACTTATTATTTGTTTGTATGATGATCATATTTTCCATGGCCATATCTTTTCATCATCCGTGGCCAAAATTTGCAGGTTAATGTAATGACAATAACTGCAATTTTATGTACTTGGCTGCAGCGAAATTATAGGTTCTACTACATGTTTGTCTTCTCTGCAACGCTTCTTTGCTTATACATACATGCATTTAGCTGGGTCTATATTACAAGGATCAAGGATTCTGAGGAGATATCAATCTGGAAAGCAATGATCAAAACTCCTGCTTCAATTGCGCTAATTGTCTACTCTTTCATCTCCGTCTGGTTTGTTGGCGGGCTCACTGTTTTACATACATATCTCATCAGCACAAACCAGGTGTGAGCCCCTCTTGATGTTCTTCTATATGTGACAATATGATAGATTTCATTTACGAAATATTTACCTGTCTCTCTTTTTTTTTTTAATTACTTTAGAATTCCCTGTAGTTTTCACTTAACTTTCAATTAGATTAGATTCCTATGTTTAAAAGTTTGTAAGCAAGTCTTTATTCTATATAATTTGAACAGTCTAATTAAGTCCATATACAATATGAGCAAGTTTTCAACCAAGTTCTTCTAATTTAAAAACTTTGCGATAAATTTGTATTTGTAATAAACAGTTTTTTCAGAAAAAACCAGCGAATTATCATCCAGTATAAAGGTTTGATCACAAAATTTTTAAACTAAGAGGACCTAGTTGAAAAAGTTTGTATAGAATTAGGACTTAATTAGAAATGTCTAAAGTATAGATATATCTAGTCGAAATTTTTTATACAGTACAAGAGTTTCATTACAAACTTTTAAACTTAGGGAGCTATTTGAAATTTAATGAAACTATAGGAACGTCCGGAATGATTAAACATCCTCTGTTTGGTCTTCTAACCTGAGTAAATCATAAGGTTTTTTTTCCTGCTCTATTTGCAGTCTACTTATGAAAATTTTAGATACCGATATGACCGACAACTAGTCAATCCGTACAATAAAGGGATAGCCAAGAACTTCAAAGAAGTGTTCTGCACTATAATTCCTCCGTCCAAGAACAAATTCAGAGCTAAGGTTGCAATTCCGAAGGATCCATCAGGTTCATCTCAAAGAAGGGGTGTCGATTACCAGGGTCCTCTTATGAGAAAACCACCGGGCGACTTAGAATTAGGAAGGTCATGGCCGGTTTACAATGACTCAGAAGAGGGTGGAAGTGATTCTAAAGATGAACTTACCAATGACAAGGGTAGTGGATTAACCGATGTGTCTGTGGATTTGAGCAAGATATTTCAAACAGAAAGCGGCGAGAGACAAGTTGCTTCGATTCTAAGGCACTCTTTGTGGGACAGAAGCAGCAGAAAGTGGGACATGAATCCAGAATTTCTCGACGAAATACAAGAAGTTGGCGAATCAAAACGCGTCGCGAGTGATTTTACTGAAGAGACTAGTGGCAATGGCAAAACAGAATGTGGTTCCACAATGTCAGAGAATTACAAAGACATAGAATCAAAAGGAGAAAAGAGTTGAAGAGAAAGTGTGGAAATTTCTTTGGTTAATTTTATATGTTGCTTGTGTGTTCGGTTCTGTTCATCTTAGTGTAGCATTCATGTTGCTGATTGAATTGTTTATTGAAGAGCAACATGATGGCCATCACTGTTTCAATTTTTTACCCTTCTTTTTCTAATTTGCAATGTAATGGAATCATATGTTATATGTAAATTTTATTAAAAGATTACATAATACAACACAAACAGACAAATTTTGCATGTTACAATTTTTTATTATTGTTTTATTTTAGAAAAAATGCCACTCTTATCCTCTGATTTATTTTAAGAGAAAAAAAAAAGGATTACATACCATGCAACAATTTGTTTTTTATGAAAAAATAAAAAATGCCATGCATTGACTCTGCTTTGCCGTGTTTGTCTCCTTAGTGAACGTTTGACCTTCACATTCCAATAGCTCACAACCTCATAATTTTTAATCTTATAATATAAATCAAGCATTAAAATTCAAGTACAAACCCTTTATTTCAAGTTTCAACAATGCTTGGCTTAAAATCCAATAGCATTTATGTTTCTTTTTGTTATAGTAGAATTCTCAAACTTGCAATGAAGACAACATTGCCATTATCCTTATGCTGGAAATGGATGGTGGAATTCATACAATCCCTCCTCCGGCCGTCTCCTCGCTCTTCCTCTCTTCCTCCGACGCTGCCACCACCTACTGAGCTTTGTAATGATGTGATCTTCGACATCTTTTTACGCCTTCCTCCACAAGTGCTACCACATTTTAGTTGCCTTAACAAGCAAGCAAACTACATGATCAATAGCCCTTTGTTCCAAACAACTTATTGGAACCAGAAGCTTCGCCTCCCTCGCCTTTCGGCCGTCGTGTATTACCAGCGCAAGTTGGACAATCGAATGGGGTTCGCCTTGACCATCAAGGATTATGATAGGAGGATGGACAAGGGTGAGTTCCATAAGCATAGACAGGTACCTCAATTTCGGTTCCCATCTAAGGCCTATACTAGGTTACTCCAATGGGCAGAATCTATGCTTCAGCATCATGAGATGGGTGCAAATAATGGCACCAAATTTCAAGAACAAATTAATAGCCAAAACCAAAGAGATCAGAATTGTAGTTTGAAGAATATTGAGATGTAATTGTTGAAGCTACTAGATAGGAAGAGCAAGTGTAAATAGATTAGGTTGATAATTGTAATTGTGATTCAAAAGATACATTCACAATACAAAAAGTGTATATGCATAACATGATATATACCAATACTTATTTTCTTACTATCCTTGTATAACTATAGTTGCTCTTTTTGGTAAGAGAAGAATCAAAGCATTATGTTTGTAGGATCACAGCTTAACTACTAATTCGGTATCCAAAAGATTCAATCACGGACAAAAAAAATATTTGAAAGATGTTATCGACAAAATAGTCATTGAATAATTTAAAAATTCGACAAAAGAACTAATAAATATTATATTTTTTATAAGTAACAGATGGCAACATTTGAATACATATTCAGAAGGTGCACAAAAAAATTCGGAGCAAAATTTGATCTCAAGATTTTTTTCATAAAAAAATTCACTTGACAAAAATTTATCAAATTTTAAGGATGAAAATATCTTATTTTTTTAATAATAATTACAAAAATTTGCATCAAAATTTGATCTCTTAAATCTTTTTTTGAATATATATATATTTTTTTAATATCTTATTTTTTTGTCGTGTTTTTAAATATTTCGAGGGCTTATTTGTTGTTAGCATATGTTTTGGTTTATTTTATCGGTGATACGAACTTTCGTGTACTATTTTGATAGTTTACTCCATGATCGTATAACATACTTGCTTCTCATTGGATTATGTTTCTCATTAGCAAGGGGAAGAGTGTTAGCTCAAACTATTATTTTGAGATAAGCTTTGTGATAATTACAAACATAATACTACTTGATGTCTTTGGTGTGTGTAATTGATCTTTATCAGAAGTTATATATGCAGAATATCTATGAAAAAATCATGCAGAGTATTAAGGAGGAGAAAATCATGACATGAAAAATGAAGACAAAGCAAAGATCAAAGGAAAAATGGACAAGCTCAAGAAAAAGTGGAGAAACCTACGTTTGAGGATATTTCACTTAATAAATATTCATATGAAGCTGAGTTGCAAATCTAAGAGGTAGAGTTGCATAAAAGAGTTGTAAAATCAATAAATTAATTAAATTTTATAACATGGCAAGAGAGGGGTTTTTATTCGGTTACATGGCAAGATATAATTTTAGAAATATTTTAGGTGTACCGAGAACATCGGTGTTCCAGTTATTTTAACCGTTAATCTGAATTATAAAAAATATATATAATATATATTTATTAAAATCAACGGTTAAAATAACTGGAACACCAGTGTACCCGGTACACCTGAAATGTTTCCTATAATTTTATCCTCATGCAACAAACCCCAAAAATCACAATTGCAAGTCTTGGAGAACTGAAATCTAATAATATTGGGCCACTACAAAAAGTGCCAGATCAGGGGAAAAAAAAAAAAAATATATATATATATATATATATATTGGCCAAAAATTGGTTGGCTACAATCACAATGAAAAAAGAAGAACAAAAGACAGTAAAAAATCACCGCTCTATTTAGGGGTGTTATCGGTTCGGTTTGGTTTGGTTTTGGATCAAAAACTAATTGAACCGATCTGTTCGGTTTTTACATAATACCAATCAATCGGTTTGCTGTTTGCGCAACAACCGAACCGAACCGAACCAAACCAAAAACGGTTTGGTTCGGTCGGTTTTTCGGTTTTTAAATCCTAACTAATAGAACATTAATCTTAGTAAAATGATGTTCAAAACAATCAATAAATTAAAATAATATTACATTACATTTAAATTCAACACAATTTCAACTCATTCCAACAACTAAACATAAAACAAACACATTTGTTAAGTCTAAAATTTTCATTTCAACGTATTACTAACCACTTCTGCGGTTCGGTTCGATTCGGTTCGGTTTCTGTCGAGCCAACCGAAAATCGAACCGAACCGATCGGTTTACATCGGAAAAAAAACCAAAAAAACCAATTTTTTTCGGTTTTTATTCGGTTGTTGTAAATTTCGGTTCGGTTTTGCGATAAATTTCAGTTTGGTTCGGTAACTTACACCCCTAACTCTATTAAAGACGGGAAAATTCATATTTCAAATCAGAAAAAACAGAAGGATTGCAGGATCATCCTCCTTTCATTGGAGCATTTTCTTTTTTTCACATTATCTATTTACATAGAAATTTCTTATTATTCTCTTTGATTAGGAAGATAGTTTTAAAATGTCTTAGCTAGTTTTTTATTTTTTATTTATCTTGTCTATCTCTGTCTGCAATAGAAAAATACAAATATAATAATCAAGTGAAAAATTATGAAAAAGTCACCAGGTGACAAATAAGAGAGAGACAATAGGAAAAGTCATTAATTTTTTACTTATTTGTAATATGTTCAAACTTCTAAGGTATAAACTCCACTTGGCCTTACACATGCAAGTCGGACAGGAAGTGGTGTTCCCAGTGGCGGACAGGTGAATAACGCGTAAGAACTTGTCCTTGGGAGGGGAATAACAGCTGGAAACGGCTGCTAATACCCCGTAGGCTGAGGAACAAAAGGAGGAATTCGTCCGAGGAAGGGCTCGCGTCTGATTAACTAGTTGGTGCCAACGAGATATAACTCAAATGACATAGTAAAATTAGAGTTTGTTGGTTGAGAGACTGGTATTAAAATTTATGAGTCTGAGACTGAGACTAAAACTCAGTATCATGTTTGTTGGTTCATGTTCTAGTATTAAAATTTATGTCCCCAAAATTTTATTACCTTAAAAAAGTAGAGACACAGGGGACTAAAATTTTTAGAGATAGAAACTGAAACTTTAATAACATTTTATACCTAAAATATCATCATTTCAATTAATTAATTTTAATTTTACCTTTTTGCAAATTAAATTAGAGTTTCAATCTTATTTCAATTTTTGTCTCCTACTTTGCACCAAACAGAATATTAAGATTTATTTCAATCTCTGTCTCTTAGTCTCAGTCTCTCAGTCTTTCCGTCTCTGTCTCCCCACCAAACGCTACGTTAGAGATCTCGAATTCGAGTCTCAATCCTAAATTTGGAGGGAATAAAAAAAAAACTCCACTTGGCCAATGCTTGGTTTGGGTTTGGTAGTCTTGGGCTCTTGGCAAGTTTGGTTTGAGTTTGCCAGGCCTTTGGTTTTGCAAACACTAGTCTAGAGTATTTAGATTTGGCAGGACTAAAAAATAAAGAGTACTTAGATTTGGCATTCTGAGAAACTTTGTTTGAAGTTCCATAAGTCTCGGCCTAAGAATATATAAATATATGTCATTTTCTTCATCCCTCCTCCTGTGCAGTTTTCTTTCTCTACTGTATGAGTCATAACGATTCTATAATCTAATGGCACGTTTCTTCCCTTCCTCTTTTCTAAGTTCGTTTGATTCATGCTCGAACTGGACGATGAACATTTATCATGTCCAGTTCTTTCAGAGAATAGATCAGTAAGAATTCACCTATTCCAATAACAAAAAACCTGTCTTCAATGATCCTATATTAAGAGCAAAATTGGCCAAAGGAATGCGTCATATTTATTATGGAGAACCCACATGGCCAAACAGAGAAAAAGAAACCTTGATTCAAGTCCCCTCCTAAGGGTTGAGCTAAACTACCAATCATGATTCATGAGAATGTGTGTGGCATGAATAAATGACTTTGCTCGGATGGCAATTTAAAACACTTGCTATAAGTACTTTTCGTGAACCAACAAAAACATTAAACTCTGTACTCTATCCTTTTTTTTTTCCCAAAAAACCCTTGAGTTTCAGGTATTCCAGGAGGGTCCAAAAATTTTAATCCAAGAAAGTGCTAACTGCTAAACAATATTAAGATTCTGGCACTGATAATTTGATTGAGAAAGCACATTGAAGCCCACGATAATTCATTGCATGCTCTGAAACCTTTTCCAGATAAGCATGTTCGTCTCGACATAACGCTGGGCGCAGTTCGAAAGACAAGAAGCTTCACTGGAACTGAATTTATTCCCAGGTGTACCCGTGATGCATTTGTTCCAACATTCGCTTGTAACCTTAGCCACTGTTTCAGTAATCACGGCCTTTTGCTGTTCTTCCTGCATTGAGGACAAATTAATCAACTTATAGTACCTCACCAAGACATAAGCAACTATTACACAGGGTGTGTTTCATGTGCTTTTTCACCCCACTTTTACCCCCAATCAAAGACACCCGGAAAAAAAAAAGCCCAAAGAGAATGTATGCATTGCCTATGTTTTCCTTTATTTCTTTTTTATTTTTTATTTTACATGGAAGATAGACAATTTATTAATTAACAATCCAAGGTAAGCAATCCAAGTGAACTAAAAGAACAGCTTCAGTGAGGGCATTCCTCTAATCCAAACACTCTTATAAAATTACAAGCTAAATTGGCTAAGCTACGCCATTGCGTACCTAAGCCTTTGAGTAATAATAAGGATAAATTACACTGGTCTCCCCCGAGGCTAGGCGATATTACACGCAACACCTCACAATTTGTAAAAGCATATACTAACAATCCAATGATTTAGATAGGTGATATAACCTTTTGTAAAAGCATATACTAACATCTTCAAAGATTTAGATAACTGACAACATTGCAACTACACTTGAAACCCTTGTATTTTATGAAACATGAAAGACCAAATGTGACACTAACCTCCCCTATGAACATAACAGTAAGAGAGATCAGTGTGAACATGACGAAATCGTAAAGAACCAAGTGAAAATCACATAATATCAGGGGAGACTAGTATAATTTATTCTAACAACAACAACAAAAAATAATAATAACTCTCTAGGGCATAACATTACGAAACAATGAACATAATATCCGTGTTCTTCCCTTTCGTAACTAAATTATGCATGCTCTGAGTTTTATACACATTAAATTAAAATTCTCTAAAATGCTTAAGCAACTTTATCTGTAATTCAATGAAACATATACAACAATATCCGAAAAAGAAAATCAAAACGAAACAGAGAAAAAGGTGCAGCTTATCAAAGCAAAATCTCTAAGCTAGAAAACATTTATTCCTAAAAGAAATTAGAGTAAATTATTTTGTTAACATAAAAAAATCAGGAGCAGATGAAGAATTGAAACATACGGAGTAGAATTTCTGCATTTCAGGTGAATTGAGCTCTGAAAGATCCATGGCGACAGATTCCTGCCGCAAAACCCTAAAGCTAAGAACGACGCTGAAGCTTTTGAGTTTTGACAGAAGAAAGAACAGAAGTTAGAGTAAAAGTGTAAAACACTAAAACCTTTCGTAGGAAAAAAGAAAAAGTAGAAGGAAACATATGGGCCTCAAAAAGGCCCTTTTTAGTTTTTCTCTCAGGCCCATTGGGCTCAAAAACTGGACCAAGTCATTTATTTTAAGAATTTTGGTTTAACCAACTTAAGTTGGTTGAGTAGCTCACTCGTCGACTTAAGTAAATGTTACAGATTTGAATTCTGTCTTATGTATGCAACAACTCATTAGTCAGCAACTCAGATCCGCGACAAATTAATTCTTAACTTGTAGGACTGGAGAATACTATAGGCAACCAACAAAGTTTGGTTTATTGTTTAGTATTTTAGAGAAAAGATGTAAATGTTCATTAAAAATTTTTAGACGAAACTACTTTTATACTAAATAAAATTGAGAGGTATTTTAGAGAAAAAAAAAATTTCTTAAACGTTTCTAAAAAATATTAAAAGTTTGTATAACATGTACTACTACTACTATATATATAAAGAATATTAATAACATGTAGTCATGTACTGTTCATTAAATTTGCTACTATTGACACTGTGCTTTTGGGAAAACTTTTTGAAAAACTTAAGAACCCTAATTATATATTATGTTTAACTTGATTTTCAAAAATCCCAAAAAATAAGAATTTAGATATATAGGGAAAAAATATTTAAACGCCCAAGAAGTATTAAATATAATATGATATAGATTGTGTTTAGTATTATTGAACACTTTAGATATACTAGTTTTATAAACACTTTAATTGTCAAAATTGAGCTATTTACAGATAGTAAAATTGAACCGATAGATCTAATTGATTTAGTTGCTAGTTCGATATCAAATCGATGATAAAAACTCAGGTGCAGTTAACTTAATGTAAAGTTAATAGATAAGAACCGTTAAATAATATAATTTAATCAAATCTATCAAATTATTTAACGATTTTTAACTATCAAATTTTCATGAAATTAACTTTACATGAGTTTCACCTAATCCTATTCAACCCTTACACACATAAAATGCTGTGTCTTTGAAGCTGGAGCATGCAACTTAAAGTAGTGCTATCCATTTTGTTATGTGTATTATATAAATATAAGAAAACATGGTCCGTTTAATTTTATTATTATATAAATTATAATAAATACTAACTAAATATATTTTTACATAGTTTTAATTAATTTCTTTTTAATTAATTCAACTCGTCACGGTTAATCACTAAGGTAATAATCTAGTATTTTGATTGATCGATTGAAAGGTCAATTTTGATAATTATGGCTATAATTCTATTTGGAATATTAATAAGTAAGAACAGGAAGTCAAAATTAAAAAATAATAGCCAAAGTTTCTTACGCGCTAAGCATAAGTTAGCTTTTTTAGCTGTATTCCTTGATAAATAAATAAACAAAAGCACAGAAAACTTTGGAAAATTAAAGAGGGAACAAATATTCATTCAACACATGATTGGCAAGAGGATCCACACACACAAATAGAAAGGGATTAAATAAATGGAAGATTTTTAAGTGTACCGTTGTATCGGTGTATCAGTAATTTTTAACCGTTAATCTTAATTATATATATTATATATATTTTTTATAATTAAAATCAACAATTAAAAATCACTAAAATACCGGTATGACGGCACAGTTAAAAATTTTCCTAAATAATATATATATAGAACAAAACAAACTAGTGAAACTACAATACACTCGGCTTCGTACCACTAAATTCAACTAGATTAGTCGGTGGCTAATTTACTCGTTCGTTTAAATAATTATTAAAAATTTAAATTTTATTTTATATATACAGTAATTTATTGACGAGTGATATATAACAATTTATTAGTAAACGATAAATTCTTAAATAAAACTTAAATTTAGATTAAATTAATCTTTTGACCTCTCAAATTAAAAAATATTGTAATTAACAAAAATAAATTCATAAAATTAAAAGACGTCATATCATATTAACAATTAACCTAATAAATACTAAGTGCACGGCTTTTTTTTTTTACTCACATTATTATTGAAGCCACCGATTTTTCTTTAATTTATTTGTTCAAGTTACACTTATTTATTATTTTAATTAATTTGGACTAATAATGAATTCACTAAAACCTTATAAAATTAAAATTGTGTGAAAATGATTACTAGCTGTATATATATTCTTTATCTATTTATTATAGAATCATTTTACATGTTTGTTCTTTTGGATAGTTCTTACAATACTTAAATTTCCAATCATTTTGGAAAAAAAAATGTTAGTATTTATAAAGAAAATTAGAGAAAAAAAATGTCACACATAACAGAATTGGATGATTTTTGTTGCTGCGGTCTTAAGCAAAGGAATTCAACATATATATGCAAATAAATGTTCATAAGGCTTTTTAATTTCTTTTCAATTTTCTAGCAAATGATGAGGGAGTGAATCTTTCAAAATCTTTATTTAGTTACGTGGAGAAAAGCAAGCTCTTTAAAACAATTAAGTACAAAGTAGTAAGCAACATCTTCTTAGCGAAGGAAAGTACCAATCTTATTATTATTATTTAGGTATAGGGAAATAATAAGAAGTAATAATTTTGAAATTGAAAATAATAATTAGAATAAAGGAGAAATAGGTCTTAATTTTTTTTCCACATATATTTTTATCCTCAAGAAACAGAAAATACATTCATATCCCTCACTCCTGTAAAATGTGGATATATTAATATTTCCGTTGAATTCATGCTGTTAGATCTGTCGAAAAATTCTGATCTGACAAATGTGGAGCACAAACTACCTGGCAAACGTGGAGCGCAAACTAAAGTCAGTTCCACGTTTGTCAGGTCAGAGTTTTCCGACGGGTCCAACGGCCTGAATTCAACGGAAGGGTTAATATGTCTCGTTTTAAGGATCAGGAACATAAATGTATTTTTTATTCTTTAAGAACGAAAATATTCGCGAAAAAAATGTCAACGACTTATTTATCCTTTATTCTAATAATTAGTAACGACCTTTTGAATTTTTGTTTTATCCAAATTCAATTTTATCTGATAATTAAAAAGTAATAATAATTTTATTAAAAAAAAAAAACTACTTCTTTAGAAACACCTGGAGCAGATGGCATAAAGTGTGCGTTGCTGAGTCATTTATCCACCAATATATGTGTAATTGAAATTCATCAAAATTAAAGGAAGAGGGAAAGCATATACCAAATAGTTATTAGTTAACTGTCAAATCTGCTAGGTAAATAAATATAAATATCTAAGTCTCTATTTTTAATTATTAATTTTACATAAAAAATTACATTTGAATTTTTACAAAATATATATTTTAGATTCTCGACTTTATAGATAAAATAATCCATGTAAGACTTTAATCCTTACTTTTATTAAGCAATTAAATCTTATATAAGTATGGATTTAATTTTAATATATTATTAATATAAAATTTAATAAAATAATTTTATATATATATCTAATTACATAATAGTATGTTATAAAAAATAATTATTATTTTTATTAATTACATAAATAATTATTTAAAAAAATAAATTAATTACAATTATATAAAATATTATTTTATATTGTCAGTATATATTAAAATTAAATTTATATAAATATTTAAATTATAATTATCACGTGTCAATTTTAATTTTCAAAGTTCAAATAAATAAACTAGCTACGTGTATATAATTATATATTGACATACAGGACAATGCTAATGGGTGGCAATGAGTTATAGCTCAAATGACATAGTTTTTCCATACTCAATTAAAAGGTTGCGGGTTCGAGTCTCCTATCTTTAGTTAAAAAAAAAATGCTAATGGGTGATAATTCAACCCTTTTTTTTTACCTGAAGTTTGTTATTTTCTTCAAATATATTATCGTCACATATCTAGCTCCATACTTTATTTATATCATCCCAATTTAGAAGTACCGACATAAAATGCTTGGAAGAACTAAAAACAAGGTTTAAGTACATTTCTATAGCTCCTAATTAATATTAAACATTAAATGCAAATAAGGTTTTATAAACAATATATTATTCTTTTTCCTATAATTATCTTTTCGGTAATATTAAGAAGACAAAAAAAAAATCAAAACTTATTTTATAAATAAAATAAATTTTGATTATTTTTTATTATCAAATATTTTATTATCTTTTACTTTGTCATTAAATTACATATCCCAAAAATTTAAACTAAAATAAAAACATGTACATAAACAATTATATAGTTAATACATTTCCTTAGACAAAAATCTCTTTTTGAGTTTGAAGCATAAATTTACATAGATATATTTTTATAGTTACATATCTAATAGACTTTCTCTATATATATGAAATAATACAAATAAAGATTATTTTAAAATGATACATAATAATAGTTTGAAAATATAAAATTGAGTTAAAATATTTTCAGTTGAAAAAAGAAAATTTAGAAAACAAAATTAAAGAAAAACAAAAAAATATATAATAAATAAGTATTTTATTTCAACCCAGTCCTCAACTAAAAGTTTATTTTTTTATATTTTTCTTTTTTTTATTTTTCCTTCTCCCCCTATATATTATGCATTTTTTTTTCCTTCATATTCGTATTATGCATTTTTTTTCCGCCTTCTCCTTCATGTTATGTGTTATTTGTACAGAATCTATATATGTGTTGTTCTGTTATAAATTTTATGTTCTTTTGCAAAAATGTATGTTTTGGTTTTAAAAATTTTCTATATTTTTTCCATGAATTCCTTTGTTATTTTAAAGAAATTTTTGTGTCGTTTCAATATTTAAAAGAATGTTGGAAAAATTTTAACTTTTTGAAAATTTAGTTAGTTGGACGGTATATTTTGGAGACTTATTATAAAAATACTTATTCATCTAATGTATGTTAGATGAATAAGTATTTTCATTAATTCGATGGTTTATTTGTAGTATATAATATTTATATGAATATTTTATTTGTTAAACAATCAGGATATGCTTATTTCAGTTTTTTTAACAAAAACTAAACAAACGTTTTACTTGAAAATTTATTACCTTTTAGATATTTATATAGATTTTATAAATAATTAAAATAAAAAATTGATTCTTATTAAATAACTTTTTTTTTTTTTACCTTTTTTCAGTTTTAGAAAAATAAAGGCTGTCAAATCACTTTTTTTTTTCTTTTAATATAAAATCAAAAAACAAATCCACCATTATTCTATGTTTTACGTCAAACTATACATGCTAAGCATGACACCAGCAAATAGAGGATTGACTTATTATCAAAGAAATTAAAAAGAAACATAAAAGATATAATTTTGGAAGATTTTCAAGTGTACCGTCGTACTGAGTGATTTTTAATCGTTGATCTTAATTATATATATTATATATTTTTTTTTATAATTAAGATTAACGGTTAAAAATCACTGAAACACCTATATGACGGCACACTTGAAAATTTTCCTATAATTTCACATAGGAGATTCCAAAAACCTATCCAACAAACCCTAAGTTTGATTAAATCGTTAAACCAAATCCAACAACTCCAGTTGAAAATAGTCAATCACCACCGCCAATCCAATATTAGATGAACATATATATATAGAAAATTTTAAATTTCAAAATTTTAATTAGGTCTTAATTAATTCTTTTGCTAATTAATTATCTCTCAATACTTGTTAATACATAATTGGTAGAACCATGGAATCTGAAATCATATTTCCATGACTCTAAGAAAAGCATGCAAAATATTTAATTTTATGACCAATCACTTTATATTTTATGATACAAAAGGTGGTGGTCAGGCATAGCAAAAAAGGCAAAGAAAAAGATCTTTTTAAATTTGATATATATAATATGAATTTAATTTTGATGCACTGTGTCAATGTAAAGTAAATTGTAATTATGCAATGTCATATTATTAGTAAAAATAACTACCTTTTATATTGATCGCATGAATAGTCATCCAAAAGAATAGATGTAATTACACGACTGTATAAAACGCTTTACACTGTCAAAAAATACCATTTAGCAGCGGTTACCATTAACCGTTGTTAAAGGTTTAGCCGCACACTATCTTCTAATGGGTTATCAACTGCTGTTATTCGTTTGACAGCGGTTAAAAATCACTGCTAATCGACTGCATAACCGCTGCTATTTGCTGGATGTGGTGTAGTGAAACTCAATATAATATATAACAACTTTTAATTAATTAATTAAAATTCCAAAGAACAAACTTAGTCAGTTAAGCATTGTCCCCTTTATTACATGCTTAAGTTCCCTCCCAACTAACTCCAAAAAAATTAAATAACCTAGCTATATATAATATGCTTATAAATAAGCATACACAAAGCTTCATTTTATCACCAATAAGTTGGTCCAGTTTTCTAAGTTTTTATTATTTATAATTATTTTATGATGAGCAAGAAGATGAGGTTTGTTAAGAAGAACAAGAATGGAGTGAGATTATTGCCACCTGGATTTCGGTTCCAACCAACAGAAGAGGAGCTTCTATTTCAGTATTTGAAATGTAAGGTTTTCTCTTTTCAGTTGCCAGCTTCAATCATTCCTGAGATCAATGTATGCAACTATGATCCTTGGGATTTGCCAGGTAATCAATATCAAAATCTTTACCTCTTTTTTTTTTTTTTTTTTTAATGTTTTAGTTTCACTCTTATTAAAGTTACCAAATTATAGTGAAGTATAATTCCGTTTAGTCTTTGCTTCTTAAAATGTTTAATTTAATAATTTCTTCAAAAAAAGAAAAAGCTAAAGATAGACTAAATTAATTAAACTAAATTGAAACTAAAGGTTAGAATGAAACTAAGTTAAATTAAAATATTATTTAATTTTTACTCATTTTTTTTTTTTACATATAGCTCTAGGAATAATTAACTAATTAAGGTATTTTTACAATATGTAGTATAAACTCATCATCATTAATGACATATTTTCCATGCAAGAGAGCTCATTAGTATATGTAATACAAAAGTATTACGTGTAGATTAAAAATCATCGATCAAAATCACTCACTATATATTTTATATAAAATATTTTATTATTTAACTTATTTTTAGTATGTATTTTATATTTTATATTTTAATATATATATATTTTTAATGTCTAACGGATATAGTAATATCTTTTAATTATTACTAAATTGATTAAAAGATGAAGAGAAACAAATATAAATAAACAAAATCACATTAACATAGCATTATTTATTAATGTCATAGATATATATGCTCTTATAACTATGATCTTATTATTTTTTTTTATTTTATTATTAGGGAATAATAATAATTATGGGGAGCAAGAAGAGAGATACTTGTTCAGCTCAAAGGAAGTTAAGTATAGAAACGGTAACCGAATGAACAGAATAACGAAATCTGGATATTGGAAAGCAACTGGATCAGACAAAAGAATAATTTCAACATCATGTAATAATAATAATAATAGTAATATTGTTGGGATAAGAAAAACTCTTGTATTCTATCATGGAAAATCTCCAAATGGCTCTAGAACTCATTGGATCATGCGTGAGTATCGACTTGTCACTACTCCTTCTAATTCATCCCAGGTGATTATTTTTTCAGTTATTACTACAAAGTTTGTTTTTACAAGTTTTTTTTCTTTTATAATGGCCTAATTAATGGGTAGCCAAAATTAGGTTAAATTACACAGTTGGTCTATACATTTTTAGTGAAATTACAAATTAGTCCCTACATTTTAAAAGTTTGTAATTGAGTTTCTAAAGAGAATTAAAATTTGCAATTTAGTCCTTACCGTTCAAAAATGTTAATTTAACAGATATTCTCAGCGTATGCTAAGAATATTCTGTTAAATCAAACACTTTTTTGAACGACGGAGATTAAATTACAAATTTTAATTTTCTTTAAGGACTCAATTACAAACTTTTAAAATGTAGGGACCAATTTACAATTTCACTGAAAGTGTAGTACCAACTGTGTAATTTAATCCCAAAATTATTAGCATTAATTATATTCCATTTTTTTTAACTTTCATGTAATATTACACTCATCAATAATATTCTTTGATTTGTTATATTTACACCCACATTATATTTTACAACATACAAAAAATAAATGGTAGAGATCATTATTAATAAAATATTTATTTATCATCTTTATAATAGACATACGATTTAATTAATAAGCATAATCAATTAATTTCTCGTGTTAATATTTTGTTATTCTGTTTTCGCGACACTCTTATTATTTAAATTCTCAACATTATTGTCAATTTTTTTCCTTCAAAAAAATTATATTATTTTTGGAGATTATAAATATACTAGTGTGACTAAAGAATCTGATCAAGCTAAAACAGAAATTAGTATTGCTTATTTAACTAACTAACTAACTAACTTAACATTTAAGTAACATAACTTTTCTTAATTATAACACTAGATTTTATTTTGGCTTGGTCGTTATTCTTTAGTTACACTAATCTTTACAAAAATAATAGTAAATTATATATTAACTAAAATAGTAAGATTATTGTGTGTATGACCATATTTTATTTAATTTATGTATGATTGATTTTATGTTGGCAGAAGTATGTAGAAGACTTAGGGAATTGGGTTCTTTGCCGCATATTCAAGAAGAAAAGAAGCATAGAAAGTCAACATCACATGGTCAACAACAAAATTAATAATGTTGTCGAGGTGGCTAATAATAATAATAAGCCAATATTCTTTGATTTTATGAGGCTATATGACTCGCCAATATCTTCTTCTTCATCCTCATCTTCTTCTTGTTTAAGTTCTGATTTCATAACTCAAGTGTAAGAACATATGTGGTTATTATGTATGAATTTTTATATACTTTTGTAGAATTTTTAATAAATTCTTATAATTTAGAAGTTTATTATTAAGTTTTTACTAACAAATACCGTTAAAAATATTTTATAATTTATTTTATATTTGTTATTTCTAAAGACAATTATTAGTAAAAATAAAATTAAATTTTTTTTATCTAATATACAAATTTTTAAATTAGAGCAATCTAGTTAAAAATTTAGTAAAAGCATTTAGAGTCTACGAAACTAATTAAACCTACATATAATTATATATATATGACAATATTGTTATATATCATCTTTTAATGATTAATGTCTGAGAATTATTATAACTAACTTTAATTTTATAACTAACTTTAATTTCTATTGAAGATATTGATAATTTTTCACAATGTTACATGAACAATTAATTTATGTATAATAAGTGCAATTTATAGTAATTTTAAAAAATAGTAAAATATACAACAATAATGTAACTAGAGACCTAGAAAGTTTAGTTTCCATACTAATTTAATTAGTTCATCAACTTTTTATGTGCAATCCATTTTCCTATTATTGTACACCAAGAAGTACACACTAACTGTTTCTTGTTATTTCAACATCCACCTTATAACCAAAACCCTTAACAATAATCCTCAAGACCTCTCCAATTTATTTTCATATTTTAGGGAAAACAAAAAATTAAAATAAAAAGGTGAGAGTTAAGTGAACACATACCCCCTCCTCTCTTCCAAACCCTAATTTGTATTTTCAACACTTATGTGCATCTCCAATTATGGGAAGCCAAAATTCTACTATCAATCCAAAAGGTGCAGCCGCGACGATAGAAACAGAAGTATTTTCTGTAAGCGTTCGCTCGAGACTTTCTCGCAAATTCGAAGAGTTCAAGAGTCGTAAGAATATCAACAAATTTGAAGAGAAGAGCCTCTTATATGATGATGGAGCTGTCAACGAAGACGGTATAAAGGAATATATTACATCACCGACGCATATAAAGCGGCTTTCTAATGTGGTTTTATTGTCTTCTTCTGCCGATGATGACAACAATGAGAAGCATAATGCGCAATATATTGAGGAACACAGAGATTTTCAAGACGAAGAAAAATTGAAAGACATTGAAAAAAATATTAAGAAAAAAGAAAAGAGTGGTGAATTACTAAAAGAAAATTATACATATGATAAAATAAATGTGAAACACGAAGACATTGAGAACAACACATATTGCGATAAAACTTCTATACTTTTAGATTGTAGATCGCCAAGTTTTAAAATATACTGTATTAAGATAGACAAGAAAAAAGAAGATGACGACAATAACAACAACAACGACGAAGAGGAGAAAGAACAAGAAAAATGTAAGTATACTAAATTAAATTTTAGCATTTTATATAATTAGGGGTTAAATTATGAAAATTTATATAACATTATTATTGAGAAATGCAGTTAATGATGAAGAAGAAGAAACCGTGAAACTATTGCAACAGCCTGCTAAGACATCCATTGATGACGAAAGTGTTGATGAAAGCATTGAAAGTGCTTCATCAGAAAACTCTAACGCGGTAATAATCTTTTAATCTCTTCTTTATTTCATTGTTTTAATAATTAATGATAATTACATTATTCATCATAAAATATGTCCTAATTAATAGATAATATTGTATAATAATATAATGAAATATTTTAATTTATTCTGTTGTTTTAACAACAAAAATTATGCTATATTTAAAAGGTTTAATTACTCTGTTAGTCCCTATAGTTTCGTGAAATTTTCAATTAGGTCCTTATACTTTTTTTCTTTTTAATCGGGTCCCTGTACCAATTTTTTTTTTAATTAAGTCCCTCTTACTAGTAATTAGCTTAATTTTATAGGGACCCAACTAAAAAAAAAATTGATACAAGGATCTAAATAAAAAGAAAAAAAAAGTGTAAGGAGTAAGGACCAATTAAAAAAAAATTGGTGCAAGGACTCAATTAAAGAAAAAAAAGTATAGGACCTAATTGAAAATTTTGCGAAATTATAAGACCAGCAAAATAATTAAACCTATTTAAAATATATAAAATAACAAGAAACTATCGCTCTTAAATTAATAATATCATTTTTATTTAAAAAATTAAACCCTAAATTTTATTCTGATTTTGCATATCTATATATTAACGAATTCAACTTCTTTCAAGATTTAGCAAATATGCATTTAGTATATATATAATTTAGAATAAAAAAACTAATTTTTAAAAAAATTAATTAATATTAACAAAAAAATATTTTTTTAGTCTAATTTTTTTTTTATCTCACGATATCTCCTTATTATTTAATGTTTCAGCTTCTTGTTGAAATGGAACCATTAACAATGGCGACTTCGAAGAAGAAAAGACTTGGCAAGATCAAATTTGGCAACATGAAGAATCTTAATGTTAAGAATATCAAGAACCGGATCATCAACCCATTACTTAGCAGTGCCCAAGATCGAAAATTGTTTACTCATTCACCCAAATGATTTGGTTTTTCTTCAATATCTATAAGATAATATTTGTTCTTAGAGACCGAGATTGAAATTGGGAGGTTACGACTCAATATTGTGTTTGGTAGTTAAGAATTAAAATTTCAGTTCTTTCAGTATATTTAAAAAGCTGAGACAAAAATTTGAATTTGAACTTAATTATTATGCAATAATAATGTAAAAAAAAAAAAAAAAATCCTATTGAGGTGTATTATGAATGGTAGTTATTTTTATATAGGGCCGTCAAAATAGGTCAAATCTATTGGGTCAGTCCGTTTATCTATTTAAATGGACGGATTTTGCCTCGAAAATTAAACCCGTTTAAATTTCGGGTTAAATGGACTGAGCCCGATTAACTCGAAAAAAAAAATAACTGGTTAAACGGGTGGTCTGTTTAATTTTTTTTACATTTTTTTAAAAAGTAGTACTTTCAGTCGATATGTTTTTCGATCCAACCCGAAAATCCGATCTATTAACTTAAAAAAACATTTTTTTAAAAATAAAATAAAAAGATAAACAGACTGACCCATCTAACCCATCCGAATTGAAAAATTATGGCTCGCGAATAAAGCGGATTTAAACGGTCTAACCCATTTAACTCACATATTTAATGGGTCAAATCTATATAGATCGGACTAACTCGTTTGACAACCTAATTTTTTTTTGTATGAGATTGGTGTGTCATATTGTGTGGTTCTTTAATATAAGTGTTGTTTGTATAAACTCTTGCGATTTGTAGTTATCTTTAATGACATTATTGAAAGAGATGATTGAAAATTACTAATTTCTCTCCCTATTTAAATCGAGCTCTTTTGAATGATCTATATTATATATTTCTTATTACTTTGCATTTTACAACAAACAAAATGTCCTCTTATAAAAGATCATGTGTTAAAAGATTACATGTATATAGAAAGATTTTTTTGGATTTAGTAAATGTACTAAAAAAAGAATTTCGTTTTTTAATTTTCACAAAGGCTTTACAATGTAGACACCCAAAAAAGCCTTTAAAATGAAAAAAAAAATGTAAGTTGAGCGAGAAAATTAGTTATTTTTTCAATATAATCGTATAAAATTGAATGCATATTTAAAATATATTTTATACTTATAAATAGTGTACGAAAATTTAATAGTTTCTTGATTCTAAACATTTTATGCGTCAATTTAATTAAGAAAGATAATTCAACATTATACATTGAATTTTACATATATCACTTTATTCTAAAATATTTATCTAAAAATAAATTCTATCCAACCCTCTTTAAAATAATATATAATTTATTTTTTATGATGTGTCAGTTTTTAATTAGATGTTATTTTAATCTGATAACTAATTATACTTATAACTTGAATTACTTCAATTTAATTAAAGTTAATATCTTAATTAATCATTATAAGATCATTTTGTAATTAAGTTATCATTTGAAAAGTACATTAAATATGTATGATTAGTTGTTGTGAGATGGGGAGCTTTTTCATATTCGTTGTTATGCGCATATGTTGAATCTTATTGTGCATAATGAATTAAAAATTGCTCATGATGCATTGGATAAGATTATGAAAAGTGTAAAATATGTAAGGAGATCGAAAAATAGAATGATAAGATTTAAAGGATGTGTTTCAGCTATTTAAGGTTTGCAATTTACTAGTGGGTTGCATCTAGATGTTACTATTCGATGAAATTCTACGTACATTATGCTCGAAAGTGCTATCAAGCATCGGAAGGACTTTGAGTATTTAAAGTCAACCGATCATACTTATAAGCATTGTCCTTCGGTTGATGAATGGGGGAGAGCTGAAAGGATATGTGAATTATTATACCCCTTTTATGAAACTACTAATTTGATTTCTGGCACATCTTACCCTATTTTAAATTTATATTTTCTATAAGTCTATCATATTCAACGTGTTTTGATGGAAAGTTTGAAAAGTGAAGATGAACTTTTAAGAAACATAGGAGAAAAAATGATAAACAAATTTAAGAAGTATTGAAAAAATTATAATGTCATTCTTGCATTTGGTGTTATTCTTGATTCTAGACTTAAGATTTCTACTTTAGAACTTATGTATGAAGAGATTAATGCTAGATTGCAAAAGAAAAGGTGGAACATGTGAAAAATAAATTATACAAGCTCTTTGAAAAATATGACAAAAATTCTTCTTCAACTGTTGAAGCACAAATTAAAGACCTAGTATTCAATCTTTATTCATCACCCATACTCCTGAAAGTGCAAGCAATAAGCGACTTGTAATTGTTGGTATAAGTAATGTTTAACATATTTTGATTCTCTTATATTATTAATTGTCATTGTTCTATCCTAAGTACTAACAAGATAATTTATTTCTATTTTGCTAGAAATTGATGAAACGTAACCATCAAGCTGAGGTCTTTTGTGGAAAAAATTCACTTGATACATGTTTGAAAGAGCCACTTTTGTCAATTATTGTTTTGAAGATTTAGATATTTTAGAATAGTAAAAATTATATAAAAGTTGTTATCCGAAGTTATCAATCATGGCACGTGACTTATTGAGTATTCCAATTACTGCAGTTGCTTCGGAATCTGCCTTTAGTATTGGAGCTCATGTCATTAATAAATATAGAAGTCGTATGTTGTCAGAAAATATTGAGGTTATGATTTGTACTCGCAATTGGAATAAATGCTTTGTTGATAGTAATTAGATTGTTAGTTATTAATTTAATATTTATATAATATTTAAATATTTGTTTCTTATTCTAAATTTGGGTATTCTTCTAATTGTAGGTGAATGTGAAGGTGAAGATGAAGATATGATTTTTTAAGGTGGCAGGCAAGGCGGTGTTTCAACTTCCGAATCAGATTTAAATTTTATTGATTTGGAAGTTGATAATTGATTTATGTGTGTTGATTTATGAATTTTTTCTGGGTGTCTTATTGATTTATGGATTATGTTGTGTGTTTTATTTTAAGTATAGTAGAATTATTTGATATGAATTTATGTGTGAATTATGTGTTTGTTTTATTGTTGTTATGTACTTATGTTTGAGACTTATTATTTATTAAGTTATTTTTATTATTGTTAATTTCACATTAAAAAAATTATTATGGTTAATAAATTTTTTTATGGATTAATAATTAATTTAAAATATTATTCTATATATTAAAAAACTAATCAGATAAAATAATTTTATTATAAAATAAAATAATCATTAGTATGGTAAATTGAACTTTTATCATAAAAGAAAGAATTTTGTTAAAAAATATAAAAAAAAAAAGGCAAGTCGGACCGCCAACCCGTCCGTCCGCTCTTTGGTCGGGCACACGGGTAGGGTGACAAGTTGAACCCATATTAATTTGGTGGTTGGGTGGGATTTGGCGGGATGGGGCGGGACTGACCAGATTGTTTTGCCACTCCTATGACTGATCATATAAAAATGAGTAAATAATCATTTTTTACCATAAAAAATTTAAATAAACTTAGTAACTATCAAAATTTAGCTATGTTTGACAATTCTAACCAATCGTTAATTTTAGTGTAACACCTTTAATTAAGTGTCATAAGCAATAAAATACACTCCAACTGAATCCTAAAAGATTATGTTACCATTTTAACTCCAATTTTTTTTCAACAATGCTAGGGAACCAAGAAGGTACCAGCAAAAAATTAGCTAAATATCTTTGGGTGAATCCAAAACCTCTATGTGAATGGTACTTATGCTAAGCATTAGGATGTTTCTTTTACTAAGTATCAGAATGTTTCTTTTTTATACTAAATGGATATTCTTTTATATATTTTATACATTTTTTTATATACTAAGAATCGGAATTGTTGGAAGTTTTATGATTCCCGCTCCTATTTCTCCAACGTATCATTCAGAATTTTAATTTGGGGTGAGAAGCAATTAATATTAAATATTATAAATTAAAAACAAATAAAATTAATTAAATATAATTATAAATTAGTTAAGTTATTTACTTTTTAGCTGATCACTTCTTGATTTCATATACTTTTCCATTTTTTTTCATCATTTGGTGTGATCTTCTCCATTGAAAATCCTATTTTGCAAAAATATGAAAAAACTCTCACTATTCTCACTCTCTTAATCCTCAAAATCTTTGTCTCTCATTATGTTAGTTTCTGTTGTCCATTTTTCCTGAAAACTGTGATTCAAGTAGGCAACAATTGTATACAAGAAATTCAATCAAGCAAGGAAGATTGCTAGATAGATTTCCTTTGAGTTTCGGACAATCACTCAAAGATAGCTTTGATAGACTGAAAAACTCAGTAATTATATCATCTATGATGTTCCATTCCTCCCACTTTGCCATTGACTCAAATCTCAAAGTCTCCAAGAAGAAAAACGGTTGGAGTGAAGGAAAATTACTTGTGTAAAATTCAGACCCAATAGTTTTTACTGATGTCACACTCAAAATGAATAGTTCTTTTAGGGTTTGTTGGATGAGTTTCTAAAAAAATATTTTTTTCGAGTTATTTTTTTTAACAGATCTTATGGAAAAGTAAAAGTAATTTTATATTTAGGTATCTCATGCAAAAAAATTTTTTTATCTATCAATTATGTTTGGATATAACAATATAAAAATACTTTTTTGTTTATTTATTACATGAAAAACATCTATTTTTAAGGAAAAAAATCTTTTAAAAAAAATATGTAAATTACAGCTTCTCAAAAAAGATTTTTTTTTATTTTTCTAATGCTTTTACTTTTACTACTCAAAATTTGCCAAACACGCTAAAAAATAAAAAAAGATATTTTTCATTGAAAAAAAAATCTTTATCAAAATAATGGCACACAAACAACCACTTAAATTATGTAATCATCTAAGGGGTGGCAATGAAAAATAATGATGACAATCTTCAATCTTCAAACTCACTATGTTGCCAAATGAGGAATCACTCAACTAATTTGAAAAACTAGTTTCGCCATAGCAATTAACAGTCAGTTTCTTTAAATTTGTTGAGAATTTCAGATGTTCAAATACGTTGTGTTGGGAATCTTCTAAAATTGGATCACTCCATTCTAGCAATAACTCTTCAATTTGCTTTTTCTCCTTCAAATTGGTACTGAAAAAAATTAAGATAGATATATTTTAGGGGTTTGACATGGCAGAGAAAGAATGAGAGTATTAATCGAAAGTATGTTGCTGAATTCATTTTAGTTAAGCTTGATATATTTTAATTTTAATTCTATATAATTAAATTAATATTTATTTAGTTTTTCAAATTTTTGTTAATTAAATAAATTATTTTTACACTAAAATATATCATGTCACATAGGACATTTAACTAACAGTATTACACTGAAACTAACGATTGGTTAAAATCATCAAATCGAGCTAAATTTTGATAGTTATTAAATTTATTTAAATCTTGGATAGTCAGTATTGTCAGCGACCAAATATTTCATGATTAGAAATGGTTATTTAAATTAGTCTCTTGAAAGAAAAAAATTATATATTCTATTGTAAATAGATTACTATTTTTTATTATCGATTTAATTTTGATACACTTTTCGCGTAAAATAATTTTACACGTGTAACTAATTAGGGCAAAAAACCATTATAAGCCAATGTCATCTAAAATTTACGTATATAAGCCAAACTGAAAATGGTTTCAGTAATGCGCCAGAACGTATATTAATATAAATCGAACCAACGTGGTTCGAACTGCATTTGTTAGTAAGTCGAACCAGTACAGTTCGAATTACATGTTGACTGTTGTTAATAAATCGAACCAAGATGGTTCGAACTTCAAGTGCATATAATTCGAACTAGGATGGTTCGAATTATAGAGAGAGAAAGCTGACAAAGTAATTCGAACCATCCTGGTTCGAATTAAACCAACCATAATTCGAGAAAAAATTAATAATTTAAAAATTAAAAAAAATATATATTTTTATTTCATACGTTAAAAAAAAGCTAACAAAATATTTAATTACGAGACTTCTTTAAAATATTAATGAGCTATCAATTTGAATTCCATACAATACTTTTCTGTCCATTTTTAATAGTTCATGAATATTTTTTAATAAATTTTTTTAAATTATACTACAAAAAATATTTTATCCTATAATATTTTTATAATGTATAAAAATTAATTTTTTTTTTATCAAAAATAGGAGACTCGAATCCGCAACTTTTTAATTGAGTATAGGAAGACTATACCATTAAATTTGGAAAGATAGGAGACTCGAACTCGCAACCTCTTAATTGAGTATGTAGAGTCTATGCCATTTGAACTATTACTCACTGGCTATAAAAATTAAACTTTATAATTTATTATTCAATAAATAAAATAAAATATTTTCATATAATACTATCATAAAATTTTTATTAGAATAGCTACCTAATTTTAATATATAGTTCATAGTTGTGTATTATTTTAATATTAAAATTGTGGCGAAAAGAAAGGAGTATAAATAACGTGTGTAATGGCATCGGTGACCACTGACCACTCACTCCACCATTATTCGCACTGCAAGTTAGAGTCTGTGAGAGACTCAGAGCAAAACAAAGAAAGAGAAAGAGCCAAAAAGACTCCACCTTTATTCTCACCTTCTTCTCTACACAACTCAAGGTTACTTAATCACCTTCTTCTTCTTCATCACATTTTTTCCCCTCTACAAATGAATTCTTACTTACGACCAAAGAATAATATAATAACAATTTAATTGATTAATTGTTTAATTAATAGTGCTATTTGTTTCTTCTTGTTTGTAATTTTCTTCTTTAATGTTCATTAATTTCCGTTTTTGACATTACTTAGGGTTTTGTTCTTGTTTGTTTTGGGAAATTTGATTCTTGAAGAAGAAGGATGATAGACTTTGCGCGCGTGCAGAAGGAGCTGGTGGAATGTGGTAAGGACGCTGAGGGATCGGGAATCAAGGTCACACCTAAATCCGATAACCTCGTTCTCCTCCTCGGAACCATTCCCGGTCCTATCGGAACCCCTTACGAAGGTGGCGTCTTCAAAATCGACATCACATTGCCCGGTATATATGCGCCTTCATTTTCCCCCAATTCAATTGATATTCGTTCTTCGTATGCCTTCAATTCATGTTTTTGTTTGTTACTTTGTTTTCAATTGGTGATGAGTCTTCATTGTGTTCAATTGTTTCTTGTTGTTGTTGCTGTTGCAGATGGGTACCCGTTTGAACCACCAAAGATGCAGTTTTCAACCAAAGTCTGGTAGGATTTCTTTATTTTTTTTTTTCTAAATTATCATTTATGTGTATATATATTTGAAAGTTCCTTCAGGGTTTAGGGCTCGGTTTGGTTTGGTTAGTGTATAGAAATATGTTTGATTGCATTGAGACTGAGACAAAGCTTCAGAAGGAAGGACATTAGTGTCTTGGTTTCAGTGTCCCATCCTCATTCCAAATGTATCCATAAGCATGGTTATAACAGGACATTATGGTCTATGGTATTGTTTGATTTATGTAACTAACCCTCCTTAGGGTGTGCTTGTGAGTAGTGATTTTGGAAGTAAGAATGGGTTGAAGGGTAAAGCGTAATCTCTTAAAACCCTTGCCTTTTCTCCGTTTTCCTCCAAAATCAATACTCGATAAACATATATACCTTTAGTAGGGATAGGCTCAGTTGTTGTTCTTGCTACTTAGTGGTTGTCAATGTGGACATGCAAATCATTGTGTTTTATTGTTTGGCATTTTTTTGTGTGTGTGGAAATGTGTAGAGTAGATATGTCATCCATAAGAGAGTATAGTTAGAGCTTGGATTTGGAGGATGAGCTCTTTTAAAACCAATATCTTTGGATATTTATGCAATTGTCAAAAGGTTTTGAGCTAGGAGTTATTCTGTTTTAATTTCATTATCAATGCTGCCTATGCAACTTCATTGTATCCTCTTAGAGAATCACCATATGCTGATCATTTTTCATAAAACGGAGTGGGAAAATGTATCATAATATGTTGAGATCTTGTTGCTGACACCCTTATGTGCAATCTTCATTGATTATTGAGCATCATGGATATATTTCTCATATACGTATCAATGTTATCTCAAATTCGGACAATATTGAGTAATGAGTTATAATAATTGCAAGTACACAGGTACTGTGGCAAACTCGAGGTTTCATTTACCTCAGCAGGTCTACAGAATTGTCCCAAGGTTTTGTGCTAGGGTTTTCCATCTGTTTCAATTTTGTATTGATATCACTGCAAGGCACAGGCTGATTTTAACCGACTAGAGAAGCATCATATATTGTTCCTTTTCATAAAATAGCATATGGTAGTGTGGCATTTCATCTCAACATCTATTAATATTGTGAGTTTTGTATCTTAATCTCATGCCTTTATCTCCCTGCCCCTGGTTCTCAGTGGTTGTTAAACTTGCAAAATATATTTTTCATGTTTGATGCTTTTCTCAAATTTGGAAAATAGCAAGTCATAATATTACAAGAAGTAATCAGGCTCTAAGGCAAACTCAAGGTTGCTTTATTATTAAACATGCATGACGAATGTAGCTTTAATGGATTGCTATAGGGAAATATCTGTTTCAGTTAATGGACCGTCCATTTTGTTGTGTATTTTATGCCTTGCAGGCACCCTAATATCAGCAGCCAGAGTGGAGCTATTTGCTTGGACATATTGAAGGATCAATGGAGTCCTGCACTCACTCTGAAGACTGCGCTTCTTTCTGTGCAAGCTCTTCTCTCTGCTCCTCAACCGGATGATCCTCAAGATGCCGTTGTGGCACAGCAGGTTTGAACTAATTCTTTTGTTTGTTGTTGTCTCTCTTTCTTGTCATATTGAAGACTGTTATACTTCTATAGAATGCTGCTAGAAAAGTAGAAAACTTCTCGTGGTACTTTTGGCTAGTTGAATCATTTTAACCTTTTGTCTAATCTATGGAAAAATGCAGTATCTGAAAGACTATCAGACATTTGTTAACACTGCCCGCTACTGGACAGAGAGTTTTGCCAAGCCCACTTCTCTTGGGATTGAAGATAAGGTACCAAGTTTTTTTGTGTTTTTGTTATTAGAATGTGGATGCACGTTAATTGGTTGTATCAATGTGCAACATTTGCTTTACATTCAAAGCGATTCTTCATTTGTTTCTTGCATGGTCCTGTTTTAAATATATTGGCAGTTCATTTAGTGCTCTGTGAATGCTTCTTGATATGGCCATTTTTTCATTAAACACTTGACCAAGAAAATTTTATATTGATCTAGTTTATATTTTTATGCTAGATAGTTCTCTGATGAGGTTTTATTAGAAAATGATTGAACGTGTAACTTTTATTTATGATGAATCTACTTTTGATATTATATAATCTTATACCAAGATTGTGTTTTGAATTTGAAAAAGGACTTGCATTAACGACTTGCCTGATTAGTTTCAGAATATTGATGAAGTGTTTCTGATTTGTTAGGGCATAAAAACAAGAACATTTAAGCTCCTTTCCCTTATTTCCATTTCTATTCTGAATCTGTTACGACATTATGCAGCTTTAATATTTTATCTCAGCTATGATTTTTATTTATCATGCTTACAGGTACAGAAACTCGTAGAGATGGGGTTTCCTGAAGCTCAAGTAAGGAACATTTTGGAAGCTGTCGGCGGCGATGAAAATTTGGCTCTTGAAAGGCTGCTGTAGCCTGTCGCCTGTTGTGAAATATCGACCGAATCATTTTGATCTTGGTGAAGTTTAGAAAGATATGTTCACCATTGAATGCCTGAACCATTATAGAAACAAAGGATCAATTGAATATAAACCTATATAAAATTTATATTGAGCCAAATCGGATAGGGTTTTTTTTGTATCTGCTTATTTTTCCTTTTTTCCTCCTTTGGAAACTTTGGTACTAGAGATTTTCCTTGTTATAATAGAATGTATGAAACTGAATACCTTATTGGAAAAGTTTATCCTCCATGGATGGAATCATTAATTGAGATTGTTCATGGTGTATTAATTTTAAGCAGGTTTACAAGACTGAAAAGGATCAATTCAAGAGATTATAAGCTTGGTGAATCTAGTTGTCAAACTGTTTTAAGAATAGTAATAATCAAATTGTTTTTATTCTAAACAATAAGAATTTAATTTTGATGTACTGATAGTGTAAATAGTCATGCAATTACATCTGTTTTGTTTTTTTGGATAATCATTCACGCGCTCAATGAAAATAGTAGTTATTTTTTATAATGTGACGTTATGTGATTGAATGTATGGTAAAGTTGTTATTTTATATTTATCATGTATTTAAATTAAAAAAACTAATTGTGGTGGTTTGAAGGAGTAAGTGTGACTCTCTTGGCACATCATTTTAATAAGCTAACTTCAATAAAAATACTGATTTTCAAATGTTTTCCTAGTGCAGAATTATTAAACAAAAATAATTGTTGGTGTTATAGGTAGGAATTAATTGACATTATAGGTGGTAGTTGACTTCAGAACATTTCTAAGTCAAACTCTAGTTATTATCTTTTGTCATCACAATCATTCATGAAATGTTGAGATAAAAATGACATTTTCAAAATAACAAAACTTTCAAAGTAACATGTCCCATTAAAATAACATTTAATTAACTCCTTCATTTAAAAATTAAAATAGCTAAGAAAAATATTTTGAAGAGTATTTTTGGTTCTAGTTTTGGTTGGTCAATTAGACATCCTTGTAGAGGGGTGTTCAGAAATAATATTGGCAGATTCATCTTTAACAACAACAACAACAACAACAACAATAATAATAATAATAATAATAATAATAATAATAATAATAAGATAGAATTTGTAGTGACTGTGGTTACCATGCATGGCTATATTAACTATATAACTTTGTCAATCTTTAAAAAATGTTGCTCCACATTCAATAAACTATTTGTTTTCAATTCAACATATACCACATTATTCAATTCAACCATTGAAATTTCCTTACCATTTGTTTCAATTCGTGCAATTCAACAAACTATTCTCGTTTCGTTGGTGCAAATTTCTTCAAATCAAAATAAAATAATATTATTTGTAGGGATTAGTATATCAATCAATAGCTTTTGTGACTTATCTCCTTCAGTTTTACCAACAGAAAGATAAACAATAAACCAGAGATTTTGTTAGCTTCCAACAAAAAAAAATATATTTTGCCTAGTGATTATTTTGCCTATATTCATAATTAAAATAAAGATAAAATATATTTTTTATTTTTGAAATTTGTTAAAAATTTTATTTTATTTTATTTTATTTAAAAATTTCAATTTGTATCAAATATATCTCTGTCAGTTAATTTATCAAAAAATTTAGTATTAATTCAGTAATAATTTTATAAGAATAACATTTTACACAAATAAATCACACATAATTATTATATATTATTACTAAATTAATTTTAAAATTTTTAAAAATTTAACTGCTTAAAATATATTTGATATAAATAAAAATTTTTTCAAACAAAATTAAAATAAAATATTTTATCCTTAAAATAAATAACAATATCCTAACTATGATGTCCTTTGACCTTTGTGTTTTTTCTCAAGAAAATGTAAGCTCCTTACAAATGACGCTATTAATTATTTTTTCTTTGTGCCAACTAACTATTTGGACAGTGGGAACTTTGGCTGTCATTTTCATCGCTTCTAATTTTTATTTTTATGATTAATTTTTAGAGAGAATTTAAAGTGTATCAAGTATACTAGTGTTCCAATAATTTTAATTATTGATATTAATTATAAGAAATATATATAATATATTAATTAAAATTAACAATTAAGATTATTGGGACACGATATTTTGGATACATTTGAATTTTTTTTAATTTTAATATACACATAACATAATTAATATACAGAATAGGCATTATAAAAAGTTTTTAAATACATCCGAAGTACCAATATTTTAGTAATAATAACAGTTGATTTTAATTAATATATATTATATATAATTTTTTATAATTAAATTTAACGATTAAAATTATTAGAACATTAGTGTATTTAATACACTTAAAATTCTTCAGATAATATATAGTTATCATTATTCTGATATTAGGATTGTTTTTGTTTTTTCTAATTATAATATTTTTTGTAAGAATTATGTTAGGTAATTACTAACCAACATCTAATTAATCAATTATCAGCCAATTTATTATTAATTAATAATTTTGATTTTTTAAATTATTATTAATTATTTAAATTTTATTTTATAAACAAAAAAATTAATAAATATTAATTATAATTATTTAAAACTAACTGATTAAAAGTTATTTACCTGTACTTTTCATTCTTGTAATTATGTTAGATGACTTATTTTGCTAATAACAAAATTTGTTGCTTCTCATTAATTATTATAGGTTGACATATTATCCTTCCTTTCACACTATCACCAAACAAAAAGACAAAATCGGTGTCTATGGTTGATGATATTTCTATTTTCTTTATATATATACACAAAAAAACACACATCAACGCCATCTAAGCTTCATTTCTTAGATTCAAACGAGTATAGAAGTTTATAAAAGACCAAATGTGTTATTTTTGTAACCCTCGTATAAACTAACGAAAAAAATTTTAAATGGATGGTCGTTTAGCCCCCTATAAGAAAAAAGCCTATAAAAAGGTATTTAATATATTGATTGAAAAAAAGTTAATTTGTTTAACCTATTTAATTTTTTGATATTTTTTTAATATTCGAAGCAACTATTTTCACAATTCAATCTTAATATCTTAAATTTCAATTAATAACCTATTAAAAAAGAATTTGACCCAACAAATCAGAGTGATTTATTTGAGTCTAAATAAAGTTAACTAAAAATAAAAAGACGTAAAGTAAAATATCTTCCATTAAAAGAATGTTTTGTTTAAAGAAAATCTATTTAAATTGTTATGTTTATTAATTTTTAGCGACTATCTATTAATTCGTGTAATAGTCATGTTATACATCTAAATTTTTTTGACAATCAAGTTCAACTAAATTGATCCAAGTCCAATAAAAGTCAATTTTATTAGAAAGAGTGTGTCTACACGTTCCAACTTCTCAACTTCTTTTTCTTTGCGTTCTTCGTGATTTTTCTTTTTCATATGTTTTTTCTTTATCGCCGTTCTTTTATTACTGTTATTGTTGGATTTTTTTTATCTTTTCCTCCTTTTTTTAATAGTGATTTTGCAATATTATGTGCTTTTTTTGTTTTTATTCTTGTTAAGTATGTAAAACAAGAAGAATTATGAGAAAATAAAACAAAAAATAGAACATAAACAAGAAAAGAAGAAGATCATGATGATGAAAAAGAAGAAGAGGATGAAGAATTTTGAGTTATGAAAAATTTGTTAGAAAATAACACCGAAATTTTTTAAGTGTGACACAGAAGTTTTTCAATTTTGACACCTAAATTTTTTATCTGTGAAGGAGGAGGAACAGGGAGAAGAGTTTTGAATTGTGCAAAATTTATCAAAAAAATAACACCAAAATATCTTAACAATAACACATATTTTTTCAGTTTTGACATCAAAATTTTACTACAAATGCACAAAAATATTTTTTTTAATATTGCATTTTTCCTTCTTTTTATTCTTCTTTTTTTTTCTTTTTTTTGTTGTTCTTACTTCTTTTAGAAGCATTGCTTCTCATACAAAAATTATTTTCGGTGTTGTGTATTTTGTCTGGTTATTTTGATATATGATTTTGTGGTTGGTGTTTTTGGTTCTTATGTACTAAAATTACTTAATGATTACGACACAAAAATTTAGTTCGAAAATAAGCATACAAAAAAATTTAATCATGAACAAAAACACATCCAAAATCAATTTTGAATCAAACAACATCGTTAATATGGCTTAAATGACACTAGAACCACTACAATTACATTTGATGACCTAATTACACCAAATACAAGTGTCGAGACTAATGCACCTCAATTAACTTAGAAATGTATCGAAATTACTTAATGATTGCGACACACAAACTCAATTCGAAAACAAGCACACAAACAATATTGAATCATGAACAAAAACACATCTAAATCAATTTTAGATCAGACAGCATCATCGATATGGCAAAAATTCAACAATAACAATAACGATAATAACGATATGTATAAGAAGAAGACGACGATAATGATGACGATAACGATGATGATGATGATGAGGAGGAGGAGGAGGAGGAGGAAGAGGAGGAGGAGGAGAAGGAGGAAAAGAGAGAATAAAAGAAATTCAAACGAAAAAAGAAGAAAGAAGAAAAGGAGGAGGAGGTGGTACGTGGTGGTGGTGGTGATGGTAATAACAATAACGAGAGAGAACAAAAGAAAAAGCGACAAAGATGAAGAAGAGCGCACTTAAATTTAAAACTCTTAAAAACAACTTGATTAAATTTAAGTAAATATTTTATTTAGTTGTAGAACTTTATTCTTTGTGTAAAGAAAAATGCTAGAATTTTATATTTTTAGTAAAAATTGTAAAAAAAATTATTAATGTTAATTTAAATACAAGATAAATTAAAAAATGTTGATTCTTGATATTATTTGTGTTGTTTAAACTTAAAGCTCTCCCTCTTAAAATGAAAAAGTATCAAATAGATAATTCATGAGGAGTGCTACGCATACAAGTCATTTGGTTTATAAGTCATCATATAAGTTGGAAGAAACTTAACAAAAAACACGCTGACCCATATACGATTTCCATGGCGTGCTCCTCCTTCTCCTCCTCCTCCTCCTCTTCCTTCTTCTTCTCCTTCTTCTTCTCCTACTCTTCTTTTTCTTTCTCCATGAAAACGAGTTTCTTGTCAAATTTGATATCCTTCGTGCGTTCTCTCTTTGCCTTTTTATTCGTTGTTTTATCTGCGTTTATCACTGGTATTCTTGCTTCGTTTTTTTTTTTCGATTTTCATGATTTCTGAAATCAAGCTTTGAAATCGTTTTGAAGATAATGGAACTTCAGAAATACACCCAAACGATTACAGAAATACACCCAAATAATTACAGAAATACACCTAAAGAATTACAGAAATAAACCCAAACGATTATAAAAATACACCCAAAGGATTACGAAAATACACCCAAAGGATTTAAGAAATACACCCAAAATTCGTTGAAGTACACCTTATGCATAATTCAGAACTCTTTCTCTTTCTCCTCCTTATCTTCTGCTGCTTCTTCTTCTTCAAAAACGATTTCAGAGCTTGATGTCAAAAAACAATGGAAATCGAGAATAATGAAGAAAGAAAACAGAGAGAAAAGCACGTAAATGAAGAAGGAGAAAGAGAAGGCAAGAAACGAAAGAAAAGAAGAAGAAGAAGAAAAGGAAGAGGAAGAAGAACGTGCAGCAAGAAGAAAAAGAAGGTGCAGAAGATGAGGAGGAAGAAGATGAAAAACGTGCAGTCAAGAAGAACGAGAAGAAACACGACGATGAAGATGAAACACTTCAAAAACGAAGAAGAAGAAGAAGAGGCACGGAAAAAGAAGAAGAAGGAGAAGAAAAAGAGGAGGCATGAAGAAAGAAAAAGAAAAAAAAATAAATGACTTGTATGTGAAAAGGCTTGTATGTGGAGAATTTCTCATAATTCAATATTTAAATTTCAAAATATAGAAGTTTTCTCTTTTTAAATTAAAAAGGCATGCACTAGATAATTTATACCTATTTAGGGCAACAAAAATCAAACACAACTTAATCCGAATTCTATCCCATAACTAAATGTGCTTTATGGACATATTTAATAGTATAATTATAAAATTTTTTCAATTTCTTTTGTATGTAATATATTTAAAAGTAAAAAAAAATTAAATAATTTTTAGCAAACATTTTTGTAGTGTTTTTAATTAATATCTTTAAGAAAAAAAAAGTCAAAAAAATTTTAATAATAATAATAACATTTCTTTTTTTATCTCTGTTTTTATTTTTTTATTTTTTTTATTTTTGAATCACTTGAGTGTGTAACACACCCAAATGCTAATTTAAAATGCATTATTCATCCAAAATTATAGAAAGAGGAAAACATTGATGTGGTTTTAAAAAAGTGATATGTGATTGCTAATAAAATTAGGTTTCCGACTATCACAGATAACAAATGTATATAGTATATTGAGTAAATAATTAAATTGGTCCTGAAAGATTACGCGATTTTTAATTTGGTTTTCGAAAGATTTTTTTTAGTTAAATTTATCCCCAAAAAATTTTAGTTTAGTCACATTAGTCCTTCCATTGCTTTCTACGTTAACAGCGTTAACGAAAAGTGACGTGATATGTGAAGTTACCTGTCAGCACATCTCTCTACATCTTCATTGGCAGCCAGTATAATATCTTTATAAAATTTGGTCAAATCAATCCTTAAATGACAAACCTTAATCTCAAATTGTTGCATATATATTCCCTTCTTATATAGTGTAGTTGCATCAATTCAGATGGCAACATTTAAGGTCGTCAGCATGATGGCTCGTGAAGATGGAAGTCGTAGTGATAGAACTAGTCAACTTTTAGCTATTGAAAATGTTTAAGCAACTACAACAAAACCCTAACCCCCAAAACAATTTTCAATTTCAACCAAAAAACACCAACAAGAAATAGAATTTAACAATGGCACAATCCTAAAAAGAAGTTCAGTAACAAAAAAAAAAAATTCCCTTCCACAAAATTGAATTCCACAAAGAAAATGTGATCCCCAAAACCAAAGAAAATGTGATCCCCAAAACCAAACAACAAAACAAACACTAGACATAAACAATGATAAGAGAAATTGATAACTAGTGCTCCTTTAATATTCAGAAAACCAGAACTCTTGATCAATTTTCATGAATCAACAAAGAGTAAAATTCTAACCCCACAATTAATTTCCAATTCCAACAAAAAATACTAACAAAAAATAAAATTTTCAACGGTACAATCCTAAAAACAAGTTTAGTAACCAGAACAAAATAAAACCTCAAACAACAACAAAAATGGCCGTCAGTCACGTCTACAATTACTGCGAAGCCACTCCTCAACGGTGATCTCGTGAATACATTGCGCCAGATACTTCAATCGGCAACGATGATGAAGGCTTCTTCGTCTTCTCCTCAGTGACGTAAAAAAAAAGTGAGAGGGGGAGTCTTATGAGAGAAACAGGGATGCTGCATCGAATGCTTCAATCGGCGACAAAGATGAAGACTTCTTCATCTTCTTAGCGATGTGGAAAAGGGAGGAGAGGGAGACTGTTCGTCTTGTGTGTTATTGTGACTTGTGAGTGAATGGAAGTGAGAGATCAAAACGACGTAGTTTAAATCACTGCCCCTCACCCTTAAAAATGACGGCATTTTAATGTTGATCTGTCTCTTAACATGTCGTGTCACTTTTTGTTAACGCCATTAACATAGAAAGTGATAGAATGACTAACGTGACAAAACTAAAATCTTTTGGGGATGAATTTGACTAAAAAAAATTTTTGGGGACTAAATTAGAGATCGCATGATCTTTGAGGGACTAATTTGACTATTTACTCATAGTATATTCATACTCTTTTTTCTTAATCAATTTTTTTATTTTTTATCAATATATCTATTTTTTTCGAAACTTAATAAAAAAATGTCATTCTTTTAAAATTCATTACCTAGATACTATTTTTTTTATATTATTATAATTAATCATAATTAAAAATAAAATAACAAATCAATTATCACCTTAATGAAAAGGTAGCATTTGAATAATTAATTTTAAAAGTGTGGTATTTTAATAATAATTTTAAAGAAGGTGTCATGTTAGTAAAAAAGCCCCAATTTTTGCTTATTAATAATTAGCTAATAAAATAAAATAGATGGATAAATGTTAAGAATACAAAATGTAAAAAATGAAATATGTTAACTAATTATTGCAAAATATACTTTACAAATGCACCAAGACGTCAAACGATAAAAACTTAAAATATATCTTATAAAAAATGTGTACTTTAAGTTTCTCTTTTAGTTTTAGTCGTTTTAATTTTTTTGTATATACAATTTATAACCACTTTTATAGTTTTTTTTTTTAATCTAGAGATATGTCCTAAGGTAGAAAATAAGAAGGTAGACTTAAAATTAAAACATAAATCAAATAAAAATTTTATTTCCTTAAGCTTGTTATGATACTATTTTTTTCAAAAACTTAAATTTATAAGAGAAGATAACATAAATTGTTATATTTTTAATACTCTTCTTTAAATAATTTTTTTTTTAGATTTGTTTAATTTTTACACGAGTCTTTTTTTTCTTTGTTATTTACCTTATACTATTTTTTTACCTTTGAGGTTCATTAAAAATCGAATTATAGACTTCGTATACATAAAATGATAATATAAAAAAAATTAACATAAATAATTATATCTCTCACATACTTGTTAACAAAAAACTTTTACAGAAATAATAATAAATATTATATTGTCATGTTAGTGAACCTAACTAATTTTCAAGTTTACTATTTCAAATGTAATTTTTGTAAATTGGTAATATTAGGAAAAAAAAATCAGAACTTGTCTTATTTAATATTTATTAATTATTATAATAATTATAAAATACTAAAATAAAATAAATTCTAACTAATTTTGACTAAATTTTTTTAATTATCAAATATTTTCGTAAATGTATTATGAATTTAATTGCATACCATAAAATACTACAGTAGTAATGTGTGTGTATGCATGTACAGATTGTTCATATTTCATGGCATTAATGAAGTTTACACCAAGTATGGTAAAGTAATTGAAGCTTCCATGTGCTGTCTACCTCTCTGTAGCAATGAATGCAAACACACTATTTATTACGTTTGGAATGGTGGGTAGAAGTAACTCCCTGTGTCAGAGATTTGATCAAAATCTTCAATTTCAGAAATAAATTTTAACTAACACACTTGAGTTGGTCGAGTGGTCAGTTTATTCGTGTGCTTAAGTAAGTGTCAGGGGTTTGAATTCCGTCTTGTGCATGCAGCAACCCATTGGCCAGCAGTAGACCTTTAAATAGAGCTCCGATCCGCGACAGATTAGTCCGCGACGGATTAGTTCTTAGCCTGTCGAGTTGGGGGATACCGTTTACAACAAAAAAGAAATAAATTTGAATCCAATGCTCATACTTGTATATTACTGCTACTAGTATACTACTATTTCTGCCCATTAATAATTGTCAACTATTACATATGAAATCAGGATTTATCTATGTTATGTCTTTAGAGTATATGTTAAAATTAAAATTTTTTAATTAAAAATATAAAAACTTTATGTTTTTAATATATTTATTAAATAAAAAATTTAAAATATTTCAATTTAGGATTTAGGGTTTAATCTTTGATTATATTGTTATAAGAAAATTTGTTATTCTACTACGGAATATTTAATTATTCTATTGTAAAAGGATTAATAATTTTGATTGCTAATTACTTTAATAGAAAATATAAAAATAATATGTATAAATGTATATAAATATATAATAATTATTTTAGTGATTAAACTTAACTGTTCATAATATTTTTGTTATTCTAAAGTTTTTAACTTTTAATGTTGCATATGAATGTTTTAGAAAAAATTACTCCCATTTTAATTAATTTTATAATCCTGTAGCAATTATTCTATAATTTGTTAAGTAGATATTTTTGTCTGAATCATATAATTTTTAATAAGGATAATATTACATAATTAACTTTTTCAGTCAATATTAATTAATTTTTTTAAAAATTATTTTGCTTATTTTAAATTTTATACTTTAATTTATAAATTTTCAACTCTGCACCTAAATTATAAATTTTAAATCTTAAAATTGATTAGTATTAGCTCTTTAGAAAGTAATTACTTATATTTATTTTCTAACAATTATAGTAAAATTTTCAGCAACAGTAACTATTTATGATTACTGCCATTGGTTGTGATTCCATTAACCCAAACATTAATTAAAAATAATTGTGGAGTTGATCAATTCAAACATAGGCATTGGGCAATAATATCTGGTCCCAATAATTGACAATTAGATAATTAAAAAATGGTGGGTGCAGTCGACTTCACGTGAAGTTAATATCTAAGAGTCATTAGATGATTTGATTGATTTGATTAAATTTTTATCCAACAGCTCTAAAGTATCAACTTCACGTAAAATCGACTTCACCTGAGTTTTTACCTTAAAAAATACTAAAAAGAATAGTATTAAAATAACATCATCTTTTTCTTTTTCCTTCTTCTAACTTTTTAATGGAAGCTTGACCTTTTTGTTCCCAAAATTTATGACGTCATCATTGTCATGGCCTTTCTGCCTCTCTCGTTCCGCCACCATTTCACTGACAACCAGCTCACACTTCAGATTTCAGAAATCACAGTGGCAATTTCGTTATTTTCCAGCAAAACTTTGTATTTTAATTTTAGACATTTATTAAGGACTAATTTTTTTTAATATTGGTAAAAAAATATGTGTTATATAATTATATTAGGTTATTTGATTTTAAGGGAGTTTTACTTTGCCATGAATTTTTTTTTTTTACTTTTTAAAAGACACAAATTACACCAATGTTTTGTCTAAATTTTTTTAATTAATTTAAAAGAAAACATCATTGACATTTTCATTAAAAATATTTTTTTAATAAATTTCGAGTTGCTATGTTTTTTTATTTTTTTAAATTATTAAAATAGAAAATGACATTGCCATTTTGTTATTTTAACGAATTTAAAAAATTAAAGTTACGACAGTTCTACAGCTTAATACAACACACATAATGAATCATTTTTTAGAGATAACATCTCTTTAAATTTAATATTAAAAAAATATTTAAGCTGCAGAACATATTTTTAAATATAAAATAAAAAAATTGAAATTTTATATGATATAAGAGTAATAGATTTTCTAATAATACTCTAAAAATATTTATTAAGAATTTAAAACTAATAAAATATATATCTTTGAAAAAAAAAACAAGTCTCATTAATCAATTTGTTAAAGTTAAATTAAAATTGCAATCTTTGAAAAATAAATATTGATAGTGTGAAAGGTTTAAATATCTTTTGAACTGTCCAAAATTTCAAATGTCAAAGTCTTCACTTTTAAAAAGCTTCATGTAATTATGCACCAAAAAAATGCTTTATGTAACTACTACTTTTGTCTCTTGATTTAAATAGTCTAAATAAGTAAATAGTTGTGGAAGAGATTTTTTTTTTAATTAAAGCATAAAAAGTTCTCCCTTTATTTTTTTATGAATCTGATTGACCTAAATTGATGAGATTTTCTTTTCACATTTTAGTTGAAAAATTAGTCTTGCCGTTAGTTTGCACAATAAAAAAAATTCTTTAAATGATAAATAAAATAAAAAATTAATTACTATTAAATTTATAATTTTTATTATAATTAATTTAACTCAAAATAAGTGAATGACTTGTTCTTTTGAGAAAATTCTGATCTTAATATAATATTATTATATTTTTTAAAATAAAATTTATGTACAATTATTTTTATATAAAATTGTTAATTAAAATTATTAAATAATTTAATATATTTAATTAAATTATTATCTAACAATTTTTAATTAATAACTTTATATAAATATAAAAGTGAGTTTTCATATTTTTTAGGCATATCCTAAAAAAGTTTTTACCAAGATAGACCTAGAAAGGTCAAAATAATAAATATTTTAATCAAAATATCTCAAGTTTGAATTGAATTCCTTGTATTAAGACTTGGTAATTAGACATAGGACTAGTTTGAATAGACCTATAAGTAAGTTTGTTTAATTCTTAACTTATAAAAAGTTATAACATTAATATTTAGTATAATTTTTAGAATTAAATTATAATTTTTAAAAAATTATTTAATTATTTATAGATAAATTAAAAAAAACTTTTTTTTATAATAACAAACTTTTTATTATTTTTTAAATAGATATTTTTAAGATTAAAAAATTAAATATAAAATAAATTATTTATATTTTTAATATAAATATTTATTATTTAATTTTTTTAAAGAGGAAGTTAATTAAACTGTTTACCCAAATATAATAAAACAGAAATATTTGATAACAAAGAAAAATAGCCAAAAATAACAATAACTTATCTTATTTATCATTCATTAATTGTTATGACAATTAATAAATACTAAATAAGATAAATTCTGGCTGTATTTTTTGTCTCCCTAGTATTACCCATAATAAACTAACTCGGTGCATGATAAGTTTTTCTCCGGTTATCATCTGAACTACATTTAACTTAAGTCTCAGAAGTCAGACATTATTATTATTATTATTATTATTATTATTATTATTATTATTATGATAAGGTGTATAATTCATAATGCTTGCGTCGCAGGGAATCATAGCCTCAGCTACTTCCATTCTCTCTTCATTAACACACTCATAACTCTTAACTCCTACTCTCACCTTTTACCCACCCTTTTTTTTCTCCCTCCTTCTAAAAACCACCAGCTATCGCCGCCGTACACGACGGCGATTTCCGAATCGGAACCTACTGGAACTCCAAACTGCAGCTCCTTTCTCCGATTCCATGTGTTTCTCGCTCTCCGCCACTTCCGTCGTCGTCGCCGCACGCCGCCACGACTAACGGATGGGTTGCGTGTTCGGGAAGCCGTCCGGTAACGAAGCTCAGAGCCGTCACCGGAGCAAACAGAGAAGCTCTGCTCGCGAAGCAAGCGATAATAGTGATATTAATAATGCCGTTAGGGTTCGGGAAAAGCAGAGGAACCGCCGGAACTCCGGCGGCGATGTTCCGGTAAGCCTTCCGGCACCGGAACGCCGGAAGCCGAGGCTCGATCCGTTCGCGGTTACTCAGCAGGGATGGCCGTCGTGGCTTATGGCCGTCGCCGGCGAAGCAATCGGCGATTGGACTCCTCGCCGCGCCAACACCTTTGAGAAGCTCGCTAAGGTTTATTCAAAAGCCAAAACATCACTCTTTTTTATTCTTCTTCAATCTTCATTCTATTGCCAAAAAAAAATGGATCTTTTATTTTTCTCCCTCTTCTTTGAGTAGTAGTAATAATAATTATAATAATAAATGTTTTTGTTCAGATTGGGCAAGGGACTTATAGCAATGTGTATAAAGCAAGGGACCTTTTGAGTGGAAAGATTGTGGCTTTGAAGAAAGTTAGGTTTGATAATTTGGAACCTGAGAGTGTGAAGTTCATGGCTAGAGAGATTCTTGTTCTGAGGAAGCTTGATCATCCAAATGTTGTGAAGCTTGAGGGATTGGTCACTTCAAGAATGTCTTGCAGCCTTTACTTGGTTTTTGAGTATATGGAACATGATCTTGCAGGTCTTGCAGCTGGTCAAGGTGTCAAGTTCACTGAACCTCAGGTACCATAACTCTTAGCACTTTTGCATTCTTGGAGTCCACATGGCGTAGAAATAAGGTCTCAGTAGCTTTTAATAAAGGTTATCAAACTCAAGAGTGTACCTGAACTTGTAGATTCATAGGTTGGATTTGGAGACCTAAACTAATGAATTAACTTCAGAGTTTCATAGCCTTGTGTAATGTGCTAATGTCCCTTTTGTTAAATTTGCTTTGCTTATGCTTTTGTTTTAATGGAAATTAGGCATGAGGGCCTAATGGCTGGTATGATAGATTGGATACTCAACTGTTAATCTTCTTGTGTTGCGGCTTTTAGATTATTATTTTTTTAAAATTTCAATTTTGTATGCCATGGTTTTATTGCATTGTGGTTAGAACTGTAAAGTTGTATCATTAGTTTTACATTGACTTTCTAAAAGGAGTGTAGTATTTGTTTGATCTTGTTCCTAGAGCTGTCTAGGCGGCTGTGTTGGGTCCCATGCACATTTTGTGGCATAATTAGCCTTCTAGGCTTTCGGATGTTTTCAAATTACTTCTACCGTGATGCTTACTACTTCTTAGTAATTTCCTTTATCACATCTCTCATAAAGTATTACTCATTGCTGCCTTGCTGGATTTAGAGTAGACCTAATAATGCATCAATGCCGAGAAGCATAGAAAATAATATTTAGTAGTTGTGAAGACATCATCATTGCTATTATTAGTTTACCTTTTGTAAATGGAAAACAGAGTATTACGGTTGCAATGCAAATCTTAAAATCATAGAAGGTTTATTACATTCATTTTTTGCACTCAGTGTGCAGTTCTGTGAAGCTGTGATTTTATTTTAATTATCAATAAAATGACAGGGAATAAATAGTAATTCATATTAAATTAGTTAAAAGAAAACTCAGACTGAAAGGCTGATTTGTCTCTCAGTATATTTTTTGTGACAGGTCAAATGCTTTATGAAGCAATTGCTCTCAGGCCTTGAGCATTGCCACAGCCGAGGTGTATTGCACCGTGATATTAAGGGTTCCAATCTGCTTATTGACAACGAAGGAATCCTTAAAATTGCAGATTTTGGATTGGCAACTTTCTTTGACCCTAAGCAGAAGCAGGTCTTGACGAGCAGAGTTGTAACTCTCTGGTATCGTCCCCCTGAGCTGCTTCTTGGGGCCACATTTTATGGTGTTGGTGTTGACCTTTGGAGTGCTGGTTGTATCTTGGCAGAGCTGCTTGCTGGGAAGCCAATCATGCCTGGCCGGACAGAGGTATTGTTCTTTGTCTTGTTTGAAGCAGCAATAGTTTAAACTTAGTTTCTAGTGTGTCCATTGATAGTTGTGATGGCACAAAATGTTCATAGCTGTTTGCAAATATTTCAAGTATCAGTCTTGATTAGCTTTGATGGCACAAAATAATGTAACAGGTAAGGTTTATTAGATAACAAAAAAATGAAAAATATACAGAAACCAATAAACCATGTTAATGACAACTGGAAAAATTGATGGTTCTATGTTTCTGTTTTGTGGTTAAACTGCTGCAATATTTTCAGGATGTTGTTTTATGTGACTAACTTTTGGATTACTTGGGGCTAGGTTGAACAACTGCACAAAATATTTAAGTTATGTGGCTCTCCATCTGAGGAATATTGGAAGAAATATAAATTGCCAAATGCTACAATTTTTAAGCCACAGCAGCCGTATAAACGTTGCATCACAGAAACTTTCAAGGATTTTCCTCCATCTTCAATACCCTTGATTGAAACTCTACTTGCAATAGATCCTGATGGTCGTGGCACTGCCTCAGCTGCTCTAAATAGCGAAGTGAGTGAACAACGAAAGTTTATCTTGCATTTAAGATGCAATGGATCTTCACATCTGTTTTCTATCTGCAGTTCTTTACAACTGAGCCCTATGCTTGTGAACCTTCGAGTTTACCGAAGTATCCTCCCAGCAAAGAACTGGATGTAAAACTAAGAGATGAAGAAGCAAGAAGGTCTCCTATTCTTTCCTACATTGAAAATGTTGGATTGATTTTTCCTAGTTTCTCATTTTTGGCTTTGATTTCATTCAGGCAAAAAGCTCTACATGGAAAGGCTAATGATGGTGCCAAAAGAGTCAGAGCACGCGAGCGTGGTCGAGCTATTCCAGCCCCTGAAGCTAATGCAGAGATCCAAACAAACTTAGATGTATGTCATTCATTTTCTTTTTCTTTTCCAAATAACTGCATTCCTTCCAGAAGTCAGGGTTTACTGCATGTATTATCTCCAGAATTGCTACACTTGTCCAAGTAATAGATACTAGATACCATCATATAAAGTATAACTGATTCATTGAGCCATTTGCAGTTTCACCCTGAATTAGTTCATACTTACATATGCATGACTCAATCAGTCAATCTTTGTGATAAGCATATGAATATACAGTTTTACCCTATATTCTCAGGCTCCATCCATTATTTACTAGGCACACTCAAACTGCCGTAGATTTATTCATTAAACCCCACCATTTTTATGATCTGACAATTATAATAATGCTGTCTGGGACTTTGGCAGTTAGATTCTCCGTCAATATTTTACTTTGGATTCTCTAATCTTGTCTACCCTGACATTCGAAACATATTTTATTTCGCGATTCCTTTATTTTTTGTTCTATCAAGTCATAGAACTTCGTGTGAACTTTTGTTTGGTCTGATGATACTAATATAGTAAATTGAGTTCTTTTTCATTTTATTTTATTTTTCATCCATGTCCTCTTCTGCATCATTAAGAGACATTACATGTGTGTGTATTACTGTATTCTCATTTCACACTGAATTTTTCAGAGGTGGAGAGTAGTGAACCACACAAATGCAAAGAGCAAGAGTGAGAAATTTCCACCCCCTCATCAAGATGGTGCTGTTGGATATCCACAAGATGCATCTTCACAAAAAGGGCCTGTTTCATTTGGTGCCACTGACACTACTTCCTTTGGCTCAGAGACATTTGATTCTAAACAATCTCATCATGATGGAACTCATAGAGGTAGGAAAACCAGAAAAGAAGACTCAAACACTGCCTCATCATGGAAATTCATGCGTCCATTCAAACCATCAACAGTTGGTCTTTCAATGGATTTATTATTTAGGAGCAAATAAACAAACCAGTTTCATTTTGATTTTGGTGGCATCCTGGAATGAGTTAAAGCAAGCAACGTTTGAGGCCTTGATTAATTTAATATATATATTTTTTGCATGATGCAGTGGTTTTTTCAAGTTATTGTTATTAATTGTTTTTCTTTTGTTGTTGATCCTATTTTTTTGTATTTCATTTGGCATAAAGTCTTTGTTGTATAATCTGCAACGGGGTTCTTTACTTTTTGTATATCTTCAGATGATTGAATCCACTTCTGTATAGTTTCTGGGAGCAACTATTCTTCAATCATTATGATCTTTGGTATTAGTCTTCAATTCAGCCCTAAAGGGAAACAAAATGGTGCTGTCATGTTTAAAAGTAAATATTTTTCGTTTTCTATTCTTTTTTTTTTTGGTACACTAGACGGGCCTAGAAGCCCAAGATTACATTACAGAAATAGTACCTAAGAAGGCCTGCCAAGGTACAATAGTTTATTTGTTTATAAATGTAAAAAAAAAAAAAGGTCTGAAATACAATATTCTGGCAAAAAGTTTGGTTATGTAACCTAGAAGAAAAATCCCTTTTCGTATCCATCTATTTTGTTAGATATTATTGCATTCTATATTATTAACATTTTATTAAGTTACACTAATAAGTTAATAGAATAAATAATCCACCAATAACTAAAATCATCATTACAAAAGAAATATAAATGTGTAACTTAATGATGGGTCAACATCATCAAACCTAAGCTAATAGTAAGACACTATGAGCAGAAGCAGTACAAGTTTAGATGACACTCCAGAAGCATGAAATGATTTCTCAATTTTTGAGGGACATGGCTAGGGATGACAATAGAGATGGGTATCGAATAACTTTTGCCTCAACTAACTTATATATATTTTTTTCATTGATTGATAATGTAAGTCTTAGAATAAATCCCACAAAATATTCAATTAACTGTGAGAACCCAGTTGAGAAAATCAACACCTACCAATTACCTTCCCATGAAGAAGGTTGGTTCAAATGGTAATTGGGGTGGTCCGATAAATTAAATACAAGATTTGTGGATATGCATTATGGGTTTGGAATGACACATGTCAATAATGACAGAGACCTCTCATGGAACCTATTAATCACGAATATTTATACAAAGTTACAAACATAAAATACGACACAATATAGGATACATAAATACATTAATTTTAAATTTTTATTATACATATATAAATAAAGTATATTTTTTAAATAAATTATAATAATATTTTAATATTTTATTTATCAACTGTCACGTATATATTAAAATTAGTTATTAAAATTAGTTATTAATATAAAATATATGTTAAAATATAAAATATACATTAAAAATGTGTTAATCAACATATGTATTTATACACAAATATATAATAGTTAATTTTAGTGATTAATTTTAGTGTATAAATAAATATTCTTTTATTAATATTTTAGAATAAGCTAATCAATTTAATTTTAATGTATTTTTAATTATATAAAATATTTTAATTTTTTGTATTAATACAAATTTAACTTTAATACATGGCGAATGTAAAAAATTTTTAAGAATTATCAATAGATTTATACTTAAATGATATTTTAAATACTAAACTTGAAGATTAGATATTTGTTTAAAACTTTTACATAGATACATTTTTTTAACTAAGTCCAATTAAATTAGCGCAAGTTTAACAAAAAAAAAAAAAAAAAAAAGCACGCATATTTTATTGTTTCTCAATCTTTACATTATTTTAGCACAAAAATTTGTGTTGAAGAGCAAAAATTTTATTATTGACATAACACATAAATTTTTACACATAACACTTACATAACACAACTTTATTAATATAATATATAAATTTTTATTTATAGTATAGAATTTTTTGCATATAGTACATAAATTTTACTGTAAATATATTTTGTTAGTTGGATGAGTCAATTGTGGTCCTTCAAAAATTTATATGATGTGCATCAAAATTTGTGTTGTATGTATTTTGTTAGTTGGGTGTCAATATTTTTAATATATAATCCTTTAAAATTTTTATGTTGCATATCAAAATTTTCAGTGCTATGGTATTTTGTTGGTTAAGTATCAATATTTTTGGCATGTAATTCTTTAAAAATTTGTGTTGTGCACCAAAATTTGTGTTATTTTTGGCAGATAAAAGAAGAAGATAAAAAAAAAAAAAGACGACGATAATGATGGTATTGAGAGAAAATGAGGAAAAGAAATCAAATAAGAGAGGAAGAAGAAAAATGACGGTGACATAGAAAAAGAACAAGAGAAGATTAAAGAAGAAGATGATGACAACGATATTGGTTGAACGAAGAAGAAGAAAATACCGTTAAAAAAGCACGCGTATAACAAGCGATTTATAGTTACTTTTGGCATGTAATTCTTTAATTAAAGATGAAAACTCACATGTAAGTTGTCTTTATAAAAATTGATAAATAATTTGACATGTTGATATTGAACTAAATTATTATCTAATAATTCACAACTATTAATTTTATATGAAAATAGATGTATATGAGTTTTAACATTAAATTTAATTTTAATATACTGTCGGTATAAAACTATTTTACATGTACATTCAATTATATTAGCAAAAATAACTACTTACTATTTTTTATATGGAAAAGTATATGGAATCAAAAGGTTACCAGTCAAAAACTAAACAAAACCACATTAATTTATATTAATAATTAATTAATTTTAAATTTTTTAAATTCAAAATTTAAAAAATTTAAAATTGATTAAGTAAACCTAATTAAAACTTATAAAAACCTTCCTCTTCTTTCTCACATTAACCTACTCACCTCCAACAATCACACACATAGGCCCCTTTCTCTCACCATTAGGCCCTCTTCACCTCCTCACCGCGATCCACTCCTCATCTATCACTGACATCTGACTCGTCGGATTCGCCACCGTCGACAAGAACAGCTTCCCTTTCGCGAACCAGATCGGATTCAAGGTTATATTCATATTTCTTTTGGTTCTTTATGTTCTCCTGAAAATTTTTTGATTGTTATGATCTAGTTCCCTCCCATAAAATGCGCTTCTTTTGTGTTTGGACACACTCTTTGCTTTAAAAAAAAAAACATCTGTAATTATTAATCTCTTTAGAGATTTGAAATGAAGGGAGAAGAGAGTTTTGCTTCCTCTATCTTTTCCTTCTAATCCAGAAAAATAGAAAAAAAATTTCAAGTGGCCTTTTACTTGAACTTTGCCATGTGCTAATTGGTATTTATTATTTGCTGCGTTGTTGAAACACAGGAGTCAAACACTGTCGAGGATTTTATTGCATTGTATGAAGAGATTCTACCTTGTACACAGTCATTTTGGGATATTAGGTGCCATTTTGATGATTAAGGAGACGGTAAACTATACACTTGATCTTAGTTAAAAGGAGTCCTTGAACAATTACAGAAATATAAAAAGAACATTCATTTAATATAAAAAAAAATATCTTAATACTTAACAAAAGAAATATCCAGTTATATTTTAACAAAAATAATTAAATATCTATAAAATTAAAAAAAATTATGAAATTCTTAAATAAATAGAGACATTCGCATTTGTAATACAAAAAAATTCAAAAAATATATAAAAGAACATCCATTTAGTATGAAAAAGAAACATTCTGATACTTAGCAGAAGAAACATCCATATATATTAACTCGTAGAGATTTTACATTCATCCAAAGGTATAGTTTCCTAACATTGTTTTTTTTATATTGATCGCGTGAATTACTATCTAAAAATTAAATTCTTTTAACATTAATTAAAACCGTAAAAATCACACGTTAACTTGAAAAGAAAAAGAAAAAAAAAATAGAAAAGAGGGTTTGTGTATTTCACATTTTTGTGGTATCCGTAATGCAAGTAGTGGCTTTCGGTTTTTGGTTGCAACTTCCAAAGACAGAGAGCCAGAAAATTTTGGCTAAGCCATGCCCCACAATCTTGTTCCCTTATAGGAATTAGGAACACCCCCCAACCCCTTCTTTTCTTTTTTGACCCTAATTATTGAATTTTGGAAATCATGATTTATCCATCAATGCACATCCATTTCACCACCACCATAGCCATAACCATAACCCCGTTTTTACCTCACACTTTCAATTCCATTTCCATTTCCATTTCCAAGGGGCCACAAAGTAGACGAAGAAGAAGAAGAAGAAAGAAGAGAATTCCTCTATGATGATGATGATACAATTTTAAGCACTGATACTAGTTCTCTGTCTTGTGGGGTTTGCAAAGTTTGAAACTTTGATTGGTTCTGATGCTGAATTTGCAACCAAGACGAGATTTTTTTTTATTCAACATTTCATGATCATTTGGGATTTGTTTTTGTCCGATGTTCTTTGAATCATCACATGGTCTGGTGCGTGTTTTTTCATTGTATACCAGGACCCTTTTGAGTATGGATTATTAGATTTGAGAAACCATTGGAATTGGAAAAAAAAAGGGGGGGGGGGTTTAGATATTGGTTTTGTTGTGGGGTTTTAAGAGAGAATCAATAACAACACCATGTTTTCATGTTTTATTTTTATTTAGGTTGTGAAAAGGGTGTTCTGAATTCCTGTTCATTCTGGTTCTAACTAGAGATCAATTAATATATGTTATTCAACTTGAGCAATTCAGTACTTGTGGAAATTGAGTGAGAAATATGAACATGATAAGCTCATAACTAAGTAGTAACTATTGAATTTTGCAACTTTTTTTTTATAATTGAATTATTGTTGTGCTAATATATCGATTTTGAGCAGGAAGTTATCATTTATTGATAAATTATTTGTTATTTCTGCAGAGTGTGATAATGCTGTATATGAAGTTGCTGTGAAATCCAATCAATAACACATGCTTTCATTTCATTTGAGGGGAATTGAGTTACTTAGAGCTGCGCTACGAGGTTTTCGGAGTACACTTGAAACTTGAATTAACGAATGCTGATTTATTAGTGCACTTGAAAGATGGTGATGATGTTGAAAGACACAGAGAAATAAATTCCTGTTTGATAATTCAAAAGAATTGTATAGAGATATGGGGTTGCCGCAAGTGTCTTCAGGCTGCATTGCCGAGGAGGTGGCAGCATCGCTAGGCACATTCGTGCAAACTGCGCCTAGGATCGCCAGCATAAGCAACTATGAGTTGAACATGTTGGCTGGCGAAGACATGAATAACCGATTGCAGATTGATATGCCTAATCCGGACAGAAAAAGTGTTGTAGAGTTGTCGAAAGAATCTCATATTTCGAGTATGTGTAAAGATGGGAAATCGAACATTCCTAAGTTGAAGATTAACCCTATTGTCAATGCTGGTCAAATAATGCAGACACCGGCTTCTAGGACTGTAGGTTTCCAAATAATGACATTAACTCCTCATGTTAATGATTTTGGTGGAAATGCATATTCATCTGCGGTGTTTAATGTTACCAATGGCGCGGCTGAACCATCCGAGTCGAAAGTCAGAAAGCAATTATTGTCCCCTTTGAATGGCTTGCTTCTTGCAGATCATTGCAAAGGTGAATCCCTGGACATTGTTGGAGGTATTTGTCAAGGGAGTTCGAATAGTGACCACGATAGTTGTAGTGCTCTTATGTTCCAAGAGCATAAGAAGTTTCATGTCGGAAACTACACCGATATGCAGTCCATGATATGGTCTGCCTCTTGTTATCAGGAATTAAAGAATTCATCCTGTATTGGTTCTAGTGTAAACCGAGTTTTATCTAGTTATGAGCATTCACACTGCGAACATCACGAGCCATGGTCGAATAAGCATATTAGATCATCTGCAGCACATCATGACTCTGAACAGAAAACTAAAACAAGGCCTCAAACAGCACCATTGTTTATACCACCAAGGAAGTTTTCGACTCCTTTTCCTTTGTCCCCTCTTGGTAAAAATTCTTCTGAAAATGAAAAATTCGGAGAATTCAAAGATGTTGACACTATGTTAGATGATAACAATGGGTCTATTAAGGATGTCGAAAAGTCTGGCTTGTTTATACCTGAAAATGTCATCGATATGCAAGAGTGTTGGACTCGGCCTTCTACCAATTTCAGTGGAACAGTGAATAGGTTGCCAGTTAGAAGGTCACTGGTCGGTTCATTCGAGGAATCACTATTATCCGGTCGGCTACTATCTGGGAAAGTTACTCAGGTTGGCCCGATTTGCATATTGGCTCTCTTTCCACCTTAATTTTCCCAATGAATTTGGAAATGTTTGAGTGGCCTTACTCTTATTTTACTCTTCTAATTGCAGAAAATTGAAGGCTTTCTTGCTGTGTTGAATGTAACTGGCGGAAATTTCTCACCTCGATCACAAAAACTCCCATTTGCAGTAACTAGTGTGGATGGGGATAAGTACTTACTTTATTATTCATCAATCAATCTTTCAGGAAATTTGTTATCATGCAAATCTAGAGTTACTAAATTCCAGAGAACCCTTAGCATGGATGAATCACGATCCGAAAAGAGCAGCCGTATACGCATACCTATAAAAGGACGTATTCAACTCGTAAGTTTCTAACAAAGAGCTTTAAAATTGTTAAGATGAGATCATCATTTTCCTAATCATAAATTTATGAGAAAGAAAATAGCTATGCCTTGCACATTCCATTATTCATCTAGTGTTTTTTGTTCTGTTACCAAGACAACAAGCTAACATGATATGTCCGATGCGCTAGCGTTGCCTCTAATTTTGGATAAATGTTACACATCTTCAATAGTTTGCGGCTTTGTTTTTAACATGGATTTTGCGGCCAGCTTTCTTGTTTGGTAGCTTCTCATTATGTTCTGTGTTGGCTGTATTCTAAATAGTTCTACCTAATTGCAGCTCCTCAGCAATCCGGAGAAGACGCCTATTCACACATTCTTGTGCAATTATGATTTGAGCGACATGCCAGCTGGTACCAAGGTAAAGATTGGATGAATATTTTTTCGTATTCGAATTTCTGTTCCTATGAAGCCATCCAATTGCATGTCATATAATTCATCTCTCTTGCTTGATTTGATGTTTGATTAAAACATTGAAGGCTACATTAAAAAATTAATGAAAGGAATCCAATTCATATAGTGTTCTATAAGTTTTCAAGAACATGGAACCTAACTATAATGAAAACAGAGATGAAAATGATCAACTATATGCATCTTGTTATTGATTTCCCTTCAAATATGTATGTTTTAAGATCTGAATTATTTCCAGTATTAATGTTCTTTGCTTGTATTCATACCTAGACGTTCTTGCGGCAAAAGATTACTTTAACGTCCATGTCTATCACTGGGAACGAAAGCGAAACAGATGCTTGCAATGGAGTTAAGTTCAGTTCAAGCACATGCCTTGGAAATGAAGACAAATTTCTACGTTGTTCTTCGAAGGCGAATGAGAACTCAGTTAACACCGGCATTTTGCTTTATGTTCTCCACCTCCGCTTCTTATGCCCCTTCCCGAAGAAACGTTCTAGGTCAATTCATAAGTGCAAATCTGACTCGCTCTCTGCAGAAGTGAGAAACATTGTTGATAGCGAATACACCGAAAGGCGTTTCTACTTGTACGACGATATGCGAGTAGTGTTTCCTCAGCGCCATTCGGATTCTGATGAGGGCAAGGTATTAAGATTATTCACTGCATTCATGCATGGGATTAATTGAGGTTATCAAAATTGAGAGTTTACAGAGTTTTTCAGTAAACTTGGAAGTGTAAAACTCAACTCGGAAACTCGATTTGAGTTTACTTGATTTACAAGTTAACTCAAAAAGCTTAATAACATTAATGCAATACTGTTGTTATATGGTGAATTAGACACAGCATCAATATTTGGTGATAGCAGTTCATATAAGTCAAATAGAATTACTGAAATTCATACTTATTTGAATTGTGATCACCAAATGTCCTGCCATTTCTAAGTTCTAACTCTTATATATTGATAACATAACTTTTTCATGCAAAATTTGTATATCCATGTTTTCATGGCATGTGTAAATCATTCTTTAGTAATCATGAAAATGTTGTGATGGTTCAAAAAATGTTGCAGTTGCATGTGGAGTATCATTTCCCTTCTAATCCCAAGTACTTTGACATCAGTAGCTGAAGTGGCAGTTTATCTCTCTATGCTTATTGTGTATATACTTGTAAATATTGTACATTTTCAATTCATTTCTTCTTTGATTATTGGGGCCAATTGCCCTCATTTAACTTGGGAAAATGTAAATTATTTCTAGTTACTACCCATACTTCATTCTCTCAATTTCAAAATAAATATCCGTTTGACTAAATTAGGGCTTATTTGGGTGAGCTTCCAAGAAAAGATCTTTTTTCGAGTTATCTTTTTTTAAAAGATCTTATGGAAAAGTAAAAGTAATTTTATGTTTGGGTATCACATGCAAAAAGATCTTTTTATCTATCAATTATGTTTGGGTATAACAATATAAAAATACTTTTTTGTTTATTTATTACATGAAAAAAAATATTTTTTTTATTCTTTTAGTGTTTTTACTTTTATTACTCGAAATTTGCCAAACATGCAAAAAAATAAAAAAAGATTTTTTTTATTAAAAAAAATATATTTTTTATCATAATAATGGCGCTCAAACAAGCATTTAGTAGGATGCAGACGCATTTCGCGTTAATACAAAGTCTGGGAAAGAGCTGCACTCAATAAGTGTAATGTAGGCAACTTAATCTAATAATTACATCTATGGCTGATTTTACGGTGTGAATTTGTGATCTTAAGATCACACGGAGACAATTCAATTGTTGTTATAAGATTCTTTTTTTTGTTTATTTTAGGAATAATGTGATATTATTTATACTTGTTATCTTCATATTTTAAACCTATTAAAGAATTTTTTTTTTAATGTTAGTAATTCTAATAATTTTGATAAATATTTCTAGTCATAAATATTATTCAATTTTGATTAATAAATAATAATGCATGGGGATACACCTGATTAATTCAATATTTTTTTTTTGGGGGTCTCAAAGCAAAATTAACTCATTTGACTTATGATTGTTATATTTTATTCTATCTCTAAGACGTGAATTTGAGGCTACATATAATAAAACAAACAATAGTATTAGAGTAGGAAACTAATAATATAGTAGTCAATGATTCTTGAAGTTCCAATAATAGATGGTTTATCAGTTACAGGACCAACGTGGCTTAGAAAGTGAATACATGGGAAATTTTGGAAAGAGAATTAAGAATATAGTTTCAAAGGATTTATTTAATTTTATTTAGCAATATCAATGAATTTTGATTATTAAAATTGCTTGGATATCCTTTTTTAGTTTCTAAAATCTATTTCTTAGTTCAACATCTTACTCCTATTATCTTACTAACTGAGAATTGAATCGATTCCATGATTCTAAGTTCATTCCATTATGAGAATGTATGACTAGAAAAGTGTTAATGTTTATTGCTCTACAAATTTGTTAGTTTTCCGTTGAACGGTGGTCCTGTTAGTAGTAAGAAATAATACATTAAAATTATTGTAAAACCTTTTCCAATCTAAAGAGATTATGATAATTGCAAAATATAAGCAATGACATAAAAGTGCCAATAAATATTTAAAAGGCCAAAAGTGTCTTAAGGTAGACTTTCCCAGCAGCATTTCATAGAAAAGGGGTCTCATAAACAGGTTAGAAAAGTAACCCCTTGGTCTTGATCACCTAAAAATCCACATCTACATAGACAGTACTTTACAGCTATCCCATCTGAAAGGATAGAAGGCTATGGAACAAAATTTTAGGAGACAAAATATCCCTTCTTTCACAAAATTCAAGCATATAATGCTTCTTATCAAGGGATATTTTTAATGAGAGGCCAAATTGGGACACATTCCTAATGAATGTTCGCTAGCTACTTGATAGTAATGTAGCGATTTGTTCCATGTCTGGCCCAGTAGTCCTTAAGATCCAATGGTACAGATAAATCATGTCCTTGTGCTGCAAACCTACTTAGTAATCGTGTGAAGACACTGCCGCTCATCTTTCTCCCTCCGATACGTGCATGGCGCTTGTTAGGAAGCTGCGGTAGCGGATATACTGACAAAGTGGTGGTACAACAAGATGACTGCCACCCACCATTACCCCATTTGTAGCACTGCCGTGGTACTCCCGTGCATGTGCAAACCGGGACGGGCATGTAAGTTTCATCGAAGGTAACCAAATTCAAGCCAACATCTTGCCTATCCCATTCTGATTTGAACTTCGTCCCTTCAGAAGATGCCCTTTGATTTAAATCCTCACCCATTTTCTTTCCTTTACTAGGAGTCTTTGCTGCCTTAGGAGAGATTGTCTTGTTCTCCTTAGTTTTCTTAGCCTGATGTGATTTGATAGCATCAGAAGGTATGATTGTCACCGGGAAGGCATCAGTGATCGGCACATCCTTTGTGTTGTATGTGGCATCTGTCATGTTATCTAGATAGTTAGCAGGATGGTGCATTCGTTTTGAACCGCGTTGAACTCCATTGCCCAATGAGAAGTTGATAGCATCTTCCCGATTTTGAAGTGCAGCAAGGGCATTATCGCGTTCCCTTATGGCATTATCCCTCTGAGCAATTGCTTCATCCCTCTGACGCAGGGCCTCATCTCTAGCAGCCAAGGCTTCATTCTTTTCAGATATAGCAGCTTCCAATTCTAGAATTGCACGCCTTTCGGCCATAATGGACCTAATTTTCTTATTCATAACTAGTGCATTTGGTTCCGTTACTTGATGCTGCGAAGCCATACTCCACTGCCCATTTCAAATAAAAAATATAATCAATTAAATCAAGCGAAGAAAGATAGAAACAACGACGCATTCTACATATATGCATTGTTTACCGGGGAATTTGCTCCTCTGTAGTAGTCTATTGTATGCCTACTGTTTCCGTGTTTGTGGCCATCATCCATCATGCATGCAGAGGATTGAGCCACATGTGCAGAAGTTGATATCAAGCAGTGCAGTTTCCAGATTTAGTTGATCAACAATTCCCAACTGAAAAACACATTTTGTAAATAAATGAGAATGCCAACAGCAACACCTGCGCACATACATACGCAAGAAAGAAAGAAGCTCAACATATCCAATGAGAGGATCTTTTGATAGTACAAACAAGTGGAACCTATTGGCAAACCTGTACAACTAGAACAAATTCCTTGTCTTGAAACAGAATGAAATAACTCCAAACATCACTCAAATACAATTCATTAAAAGTGATATGACCAATATTGAACAAGACCAACCCTATTATTTATCATACTATAATCCCGACGGAAGCAGAAACAAGGGCACCACCAGTGATTTGACACGAGTAACTTCAAAGGATGATTGGGTGCATTTGATATAAAACCCAAGCATCAGATTGTTTCATGACCAACAATAAGGCATCTTAGATACGTGATTTTACATGGGACACCAATGGAAGAACATGATAGTATTGCAATCGCAGAGGTTCCCCTGAATTTAAAACATGTTTCTTACAGTGCAAAACAATTGCTGCATTGTGTGAAATGCTTTTGACCCATCTATTGGAAAGAATAATAAAACTGACAAACAATCTGGGAATTGCATGCTATTCAGTATTAGAGCCATAACCAACACCAGAACAACAGTGGATTCATAATCCAAGAACCAGTGAGTGCAAAAGCTGCAACTAACAACAACTAAATCTTTGTAAGAATTGGAGCAAAGGAGCACCAGACCAAATGAAAGCAAAGTATATAAAAAAAACACAATACGGCAAGGATGAAACCAGATAAAGAGGAGCAAGAAAATTTGAATAGGAAATAAGAAGGAATTAGTAACAGTCTAACTAAAGTCAATCTAAAGGCAAGGAAGACAACCTTATATGACATTTCATCAATGCTGCTATAACTACCCTAAGTGAGAAAGTAACTTCCCCTTTTCAATAGAAGCTGCAAGAGGGGAGATATGCTTTGATATGTAAATTGCATATTAAACAAGTGAGAGCAGCTAACTAATGGAAATAACGAAAAGTAAAAGTGTAAACTATTAGTGTTCAACAACCAAAAACTTTGTCAATCACATCCATACGATATGATGTAGCCCTGTCATGACAAGAACAGAAATGCAAAGTTCTAAACAACTTCTACACACAAATCAGAGAACACTTCAAAGCATTGACTACATGCTATACTTTTCTACAATTCAGATTTTATAGATTCTCTTTCATATTTCATTCATACATTAATCTCCACTTCCTCCATAAACAGATAACTTTAACTCTCTAATCAAAGTGTACCTAAGACTCCAAAGCAACTTAAAACAAATGCTGATGAAGATTTGAGGAAGCTATCTATCTATGCTTTAGCTCTGCAATAAAGTAATAATCTTTCATCACTGTCTTCACATAACAAAACTATGAAAGTAAAACTCAATGGAATTTGGATCCTAAAAGTTCCAACCTTTTTTGCTCTTCTTTAATCACACAAACACGGAAATCTAATATGCTATCTCAACATGATAGCATCAAAGTAGTAGTGTATTAAACCCTCTTCCAGCTGAAACAGTGAAATGGCACACTTAAATTAACACCAGTATAACAACCACTACCACATTAAATTCTTCCTTTTTTTTTACTCCAAAAATTGTTGTTCCCAATTGTTCAATTTTGCAATGTGGGAAGTGGGAACTGAATTCAAGTGCAAGGTAAAAGAAACCATGAAAGAGTGAAATTTTGAAGTTGATTCGTTTGGATTCAGAACGAATGTGACATTGTAAGTAGCAAAACAAGTAACAATAACGAGACCAAAGTAGCAAGTAAAAATTAAAATGGAAAAAAAGGGGGAAAATATTAAACAGAAAAATTAGACCTAGAAAGGTGAGAAGGGTTTATAAATTACGGAAAAAGAGAAGAAGAAAAATGGAGAAATGCATTTAGCGATAGGGAGAGAGAGAGAGAGAGAGAAGAGAGAGAGACTCACAGTCACAGGTAGAGAGGTAATGGAAGTGTGAATCGGAGAATGGTGAGAGAAAGAGAAAGGTGTTATTGGCGTTTTATGTTTGTTACCCTACGCAACGACAACGACATCTTTCTCGCCCAAATACATTGTCGTTTCAACTCTACTCTCTCTCAACTCTCAAACCGCTTCTGTCTATCTCTTGATACTTCTTCTTCTTTTCTTTTCTTTTCTTTTTTTTATTAAAGATATTTTTTTTTCTTTTTTTTTTTTTTTATCAAAGATAGGAGACTCGAACCCACAACCTCTTAATTGAGTATGGGAAGACTATGCCATTTGAGCTATTTTTTTTCTTTTTTTTATTAAAGATATTTTTTTCTTTTTTTTCTTTTTTTTTTTATCAAAGATAGGAGACTCGAACCCACAACCTCTTAATTGAGTATGGGAAGACTATGCCATTTGAGCTATAGCTCATTGGCTAAAAATTTGGAAAGATAGGAGACTCGAACCCGCAACCTCTTAATTGAGTATGGAGAGTCTATGCCATTTGAGCTATTACTCATTGGCTAAAGATATTTTTTTTCATTCCTTATTTTCTTTTGGAAATTGATATAATCAATATAAAAGTATTTTATTTTAATTTTAACCAATAAATTTTTTATTTGAGTTTTTAAAATAGAGAAACACATTTTTTTTTGAATTATATGTGATGAATGATATTTTAGACAAAAAAATGTGCCAAATCTCTTATATTTTTGTTATATATTTTATAGATTACCTAATAATTATTTAATAAAAAAAACCAAGTTTGATTTTAAATAATAATAATAACAACAAAGAAGTTAGATAGATAAATAGAAATACAAAATACTTTATTATTTTAACTAATTTTTAATTTATTTTTATTTAATTTATGTTTGAGAATTAATGGTCAAAATACATTTGTAGTTTACTAGTAATATAAATATTAAAGTTGAATAAAAAATTTAAAAAATATAAAGTTCAACTAAATAAATCATTAAATGAATAGTATCATAATGTTCTTTTTTTTATTAAGTTGATTTAATATATAGAATTTTACTAATATGTATCCTAAAAATATATTTTAAGAATATCATAAAAAATATTTTATTAAAATAATTAAAAATGTAAATTTTTATATTTTTAATGTATTAAATTCATAAAAAATTTAAAACTTTTATTATTATACTTTTAAAATATGTCTTTAGGATATAACCAAACTAAATTTATTTAATAAAATATTTTTTATACAAAATTTAATAAGATCATTTTTATTTTAATATGAGGACATACAAATACAATTTTAAGATATATATATATATATATATACACACAAATGTATACTTTTTTATAAATGTTAAAATTACTACTGGGGACATACACTTGTCCCTACAAGAATATGCATACATATGTTCCTAGGCATTTGTAATACAATTGTTTAGGATTGTCAGAATGAGTTAAATTTATTAATTCAGTCTTTTTTTTTCAAATTTTCTCATGATCACTCTTGAATATTCGACCCACTCACTAAAAAAATTCTGTTTCCTTAAGTTTGTTTGCTAAAAAATAACTTGAATTTTGTACAAACTTTACAAATATATATATATATATATATATATATATATAAACAGATTATCCTATATAATTTGTCGGGTATACTATAATGGTCAAGATTTAAACACATTAGCTCATTAAATACATAAAGAGAGAGAGAAAAAAAATTTGATTCAATATAACAATGCCAAAATGCAATAGTATATATTGTATATGTTGATTGTTAGGGTATCCATAAACGTAAAACATAAGCAAATTACTCCATTCAACATATTATGTTTTTATTGATTTCTTAAAAACTCAAAAATAATTACTTAACCCTGTTATTTTAAAAATAATGTTTATAAATTTCTACTTTCTTATCAACACTTTTTAATGCCATGCATATTCTAAGCATATCCATTTAGGGTAGCAATTACATAGCACTACAACAGAAGCGGTAGATAGCGGCGATTAAAAATTTGGATTACAGTGGTTTTTTGACCGCCGCTAAACATACAGCAACAGTTGGATGATCGCTAAAATTAAAGGCGCCAGCAAATTTTTAGCAGCGATTTTTGTTGACCGTCAGAATAACCACTGTCAAACATGATTTTGGCGGCGAAAATGTTTTGCGGTGGTTACGAACCGCTGCTGATTTCCAAGGCTGATTTGGAAAACTTTTCTCGTCGGTTAGTTAACCGCCACTATTCAATTTAGTTTAAAAAGTTAGATTTTGTAGCATTCACTAATAACCGCTACTGAAGATAATTTTTTTTCCATTTAAATACTTTATTCGATTTTTAGGTTCATATGACAATCAACATTTATGAAATCTTTTAATTTAAAAAGGGTAAAGTATACTTTTTGTCCCTGAAGTTTACTAAAAGTTTCAAAATTACCCCTAAGTTTCAATTTGTTTCAATTTTATCCCAAAAGTTTTCGAATTGCATCAATTTTATCCTTTAAGTTGACGCCGTTTAAATTAGTAACAGACGTTAGTGATATGGCAAAGTATAGTGTGTGATGTGGCAAGAAAGGTGAAACCCCCAAAATACCCATGGCTGAGTAACCCCAGTAAACGAATTGGCTTCCTTTTTCAAACATAAGCCTTTTATCTTCCCTTTGGCACGAAGGAACACAGCCAGGGAAATAGAATCACTCGAGAAAGCTTGTTGGGTGGTCAGGCGACGCACCGTTTTCTTCAGTCCGCCGCGACGACGTGCAAGACGGCGCATGCTGCGACGCCGTCGAGACTGAGGGAGGAGTCTGGGATAGCATTCAGTCATCAACAATTCAGTCTGGGGTAGCGCCATTCTGATCAAGGTTTCCGATGAGGTAGGCCACCATTCTGATCAATTTTGCTACTGCATGTTTGAACAGTTAGGATTTAGGGTTTTTCTTTATCAGTCTTGGTTGCTGTTAGGGTTCTATTGCATTCAGGGATTGAGGGATTTCTGTTCAGTTTTTGTGAAAAAGATAACTTTTACGTGGTCTATATTTTTGAATGATTAGGTACTCTGTTCTTTGGTCTGAAAATGTTTTTATAACGGCAGGATGGATGATTTCAGTGTTAGAGTTCATCACAGGGGTAGGTTTTGTAGTGATAAGGGTAAAACTGAGTATGTTGATGGTGAGGTGACAACGGTTGACTGGTGTGACAGAGATAGATGGAGTGTTATAGAGGCTTATGATGTGGTTGGAAAACTTGGGTACATTGCTGAGAACATTGGGGTACTGTGGTATAAAGATACTGAATTAGGATTAGAAGGCTTGAAGTTGTTGAAAGGTGATGAAGAAGCAATGGATATGGCAAATATAGGAGTTGAAAAAAAGGTGGTTGATTTGTATGTGGTGCATAAGGCTTCAATCCCTGATGATTTTTGTTACGACATTGGTTATTTAGATGTTGGAAGTGGCAGCAAGGTTGTTGAGGAAGAGTGTGTGGATGCTAATAGTGGGCCAAGTGATATTAGACAGGCCCAAAATATTGAAGTAGAAACCCAATGTGAAGGGGTGGATATGGAGGCCCAAATGCAGGGATTAGTTGATGTCCATTTAAATGCTGAAGAAGTGCTACAGAATGTTGGTGATGGGGACAATAGTGAAGAAGAGGATGACTCTGATGACCCAGATTATGAGGCTGATTCTGATCTTCATTTTAGTGATAGTGAAGATGATTATTGTGGTGATGATGGGCTGTTTGATGTTGATATAACTCTTGGGGAGATGCACCAAGATATAAGAAAGTCTAAGAAAAGTAAGAGTGCTGTAGAGAAGTTAAAGAAAACTCAAAAGGTGGCTGTTGAAAAGAGAAAGAGCTCTCGTTTAAGCGATGATGAAGGTTTGAACAGTGATGAGTTGGAGGAGGTATCGAGTGAGGATGACGAAGCCAGCAAGAAGAAATTTCCCGTTCACAAGGAGTTGAAGGATATGAGCATGTATAAGTGGGAGTCTGGAACTCTCTATGCAACAAGAGAGGAGTTCAAGGAAGCTGTGACATCATATGCTGTTCATACTGGGAGAAACATAAAATTTTCAGTGGTGGACAATGTCCGGGTGAGGGCTAAGTGTGGAGATGGGTGTGAATGGTTTGCATATGCGGTGAAGATGGCCAATGAAGATAGTTGGCAGCTAAGAACTGTTAATGATCATCATTCTTGTAACACTGTATTTGACATAAAAGTGATGAAGTCGAAGTGGCTGGCAAAGGTCTTCAGGAGGAAAGTAGAAGAGAATCTGAAGTTGAAGCTGGGCACCATACAAAGTAGGACCCTTAGGAAGTGGAATGTGCAGATTTCAAGAGCAAAGGCATTTCGGGCCAAGCAGATTGCACTGGTTGATATTAATGGAACGTTTAGGGAGCAGTATAGAAGATTTTACGACTATTGCCATGAGTTGCTGCGCACGAATCCTGGTTCATCTGTGAAGTTGAAAGTCCAATTACCTCCAGCAGCCCAAACTGAGCACCCCGATACATCACTCGACTTAAGTCCACAATTTCATAGGATTTACATTTGTTTAAAGGCTTGCAAGGAGAGTTTCATGAAGTGTAGGCCTATGATATGACTTGATGGTTGCTTCTTGAAGACACCATATGGAGGATGGCTATTGGTTGCTATGGGGTGGGATTTGAATGACCAGATGCTACCGATCGCATATGCAGTCGTGGAGGCTGAGACAAAAGATTCATAGACGTGGTTCCTCTCAAACCTAATTGATGATATAGAAGCGGATAAATTACTTCGTAGCACATTCATGTCTGACCAACAAAAGGTAATCTACTAACCTGTATTTTAGTGTAATTAAGATTTTGCACTGTATTTTAGTATATTAAGATTTTGCTGTGAATTAGTTCATCATTTGGCTTCTGCAGTATATGTCAATGTTCTTTTATTGATCTTTTATGTCATCATTATATTATATGAGGGTATTTGCTACTGTATCAAACTGTATTCATAGGAAATTTTAATTAGTTTTGATAACTATAATCATTATATTAAAATTGTATGATGGTCTTTGCTGGTGTATTAAACATTATTTGAGCATTATATTAAAAATGTGCATTTTGCACGAACAGAGCTTGATGCCAACTTTTGATGAACTACTTTCAGGTGTTGATCACAGATTCTGTGTGAGACACCTCTATGCCAATTTCAAAAAAAAATTTTCAGGGCTGAATCTTAAAAAAAAATGATGTGGAGAGCTGCAAAATGTACATATCTAGCAGCATGGGAAAAGGAGTTGATGGAAATCCGAGCGATTAGTGAGGGTGCCTATCGACACTTGATAGGAATTCGTCCAAAGTATTGGACTAAATCAAGGTTTGAATTCTATCTTAAATGTGACGCACTTGTCAATAATATGTGTGAAAGCTTCAACTCTGCAATTGTTGAATCAAGGAAAAAACCTATATTGACAATGCTAGAGGATATTAGAGTTTATTTGATGAAGAAATGGGCTGAAAATAGGGTACTTATTGAGAAGTATAAGGATGATATTCTTCCTAGGAGTAAGCTTAAGTTACAAAAGGAAATAGATGCTTCTAGGTGGTGGTTCCCGGTTGCTGCCGGAATTTCAAAATTTGAAGTCATAAGAGGCAGTGACAAATTTGTAGTAGATCTTCTGAAGAAAGAATGTACTTGTAGAAAGTTTCAAATGACAGGTTTACATTGTCCACATGCAGTTAGTGCAATTAATTGTGCTAAAGATGATATTCGAAAGTATGTTGCAAGCTGTTACACTAAAGCTGCTTATGTGGCTTGTTATGCCCCCATGATTAACCCTTGTAATGGACATACAATGTGGGAGAGAACTACTCATCCAGATGTGGTTCCTCCACCACACAGAGTGCCAATTGGGAGGCCTAAGAAGAAAAGAGCAAGAGGGGAGGGTGAAGAACCACAGGGCCCAAGCACTTTTAGGCTGGGGTTACAACAAAAATGCTCTCATTGTCTAAAATTGGGTCACAACAAGCGAGGCTGCCCTCTTAAAAGGCTAACCGTGAGTACTTGTCTATTGGATATGGTTCCATACATAAGACTATTTCTTATGCTGTTTACCTTTTTTTAACTGTAACTGGCTGTTTTTTGCTCATGTCCATCATAGGAAACAACTGCTGCCACATCGTCAGCCCAAAACAATAATGCTAGAACTGCTACATCATCACCAGCCCAGCACAGCATTGCTAAGAAAGCTGGATCTACTGGCTCAGCGCATAAGAGGACCAGGTTGGCCAATGTTGCAGCAAGGCCTAATACCCAACCAAATGCACACAAAAAATTCCAGCCACCAAGACCAACTAGAATCCTTAGGAGCAACTCCACTTCAACTGCACAGGGACAACCCTCATCACAAGGGAGTCAAACTCATAATGCTCTCACAGGGTCTTAGTTGTGTCACATCTTGTAATTGGTGTTTCTTTTGAAAGCTTGAACAATGTTGGCATTTTGTATTATGACTTATGACCTATGACTCCAACTCTTTCTTTGTTGCTGAATTATTTTGCTTATGACTTATGTAATTAAGTTTTTACTTTGGTTATGATTTATGTTAATTAGAGATTATGTTGATTAAAAACTTATGTTATTTTGATAATGACTAATGTGATGGATTCATTCATGCAAATTTTAATTAGAGTTTGTCTTTGTCACAATAGGTTCTTAATGCCAATTTTAGTGCTAAACTATTTTAATCCTTTTAGGGATACTTTTGAAACATAAATTAAACTTCAAGGACAACAACATTAACAAGTTTTCGAGTTGAGTACAGTTTTGTAACTGATTACAAACAACCATCCTATTCTTACTTCTACTATTTTCATCTGTCCCAAACGCATTAGTACCCTAACCTCAAATGGGTTCCATTCTTCACCCACAAATAAACCATTAGAATCACCATAAACCAACCCAACACACCAAAAATAACAGCTACTAACAGTTTGCATTTGGCATAAACTAATTTAGCTTTCAAGGTGGAAATCTTCATCTTCAACCTTGCAACCTCAGCCTCTTCTATCTCTGCAACTCCATCTGCCCAGGAAAAAAATGTGCACTCCTTTCCAATCTGCAACATAAACACAAAAAAAAGAAATTGAAGAAACTCAGGAAGACATCAAAATAAGAAAGCACTCAAACTTACATCAAAGTATACACAGCCCCAAAATCTCCGGCCGGAATTTTCTGGTGTCTTCGACCATCTCAGTACAGGGGGTTCACCACAGTTGCATGTCAGCGTTCGTCGTCGCCGACTACTTTTTTATGATTATACAGAACCTTGGGAAGCCATTCGTTAGGGTTTCTTATTCTTATAGAGAACGAAGAAGATGAAGATGCAGATGTAAATGAAGAAGTTAATTTTAGGGTTTCATGATGGGATTTTTACCTATTTCATTTTTGTAATATAAATTTTTAAACAAAAATTAAAAATTATTTAAAAAAACGTTTTAGAAATGAGTCACACACATAGTTGCCACATGGAACTCCTTGATTGCCATGTCATTAACGTCTGTTAGTGATTTCAACGCCGTTAACGTTCAGGGGTAAAATTGATGCAAATCGAAAACTTTTGGGATAAAATTGAAACAAATTGAAATTTAGGGATAATTTTGAAACTTTTAGTAAACTTCAGGGACAAAAAAGTATACTTTACCCATTTAAAAATATTGAGTATTAATTTAACTGATTATGTTTGTAATTATAGTAATATATATATATATATATATATATATATATATATATATATATATATATATATATATATATTTTTTTTTTTTTGACGTAAAACACAATGCTAAGATATTCTAAATGATCCATATATATAGATGACAAAATAAAATAGTTAATAATTTGTTCTCAAAGTGTACTGTTCTTAAAAGAAACAAAAAAAAATTTAAATTGTTAAAAGATCTCTATTATGCTCCATTTTTCAAAGACTTCAACTATGCATCAAATAAGACTAATAAAAGACATACTACAAGGAAGGCACAGAATAGCAGCGATTTATTGTAAAAATTGTGGCAGTTTTAAATTGCTACAAAATAGTTTTATCAACAGTTTAACAATTAGCATCTTTTTAAATGTAGAAATTAGAATTTGCAACTATAAATATAAATAAAACAAATATTAAATGATTATTAGTCAACTTTCTGACATAAATAAGGAGTTAATTATTTTTTATGACATGTTAAATGATTATTAAAAAAATTTAAGTATGTCATTATGATTAACACTAACTATATCTCTTTAACTTCAATTTTATAAATCAAATCACACAATTATAATGAAACTACTTTTACAAATTATAAAATTTTTTAAATGAGTTCTAATTCACAATTTTTTACCTTTTGTTAAACCACTCAATTTATTAATCAGTTCTAGAAAAAAAGAATAAAAGATGAAAATAAACATAAACCAAATCACACACTAATTTCACTGGTTCTTTAATCTCGCCCTTCAGTTATAGGAGTGGCGTATTGTTGTGATGTATACATGCTCATTAATGGTTACAAATATAAATTTTTTGCATTAATTTTTTGTTTAATTTGGTGTAAAAAATCATATTGAAGTAGTTCTAGCATATGTCGGGTATACTATAATATGGAGAATTTTATAGTGTCTAAAAAATTAGTGTTTAATTTATGTAAAAGATGAGAGAAAAAAAGTGTAGATTTTATTTTTTATATTTGTATCATGTAATGTACTAAAAATTAGGCATGGTAGACAATACTATGAAAATATTTTGCACAAAGTATCTAACTAATTATATATTGTAAATTATGTGAGAAAAGATAAATATTTTTTCATAAGTTTAAGACTCTTATGTGACTTCACTAATTTTGAATGGATCGGATAAGCAAATTAATAAACTTCGTTCATAAGCTAATTAATAGTTAAGATTTAAACACATTAGCTCATTAAATACATAAAGAGAGAGAGAAAAAAAATTTGATTCAATATAACAATGCCAAAATGCAATAGTATATATTGTATATGTTGATTGTTAGGGTATCCATAAACGTAAAACATAAGCAAATTACTCCATTCAACATATTATGTTTTTATTGATTTCTTAAAAACTCAAAAATAATTACTTAACCCTGTTATTTTAAAAATAATGTTTATAAATGTCTACTTTCTTATCAACACTTTTTAATGCCATGCATATTGTAAGCATATCCATTTAAGATAGCAATTACATAGCACTACAACAGGAGCGACAGATAGCAGCGGTTAAAACTTTGGATTATGGTGATTTTTTTATCGCCGCTAAACATACAGTAATGGTTGGATGACTGCTGAAATTAAAGGCGCTGGTAAACTTTTAACAGCGGTTTTTGTTGACCATCAGAATAACCGTTGCCAAACATATTTTAGCGACAAAAACATTTTGCGACGGTTACAAACCGCTGCTGATTTTCAGGGCTTATTTGGAAAACTTTTCTCTGCGGTTAACTCAATTTCGTTTAAAAAATTGGATTTTGCAGTATTTAACAGTAACCGCTACTAAAGGTCTTTTTTTTTCATTTAAATACTTTATTCGATTTTTAGGTTCATAATGACAATCAATATTTATGAAACCTTTTAATTTAAAAATATTGAGTATTAATTTCACTGATTATGTTTGCAATTATAGTAAAAAAAAAACATACTTAACGTAAAACACAATGCTAAAATATTCTAAATGATCCATAAATATAGATGACAAAATAAAATAGTTAATAATTTGTTCTTAAAGTGTACTGTTCTTAAAGGAAACAAAAAAAAATTGTTAAAAGATCTCTATTATGCTCCACTTTTCAAAGACTTCAGCTTGTGCATCAAATAAGACTAATAAAAGACATACTATAAGAAAGGTACTAAATAGCAACAATTTATTGTGGGAATTGTGACAGTTTTAAATTGCTATAAAATAGTTTTATTAGCAGTTTAACAATTAGCATCTTTTAAAACGCAGAAATTAGAATTTGCAACGATAAATATAAATAAAACAAATATTAAATGATTATTAGTCAACTTTCTGACATAAATAAGGAGTTAATTATTTTTTATGACATGTTAAATGATTATTAAAAAAATTCAATTGTGTCATTATGATTAACACTAACTATATCTCTTTAAATTGAGCTTTAAAAATCAAATCACACAATTATAATAAAACTACTTTTACAAATTATAAAATATTTTAAATAAGTTCTAATTCACAATTTTTTACCTTTTGTTAAACCACTCAATTTATTAATCAGTTCCAGAAAAAAAAATAAAAGATGAAAATAAACATAAACCAAATCACACACTAATTTCACTGGTTCTTTAATCTCGCCCTTCAGTTATAGGAGTGGCGTATTGTTGTGATGTATACATGCTCATTAATGGTTACAAATATAAATTTTTTGCATTATTTTTTTGTTTAATTTGGTGTAAAAAATCATATTGAAGTAGTTCTAGCATATGTTATCCCAATTATTACGGTTATAATGTTTTTTATCTTTGGCATATGTTGTGTCATAGAAAAGCAAACAAGAGATATGAACCGTTCAAGTTTTTTGATAGACATGTTTTTTTATTTTTCTTTTTAATTATAACTGAATAATAAATTGAATGGTTTAAAAAAAATTATAAATTAAGATTTTTTAAAAAACTATTGTAATTTACAAAAAAAGTATTATTATAATAGAATAATTAAGTTTTTAAAACTCAGATTAAATAAATAATTAGTGTTAATTATAATAATATAATTAAATTTATCTAATAATTATTAAATAAATCATAGAAAATAATTAATTCTTTATTTACGAGTGAGATGTCTAGAAATCACAATATCCAAAGTGAAAATGTAGGTGAAGAGTAGTTTGATCCATGTTTGTATAGTTTCTTAAGAGTGAAGCTTAATTGGAATAATGCAAGCTCTTGGAGGTGATGCTTTTGCAATCCCAACAGTTGAAAAATGCTTGTGAGTGACCACAATTATATTTTTAGTCAACTCCACTATATTGATTGACTTCTTTTTCTTTTCTTTTTTTTTTTGGTCTTTTTTAGTTAATTTATTTTATTAAAAATTAATATAATCAATAATGTATGGAATAAAGAGAGTCTCATTGATGTGAACATCAAAGTTCTAACTCAAGGCATTATTATATGTTTCATAACATATTATCACAAGATATATTCCATGACTCATCAACTTGTTTTGTTTTTTTTTTATTTGGCTTTTTTTTTCTAAATTAAAATTTAAAACTTCATTTATATTATCTAAATTTCTTAATGCTGCCAAAAAAAAATTTTAGTTATTTCAAAACTTTTGTTTTTTAGATATTATATATATTCATTTTTATACATGATTTATTGCATGCAAGGAGAAGGGTAGAGAATGTCAAAACGAACAGGTTCATTGCAAGTTGGTTCATCATCTCAACATGATTCACTTCTCTTGCTTGCATTTCCCCATCCAGTTGACTTTCCATTCATTTATTTTCAAAATAAAACCCTAAATTAAATTGCATGGAAAAGCAACTATATATATAATGGTCCATCCTAGTTATCATGAGAACATATTCTTAAAACAATCCAAGTCAAGCTAGCTTGCATTTTGCAGTTGGAAAAAGAGAATTAATATGCACATGCATGAGGCCAATAATTGTCATCCTATAATAATATTAAGAGAATATGTGACCAATAAAATTTATGATAAAATATATATATATATATTTTTTTTTAAAATTGCAAATAAAATTTTTAAAAAAATTCATAAATTTTAGATTGTTTCAATTTATTTCATAAATTTTCGATTTGCATTAAATATATTGAAGAGATAAATTTTCAAGAAGCTTAAAATTAATCCAGCAATAATGCTTGATAACTAAAAATTAACGACAGAACTTTGTATTTGACTAACTTATATTAAAAGTTGTACTTGTAAAATTGTTATTTAATTGGATAAAATTAAAACAAATAAAATAACTGTTAATGGTATATTTGATACAAATAAAATTTTTTTTGAATAAAATTAAAACAAAATAAAATATTTAAATTTTTTTTAAAATTTATTATTTTCAGTCAACAACTAACTAATTCTAAATACTTCTTTAAATCCTAAATTCTAATAATATAAAAATAAGTTGATGATTTAAAATATTGATTAATATTAATAAAAAGTGTTCATCCTTTAATATTTCTCTGATATTAATATATAATAAAGAGAATATGTCACAACATATACCAAAATATGATGCTCTTTTTATTTGAAGTGACAAGATTATAATTTGTATGCATATGTAGATATGATGATGGGTAGCTATAAATAGAGGGTTGGATGATTGAAATGTAAAGCAAAAGAGAATTGAGAAATGGAAGAGAAGGGGTGTTATATGTAGATGAAGAGTCATGTCTAATAGCCAAGGATGACTTGCCTAGCTATAACCATTATTCTTGGGACTCTGAAGGAATGAAGAGAGATTTGGAGTCCCTTGTTTTGGTTCAATGGCTGGCAGGTATCTTTGGCTGCTTGACTGTCTCTTATCTTACATGCAACACCTTCTTCACTCTTCTTATTATTAGATGAAGTATTTGTTTGGGCGCTATTATTTTGATTAAAAGAAAAAGATTTTTTTTAATGAAAAAATATCTTTTTTTATTTTTTAGTATGTTTGGCAAATTTTTAGTAGTAAAAATAAAAGCATTAGAAAAATAAAAAAAAATCTTTTTTTGAGAAGCTGTAATTTACATCTTTTTTTAAAAGATTTTTTTCTCTTAAAAAAATATTTTTTATGTAATAAATAAACAAAAAAGTACTTTTATATTGTTATACCCAAACATAATTTATAGATAAAAAGATCTTTTTGCATGAAATACCCAAACATAAAATTACTTTTACTTTTCCATAAGACCTTTTAAAAAAAGATAACTCGAAAAAAAATATTTTCTTAAAAACTCACTCAAACAAGTTCAAACAATATTTGATCTTAATTTGAGTGGATATTTTCATTGGGTAAATGATTTTTTATGGAAACTTTTTGTTGAATATAATTTGCACCATCTCCTCTTATTTTTTTAAAAAATTATTCTTTTCTGTTGTAACCTTTTTTCCAATTAATAGTTAATTAGAGGGTTAAATCATAATAAATTATTGGCTTTTAGGAAAAAGTAATTTGGATAATATTAAAAGGTTAGTATAATTTATTGTTTTTAGTTAGGATTAGTTAATAATACTTAAAAATATTGACTAAAATATTATGTTGTTGGGTTGTTATACTTAAAATATCATACTACTAGATCAATATAAAATAAAATGGATAGCGACCAAGATTTTTTTTTTTTTTTTTACCAAAGATAAGAGACTCAAACCCACAACCTGTTAATTGAGTATGTGGAGACTATGCCATTTGAGCTATAACTCATTGGCAGCGACCAAGATTTTTTCTTAAATAATTTTTGCAAGTTATTATTATTAATATTATTATTAGTATATATATTCTTGTTGTTATTTTTTTGTATTATACTAAACATTTGTACAAGAATAGCGTAGAAACAAATCCATAACATAATTACAAGAAACAATATATATATACACGAATAATTAAAATCAGCAATAATTTTATACCATAATTAGATCTTCTTATCACTACAAAAAAAAACCGGGAATTTACGACGGTTTTTTTATGGATTTTCGGCAGTTTTAATAATCCAACTTTTTCTTCATATCATCATCCAACATTTTTTGTTCCAACTTTTTCTTCTGGTGCAGGTTGATATCATCGTCACCTTTTTTTTTTTTTTTATTGTTTTGGTCTCAGCTTCGATGATCAAGTACGCGGTGACTAATCAAAGATGCCTTGTATGGAAATGAAATCAAATCATCATGTGAGTTCCCAGAAAATGTTGATTCCATGAAATGTGGAATTGGAAGAAAAGCAAAGTAGCAAAAATAATTTGCTTCAAACTCATGGGAAATTCAAAAAGTTGGATGAAGATGATATGGATACCCGAAATCTTAAATCCTAAACCCTACTTAAACCCTGAATTTTTAAAGTTCTTTTGTTATAGATGTACTTAATCTATATATATATAAGTAAAAGAAAGTGTTGCTTTACAATTATTATAGTTCTTTTATGGTATTTTTACTTCCTTAGACTAATAAAATAATAATTAATTCGCTGCAAATTTGAATTTTTTTTAAAATTTATTATTAATCAATAAACATATATAAGACAAGATTCAAATTCTAATATTTGTTGTCCCAAATGTACGTAATTAACTATTATTTTTTGTAGTACACGTATTATGTTTAGTTATGAAAAAATCTAGTAGGGTCATATTTAAGTTCTTGGCAGAATTTTTTAGTATCAATTGATAATTTATTTATAGCGGTTTATAATCGTCGCTATTTTATTCACTAATTTAAAAAATAATGACTTGAAAATGCGACAATTTTAATGTGATTTTTTTTTTAATGCAGTGAGTCACAATTTTCTACATGAGATTTTTTTAAAAAATAGTTGATAAATTATAGTAATTTGTACCTTTTTAACTATATTTTTTTTTACATCATATTGATTAAATTTTAATATCAGTATAAGAAAAAACTAAATAGACAATACTAAATTCGGAGGTAGTTTCAAAATGTTAACCATTATCAGTAGTTAAATTCTTGAAAAAAAAAAAGAAAAAAAAACACACTATACAAAATTACAAACACTTATTTCAGGCAATAATTTATAATAAATATAACGCACATAAACTAGAGATCAGACACAATGGTAAAGATAAAAACCTAGCAATTTTGAAACAAAAATCTTCCCATTTAAAACATTTATAGCACTTTGGACACCCTGATAATAAAGAAGACTACAAAATGAAGACACTATGTTAGCCTGACAAACGATAATCCCATTATATTTTTAGCAATTAAAAAAATATTTAATTTTAATGCACTGATAGTATAAAACGTTTTACAGTCGTACAATTATATTCATTTTTTTAGATGACTATTCAAGTGGTCCATGCGAAATATAGCTATTTTTATTAATGTGTTATTACGTAATTAAATACATGTATAAAATTATTTTACACTAACAATTATTAAAATTAAATTCTTAAAAAATAATATTTTATTTACAAACCTTTACCTGTGATTAAACAGAGACTATGTTAGGGACTGATGGTTGGACTAATTATTTGCTATTATGCATAGATATTGAATTGATACGGATATTGGACACGACACGATACGGGATACGTAGATACGTAAATTTAAAATTTTTACAAGACATAGAGATACGACACATATATAAAATATAAAGTATTTTTTGATAAATTATAATGATATTTTGATATTTTATTAATATTAAAATATAAATTAATTTTTAATATCTTTTTTTAATTATATAAATATTTAAAATATTTTTTTAATAATTAATAATATATAGTATTTCTAAATTTATTTTAAAAATATATATTAAAAATAAAGTTGAACACGCTGATACGTGATAGTATTTAGATGTGTCCAAGTGTGTCTAGAAAATTTTTTTTATTTTTTATTAAGACATAATTAGACACAAAAAACACGCGTATCGAATAAATATCAATGAGGATCGTGTCTAAAATGTATTCGATACGTAGACATATCAAGTCAAAAAAGTATCCGTGCTTCGTAAATTACTTGTGTAGTAGGTTTAAACTTACATCAAGCATTTAATTATTGATTAAGTAATCATTTTAATCCGCAATCTTTGTTTATTAGTTAGTTAACCTTTCTGAATTCACAAAAAATATTTTAATTTCTACTCTAATCAACAAATTTACAAAACAAAAAAAATGTTTTATAGTTTGTGGGTTTAAGAACTAACATAATAATAAATATTGAAGTGATTACTCAGAAAATATATATATATATATATCAATTTCGAAATTTACACTAGTTTGATACCTCGTGTATACTCGCTTAAGAGTGAAGCTTGGAATAATGCATGTAACTCATATTCAGAGCTTGGTTCTTTGCAATCCCAACAGTTGAAAAATTTGTGAGTGACCACAATTTTGAGGCAACTCGTCTATTTTAACTTTTTAATTGACTTTTTTATATCTATTTTATTAAAAATTGTATAATTAATAGTCAAAGAATAAAGAGTTACATTGGTTGTGAACAAGTACACCATCCAATACTTTTTTATGCACATTAAATTTCATTAAATCTTCCGGGCCATCAATTAATACTTTATTAATTTTTTTTGGATATTAAAGAAAAAATCAATTTTTTTAACAATTTTTTTAGTTAATATCAGTTATTTTTTTAAATTATCTTTTTTATTTTAAATTATAAAATTTAAATCTTAAACCCTCAATCCTAAATTATAAATTATAAATTTTAAATCTTTAAAAAAATGAGAGATTTTACAATTAAAAATTAACTAATATTAATTAATAAAAGTTAATTCTTTCTTCTTATATATTCGTTAAAGTATTACATAGAAATTCATAATTAAATATGTGTACAAATTTCTTTTTATAATAGTTATAAAAATTAAATTAGTCCGTGTCTTTTTATCAAAATGAAAAATAATTGCCAACGAGTTATAATTCAAATGGCATAATCTTCCTATATTCATCTAAGAGGTTGCGGGTTCAAGTCTCCATATATTCGGTAAAAAAAAAAAAATTCAGAAAGTGATCATGAATTACAAGACAAAACTTAACAATCAAGTAGAGAAGACATTGATTTCATATATGAAAAAAATAAATTGAAGAAATCAAAGGTTGAATGTCAAAGCGAACAGATTCAGTGCAAGTTGGTTCATCAACATGAAAAACTCTTGAAGGAACTGAAGGAGTTGACTTGCCATTTTCAAATGGCTATGATTGCTTAGAATGGCAACACCTAGCATATATATATATATATATTTTAATAATAAATAAATTGAATATATAAAATGAGATTTATATATGAATACAATAATGGTCCATCCTATATTTCAGAACATATTCTTAAAAAGTAGTAATCTCTTTCTCTGGCTATTTAGTGTTGACACTCAGAAAATCAAGCAAAGAGAATTTATATATGGATGATGCCAATATAATATAGTTGACATATAATAATAATAAAGTTAATAGTCAAATTAGTTTCTAAAAGACAAGTCATTTTTTAAATTTGTCGTTGAAAGATTTTTTCAATTAAAGATTAAAAATTAATTATATTTATCTTTCAGTTACTCTATTAATAATTACTGTCAACGATTGATGTTGTGAAACGTTAATTGACAATATATATATGAGACATGTCTAATTGATAATATACATGTCTAATTAAAAAATGTTAATTTTTAAAAGACCGATTTAATAATTAATAAAATCTTTTAGGTAGTGTTTGTTTTGAGGTACTGAGATAGAGACCGAGAGACTGAGACTCAGCATTATGTTTGTTGGTTCAAAGACTGTTACTAAAGTTTCTATTTCTATCTCCAAAATTTCAGTATTTCAGTACCTCCAAAAAATGAGGACACAGGGGACTAAAATTTTTAGAGATGGAGACTGAAACTTTAATAACATTTTATACCTAAAATACCCTTATTTCAATTAATTAATTCCAATTTTATCCTTTGTGCAAATTAAATTAGAGTTTCATTCTTGTTTCAATTTCTGTCTTCCATTTTGTACCAAACAGAATACTGAGATTTATTTCAATCTCTATCTCTTAGTCTCTGTCTTTCAGTCTCAATATTTCCGTCTTTGTCTCTCCACCAAACGCTACCTTAGAGATTAATTTGATTATTAACTAATGGTAATAATAAATAAATAAATAAATAAATAAATATTATTAATAAGGAATATGTCACAACATATACCAATATTGTACTCTTTTCATTTTATGTGGCACATTATATTCAAGTATAGGATGGTGGCTATAAATAGGGGCTTTGTTCATAAGAAAGAGTTCATCAATTGAAAGGAAGAGAAGGGGTCTTGTATGTAGATGAAGAGTCATGTTTATTAGCCAAGGATGACTTGCCTAGCCATATCCACCTTTAATTTGAGCCCATTTATGTTATTTCTAGTTTTTTTTTTATTACTAAATTAACATTTTTCTTTTATCTTTTATATCAAAGAATATATATAGAAAAATGAGTGAACCCATTTTAGGTTTAATGGCTGGCAGGTATCCTTGGCTTGTTGACTGTCTCTTATCTTACATGTAAGTCCTTCTTCACTCTTCTTCTTATATATATACCACTCTAATTGTATATATGTAATGTTATATTATTAGGTTTAATTATTCTGTTGGTATCCTATAATTTCGCAAAATTTTTAATTAGGTCCCTATATTTTTTTTCCTTTTAATTGAGTCTTTGCACTAATTTTTTTTTAATTGGATCCCTGCACTTTTTTTTTCCTTTTATTTAGGTCCCTATACTAATTCTTTTTTTTTTAGTTGGGTCCCTAAAAAATTAAGCCAATTACTACTAAGAATGACTTAATTGAAAAAAAATTTAGTGCAGGGACTCAATTAAAAAGAAAAAAAGTATAGAGACCTAATTGAAAATTCACGAAACTATAAGGACCAACAGAGTAATTAAACCTTATTATTATTAAGTTATGTATGTACAAGTATTTAATTATGTATATGTTTTTCATATTAAAAATTATACACAACATTTAATTCAATATACAACAGTATATATGTATATGTAAATTAAAGTTCTTTTACACTATCACCAATACATAACATTTAATTAAATTCATAATAATTATAGTAAAAATCTTTTGTTTTTATTGGAAAAGAATATTAAATATGCATGGATCAACCACCATAGCATCTTATGGGGGAGCAATAATACATCATTTAACACCTAAAAATCTAGATAGCAATAATATTTTTCCTTTTTCTAAAATATAAATGGGTGTACTCCTAGTTTTTTCCGGGTGTACAGTATACTCCTAATTTACTATTATTTGATGATATTTTATTTTTTTTTTCCAGTTATCTTTATTCATTTAATTTCTCTACTTTTAAATTTAGGATTTTTATTCCTCTAACAAAATCCGTCTACATTTAACACTAGGGCCCTTATTATTAGCTAGCTAAATATTTAAATTTAATAGGTGTTTTATTAATAGATACCAAAAAGTAGGTGGTACAAATAATGAATAGGGTTAACTACCAAGAATGTTCCCGATTGATTCAAATGCCGACAAAAATACATTCAAATTTTACTATCGACAAAAAGTGTCTTTAAATAATTTAAAAACACGACAAAAATATTTAACAGTGAATATATATTTTCAAAAAATGTCTTAGAGATTGAATTTTGATGTGATTTTTTGCAAGCATAATTAAAAAAAAAGAGATATTATTATTCTTAAAATTTGGTGATTTTTTCTAAGTATATATTTTTTTGTGATTTTTTAAAAGTATTATTAGTTGTTAACAAAAAAATTACAAAAAAAATATATACTTAACAAAAAATCACTAAATTTTAAGGATAATATCTCATTTTTTTAATCATACTTGTAAAAAATTATATCAAATATGCTTACAAAAAATTGTATTAAAATTCAATCTCTAATGTATTTTTTAAAAAATACATATTTAATGTTAAATAATCTTACAAAAAAAAACTAACATTAAATATGTCCTCTAAGGAACTGCCATGCATAGGGCATGAACTTTCAATAAAGCAGTTAGTTTTATAAAACATTCTTCAATAAAAACTTGTTAAGTGGGATGAGAATTGAGTTTCATTTATATATATATAAGGAAAATTGCACCTCTATTGTTGTGTATATATATATAAGGTTAATGATCTCTATTGTTGGATAAATCGCACCTCTTTATAAGGAAAATTGAGGAGTTACATATGTTTTGCTAAGACACTTTTTTCCCTTGTTTACGTTTAATCAATTATTGTGTTTATTGGAACTGAAAATACTGTCTTTCTTTTACCCTCATAGACAAAACTTTTGCAATTGATAAAGATGCTTAAGCCTGAAAACCTCATCTCTATTCTCTACTAACTGTGATCTGATTATGCTTAAAACTCTGTTGAATTGATGTTGATAAATGATTTCATTATTAGAATTACCAATATTAGTTGATACATTGACCAGAATAGTGATTGTGGATTATTGTCCCATAATATAAAAAGAGTAGAATACTATTTTAATTCTTAACGTTTGGATTAAATCTTAATTTCATCCCTAACGTTTGAAACATCTTATTTTTGTCCCAAACAACTTATTTTGTCTTATTTTAATTCTTTGATCAGAATTAAATTTTTTTTCCCCCCAAAAACACCATTTCTTCTATTATGATTTTCTTCTAGATAGCAGCAAAAATTACAATTGTAGTGGTCATAGTAGTGATTATAATAATTTAAGAGTAAAGGCGACAGGATAATAAGAGAAAAAAAAAAGATAACAATATAGAAAAAATAATATTTTTGGAAAAAAATTAAGTTTGATCAAAAGACTAAAATAGGATGAAATAAAATATTTGAAATAAAAATGAAATGTTTCAACAGTTAAAGATAAAATTAGGATTTAGACTAAATGTTAGAAATGAAAACAATACTTTCTCCTAATTACCAAAAAAAAGAAAAAAAAAAAATCAACACACGGAAAATGAATAATATGATTGAAGACACAAATCACCATACTTGACAATATCAAAGATAGTCTAGTTTTCGCTCTTTATTTCTGACTTGAGTAAATTCCAGGAACATTGGAGCAACATAATATAATTCTTCATCTACCTAGCTACAATGTGCTTGCATTCCCTTAATGCAATCATTGAACAATCAATCTTCTCAATTGAATGATTATAGTTAGAAGTTTTCAACCAACTCCCTACTTTCATCCAACAAAATATACCTATATATATTAGATAGAAATTTTATGAATATTTTTTAATCTCTCTCATAACCAATCCAATAAACCAAGCAAACAATCCCCCGTTTCCAACTTTAAGAAAAATCAAGAATAAAATTAGAGACAAGAAAAATAAATAATAAGAGTGATATGTAGATAAAAATACATGGACTATTGCATCAACATATGTTAGATACATATAATTGGGGCAAGGAAATATTAATGGAATATTTCATTTATAATGGTTGGTGAAATTAGGGACTTAATTAAAAACTTATAAGGACTTAAAATGGAACTAATCACAGAAAATTCCCTCGGCCCCACTAGCAGAAATCCAACGTGCATTGTAGGAGAGAAAGTATCATAAGGGCATGTTTGGTGACACAAAAAAGAAACAAGGGTATGCTTTGTCATGGATGTACAACCCTCATTTCTTCCTTGCATAATGATTAGGAAAACATGTTATTCCTTTAGCAAACATCCACCCTTTTAATGAACATACTTCAACTTTTATAATCTTTTACCAATTTTAACCACCACCTAAAGATGGCTTCACAGCATTGTTAATCCAAAAATGGACAAAGCAGAAAAACCAGAGAAGAGAGAAAAGGGGGAAAGGGAGGGGGGCTCAAACTTCAAGAAGCATTAACTATAGTAACTCACTAGCATTTGGTTACATAACTCATTCTCCCTAGCAAAACAATACACTATCAACTATGAAAACAAGAACCATAAGAATACTTTATGCCTAAGACAAGATCTCTGTCTAGCAACAACGTCAACATCATAACACTAACTAAACAGTAGAATATGCACTCCTTTAGGAAAAGATAAGACAATTGCAATGTACTTATTCTTGTATCATATCAAATCCATACACTTAATGACAAAAATAGCTTAGGATCCAACATCAAAAACAGTCACTAAGAATTCAGACAAACAATATTAACTTAGTTAAAGGGGACGGAATTCATAATGGTATAAAAGCATGGCAAACTACGTTCGAATCTGCAAAGTCGATAATAAAGTTGATACAGCTAAATTAACCAAAGAATATTACCTTGAATCATTATGCTAAGGAAACAAAATTGTCTTTGACTGATTCCCCAGGAATAGCTCTTCCAGACTCAAAATAATGTCACATCTACAAATACAAAATGAGTACCAACATAGAAGTATAGAAGATTTGGATAGAATGGAGAAATCAAACCGGAATTCCTTTTTGTTATCACTTGTGTGCAAAATCTTTCCCCACATCCCCTGTAAGATTACTAGTACTTTCTTCCTTAGAATCATTACCCAGAATCACTTGACTTAGCTAAAAAACAGAACCACTTTTCAACAAAATTAGCAGAGCCATATATACTTTGAACATGTGAAAAGCATGCTTTGAACAAATAACATGTGAAGGGGGCCTAATCATAAGTTATGTAAGAAGGAAGAACATACTCTATAACTCATAGTTCAGACATGTATCTTAATTTTCTTTTGCAATGGCTGAGAATTCTCTCATGGTACATGATATAAACCAAAAAGAAATTAAATCTAAAAAGAAAAGATAATAAAAAAAGAAAACTCAGGAGAACCCTTTTCCAAGCTTCTGAATTGCAGAGTACATTTTCCTTCTTGACCCAACAGCATTGATCCCCATATCTTTGAGATCCTCAAGAGTCAACAATGGAAGAACCTCATCATCCACCTCATGAATTTCAAACACAGGTGCATACCTACCTAACCCTAACCCATTGAGCCAAACTCTAACACCATCTTCACCATTACCGTCACCAATATACCTTCCTCTCCCATTCCTATTATTATTTTCCCTAACAATACCGTTATTATCCGAAGGCCCAGAAAGTTCAACCCCATCAAGGTGCTCCCTTGCACCCTCTGAAACCCTAACCCTAATGTTCCTCCTATTACCCTGAAAATCCAGATTCTCCATTGAATTCAAAGGGCTTTGATCCTTCAAAGGGCTCTCTGTATTCTCCACATCGAAATCCCGATACCCGTCGTCGACATCCTCGCCGCCACTATACTTATCTTCTCCTTCTCCATCTCCATCTCCATCTCCACCGCCAGAGCCACCGCCACCGCCGACGCTGGTGCCGTCGTCGATTCTCGAAACCCAGTTCGATCTAACCCTCTTCGCTCCTCGTTTCTTTGAATCCTTCACCTTCCAGCTACCAATCACAACGCTATCGATGTTCCCTTCGCGCTCTTCGCCCTCTAGGGTTTCGCCGAACTCTGCGGCGCCGCCACCGGAGCTCAAATTGGTTAAAGGACGAGTTTTGGAGGGTTTACCTGGATTGTCCTTGCGGATGTGGTGGTGCTGGTGGTGGCCGTCGAAGGGGATCCGCCATGGCTTGGTGCTCCGTCGAGGGTGCGTATCGTAGTGTTGGTCTCCTCCGATATCGCCCAATCGGACACTTGGCCTTCTCTGGCGCTTCGATGCGATTAGTTGCTCGGAGGGGTTCGCCGGAGGGAGCGTTCCTCCGCCGTTGACCTGAGCCTCCGGCGCCGGAATATGCTCCGCCATAATTCAAGTGCAGTGTCCTCCCGAAAAAACGACGCCGCAGAGCACAGAGAAAGTGCAAAAAAAGAATTAAAATTAAAAATTAAAAGTATATTTTCGTATTTATTTTTATTTAATAATTATTTTTAATTGTGTGTGTGTGGGGGCGAACTTTGAAGTGAGGTTGACGGGTTAAGAGAACAGAGGAGAACAGAGAAGAAGAAAAAGAAGAAGAAGAAGTGGAAGTGATTTTTTTTTCTTTTTTTTTTTTTTTTGGGCGAGAAGAGTGTGAAGAGCAGTGTGGGAGTGAGTGATAGAAATCAGGTGTGTGTTTTGTGTGCGGAAATTATTACGAGAAGCTTCAACTTCAAGGCCCAAACGTCTTTTCCTTGGGTTGACTAATATGCATTCTGGTCAACTATCAAAATTTTCTTAGCCTATTGAACTAAGAAATATCGTTGACAACCAAACAAAAAAACCTACTAAAATAAATGCTAAAATTTAGCTTTTAATTATTTTTTAAAATTTTATTTTTAATTACATAATTTTTTTTAAATAAATTTATTTTTTATTAAGAATAAAATTAAAAAATAAATTAAATAATTATTTATCATACAAAATTAAAATTATTGAAAAAAATTAAAATTTATTAAAAGGTTAAAAAAACTTTTCTTTGATAATTTCAATAGTTTTCTTTTTTAATAAATTTTAATCTTTTTTTTAATAATTTTAATTTTTTTACGATAAATAATTATTTAATTTATTTTTTAATTTTATTCTTAATAAAAATAAATTCACTTAGAAATAAAATAATGTGATTAAGAATAGAATTAAAAAATAATTAAATAATTATTTAGTGTAAAAATTTGATATTATTAAAGAATAAAATTAAAAATAAAATTTAACTAAATTAAACATTAAAGAATTTCGATACATTAGAGACAAAAGGTATAATTTATACTTTATTGTACATGTATTATTTTTTTCTTTTTCACATGTTTATGTATTAGTCATTCTACAAACATTTCATGATGAGTAAAAATCTTTAAGAGTAAAATTAAAAAAAAATTATTTAAAAGAAAAGTAATGTGATTAAATGTAATTTACTTAGATGTAATTAAAAAATAATTAAATAACTATGTACAGTAAAAAATTGATATTATTGAAAAATAAAATTAAAATTTATTTCTATGTATCGTTTTTGTCCCTAACGTTTTCGTCTTATTTAAGCCCCTAATATTTCAAAATCGTCTCAATTTTCTCCCGCCGTCAATTCTATTAACAGATCCCTAACGATAGGATAACATTAAGCCAATTTTAAAATATTAGGGATTTAAATAAGACGACTTAAACGTTAAAACTTATCCCAAACATTGAAAACAAAAATAATACTTTACTCAATTATATTACTATATGTCTTGACTCAAGTATTTGTGTCATGTATTTACAAGTTATAAATACAGAATAACATACTGTTATAGAGAAATAATAATTTATAAGAATAAAACACGATTGATTTTTTCTTGGGTCGAGTTTTAAACACCACATATATAATTTTTTGTGGCCTGAATTCTCTTTTGTATGCATGGTCACTGACCAGAGATTTGACGAAAAGAAAAGTCTGATTAATTTTTTTGTTTGTTAACGTTTCATAAATCAAGAAAATAAAAATTTCCACTTTTTACCAAAAACAAAAAATTTCCACTAAACATTGATCATGAAACTATTTTCACCTACGGCCCGAAACATTCATCATATAACTATTTTCTAGGATCCAAAACCTTCCAAAAAAAGATCCAAAAACTTAAAAAAAACCTGTTTCCAGAACAAAATTAGAGACATTTCGTCAGACCCATATGAATAGCCCAAAATGAACAGTGCTTAACAAAATAAGTCCCCAAGCAAGATTTTTTTTTTTAATTTCAAGAAATTGAGAATATATGCTTTTTGTTTCCTTAAGTATTTAAGAGTTTGTCTACCAAAAAGTACTTAAAAATTGAAAAAAGAAAAGTTTAGAATTAATCTAGCTATTAGTATTGTTGAATTGAATTACTTATTATATAATCTCCTTTAAATTATTTAATGATTAAATTAGTGTTGTTGGATTACATGCCATTACTTGAAAGATGATTTAATGATAATCTAAATTACCAATAATCTATATATAATATAAATTCTCTTAAGTAGGAATCTTCCAAACACTATGTTATAACATTACAGACAGTATAAAAGATAATAAACCTTTTTTAACGATAATATAAATTATCAACAAAAGGAAAGTTAATAATCATCAAGATGGAGGAATATATATATATATATATATATATATATATATATATATATATATATATATATATATATATATATATATATATATATATTCATATTTTTTATTTCTTTATTTTTAAATTTTATTCTCATTATATATTTTATTATTTTTATTTTTTTAAGTGAAAATTTTATAATATCATAAATATATCATTTTAAATCAATAAAAATATAATTTAAAGAATACAGAATGTTAGGCAAGGCACTATCTAGGTATAGAAAAGATAATACATAAAAGTAGTAGTGGTTGGTTATATACTTATACATATACTAAAATAAAAGTACAAATTAAAGGTGTATTTGATTTGTATTTGTATTTTTTATTTTTATTTTTAGTATTTTTTATTATTTAAATGTTGTGAAAGAAAAAAAAAATAAAAAAATTATATTTTTTGTTATTATTTTTTTATAAAATTTTAAAAATAAAAGATAATAAAAATACAAACTAAATATATCCTAAGTATTTTTTATTTTTATGGGACAGCTCATGATCTTAGTCTTAGAAAGAAGGTATGGTATATCCTCTAAATTAAATCAATGTCACATTCCCAACTTGTTCATCATTATCATCGTATCATCAATTTTTTAGTGTAATTTAAAATTTTTTATTTATGATATTTTTTAATTCGACAAGTTAAAAATTAATCTGTCGTAAATCTAACTACATAAATAAAGTAGAATTTAAATTTCTAATACTTAATAGATGAGTGAGCTGACCTCTCGACCAATCGAAGTTAGTTTAATTTATTATCTAAATCTCTATAAAGAAAAGGGACAAGGTAATTCAATGGGCTAAACCCTAAGGGGTCCATGGGCATGAGGGGATGGTTTGGTTCTTCCCAAGCCATGTGGGACCCAATGGCTCCTACCACTACCACATATGGCTGGCCTCCACCGTCCCTAAACTAAAGGGGATTATGGTCCCTACCCTCCAGATTAGGACTCTCTTCTCAGTATGGGACGCTTATGCCCATGTCAATATATCTCATGTCCTTATCCTTTCCCCAACAACACAAACACACCATGGAAACAAATACAGTACATTTTTTTTTGTATAATTTTACCACTCAACGGAGGAAAAATGCTCAGTTTTAAAGTTTAAATTCTAATATAATTTTATGTATTATTTTTTTCTTTATTTATCTTGTAAAATTTTTTTAAATATTTATAAAATATTTATGTTCCAATAATTTTAATTAGTATATATTATATATATAACTCCGCCTATGTTACACTTGCGGTACATAGCTGGTCTCAAACCCAGATAAAGGAGGATGGTTGTGTTAGGTCTTCGACAACCAACATAAAAACATAGTCGAATCCCATGACATGAATCAAAGACATTATTGCGCTAAAGTTAGGTTGTTGTCCGAAAGCAACACGCTGTATAGCTCGAGTATGGTGTCAAATGAGCAAGAGTCGCTGCATCGGTGTCCGGATGTAGTGTTAAATGAGCAAGGGTTCCGCGTTTTCGTGAACGGACGAGGGCAAATAAACTAGTTCACAAATTAAAAGGTAAAGGTTGGAGAGACAGAAGGTTGAGATTTGGGACATAGAATATAGGCACTCTGACAGAAAAATTCACAGAGGTGGTGGACACCATGACAAGGAGGAAGATTAACATTATGTGCCTACAAGAAACAAAATGGGTTGGTGCGAAGGCTAGGGAGTTGGATACGTCCGCTTTCAAACTTTAGTATACAGGAAATGTCAAAAATAGGAATGTGGTTGGTATTATTGTGGATAAGCAGTGGAAAAAGGACGTAGTGGATGTCAAGAGGGTGGGAGATCGGATTATCTCTATCAAACTTGTGGTGGAGAGAGGTACTTTTCATGTGATTAGCACCGATGCACCGCAAGTGGGTTCGGACGAACAACACAAGATAAGGTTTTGGGAGGATCTAGAGAGTTTAGTCCAAGACATACCTTCGGGAGATAAGATTTTCTTAGGAGGAGATTTAAATGGCCATGTTAGAAGAGAAGTGACTGGATACGGAAGTATTCACGGAGGCCATAGTTTCGGGGTGATCAATGCCGAGGGTAAAACTATTTTGGACTAGTACTTTTTTTCAACCTTTGACATTCTCATCGCAAATACATATTTTAAAAAGAGAGTCGAACATCTTATAACCTATAAGAGTGGCATGACAAGCTCTCAAATCGACTTCTTCTTGTTGAGACAAGTCGTCCAAAAATTTTGCATTAATTGTAAAATTATCCCGGGAGAGAGTTTGACAACACAACATAGGATGCTCGTCGTGGATTTTTGTGTTGAGCAAAAGTTGAGGAAAAGACATCATACAAAGAACCCAAGGACGAGGTGGTGGTAGATGAAAAGTGAGGAACAAAGAAGCTTTTTAAGACGGGTAGGAGAAGAGGCAAAGTGGATGGGAATGGAAGCGCGGAAGAGATGTGGAGCGAGATGGCAGAAGTTATTAGAAGAACAGCAAAAGAAAGTTTTGGTGAATCTAAAAGAATAGGACCAAGAGACAAGGAGTCCTGGTGGTGGAATGCGAGTGTAAAAGAAAAGATAAAGATAAAAAGGGAGTGCTTTAAAGAGTGATCTTTATGCCGCAATGCAGATAATTAGGAAAAATATAAGGCGGCTAAGAAAGAGACAAAAGTGGCTGTAAGTGAAGTAAGAAAAAGAGCATATGAGGGTCTCTACCTATATTTGGGCACGAAAGAAGGAGAAAAAGGTATATATAGAATCGCAAAGAGCCGTGAAAAAAGAACGAGAGATTTGGATCAGGTTAAGTGCATAAAGGATAAGGATTGAGAGGTGCTGGCTCAAGAGGAGAAGATTAATGAAAGGTAGAAGAACTACTTCTACGAGTTATTTAATAAAGGACATAAGACCCTTCCGAGTCTTGGTCGGTTATGCACAAGGGAAGAAGATCAAAACTTTGACTACTATCGAAGGATTCGAGACTTTGAGGTAAAAGAGGCTCTAAAACAGATGAAAAATGGCAGGACAGTAGGACCTGATAATATCCCGATTGAGGTTTGGAAGGACCTTGGAGGAAAAGACATCAACTGGTTAACCAAGCTTTTTAATGAGATTTTAAGGTCAAAAAAGATGTCTGATGAGTAAAGAAATAGCACCTTGATACCTATCTACAAGAATAAGGGAGATATACAAAGTTATGAAAACTATAGAGGGATCAAGCTCATGAGTCATACTATGAAGTTATGGGAAAGGGTGATAGAACGGAGGTTGAGAAAAGAAACACAAGTAACAGAGAACCAATTTGAATTTATGCCAGACAGATCCACCACCGAAGCGATATACATGTTAAGAAGGATGATGGAGAGGTATCATAGTAATAAAAGGGATCTACATATGGTGTTTATTGATTTGAAAAAGCGTACAATAGGGTGCCAATGGAGATCTTATAGAAGGTCTTAGAAAAGATGAGAGTAAGGATCGCATATATTCGTGCAATTAAAGACATGTATGATGGGGGCACAACTAGTGTGAAGACTCAAAGTGGTGTGACAGAGGAATTTCATATTGATATAGGATTACACCAGGGATCATCCTTAAGTCCATACATTTTCACATTAGTCTTGGAAGTACTCATCACAGAGCACATCCAAGAGCCTATGCCATGGTGCATGCTTTTTGCCGATGATATCGTCCTTATGGGAGAATCAAGGGAAGACCTAAATAAGAAGTTGGACTTATGGAGAGAAGCTCTAGAAGTGTATGGTCTGCGCATAAGCCGTAGCAAGATGAATATATGGAATGTAAGTTCGGTTTGAGAAGGAAAAACCCTAATATAGAGGTGAAGATTGGAAAAAATATCCTACGAAAAGTTAAAAGTTTTAAGTACCTTGGGTGCATCATACAGGATAATGGAGAGATTGAACAAGATGTAAATTATATGATCCAAGCAGGTTGGTCAAAATGGCGGAGTGCATCTGGTTTTATATGCGACAAAAAAGTGCCTTTAAAACTTAAAGGTAAATTCTATCGCACTGCTATAAGATCGGCTATACTTTATGGTACGAAGTGTTGGGTTGCCAAAGGGGAACACGAACATAAGTTTAGTGTGGCAGAGATGAAGATGTTGAGATAGATGAGTGGTCATACGCGATTGGATAAAATAAGGAACGAAGATATAAGGGAGAGAGTTGGAGTAGCACCCATTGTGAAAAAGATAGTAGAATCGCGTCTCACGTGACTTGGACATGTGAGAAAAAGACTAACAGGAGGGTGGATGAGATGGAAGATGAATAAGAGGTAAAAGGCAGATAAAGACCTAAGAAGACTATCCATAAAGTGGTCAAACGAGATCTACATGTAAACGATCTCTTTGTATACATAATACATGATAGAGTTCAATGATGTCGTTTGATTCATGTAGTCGACTCCATCTAATGAGACAAAGCTTTATTGTTGTTATTGTTGTTGTTATTGTATATTATATATATTTCTAATTAAGATTAACGACTGAAATTACTGAAATATTTGAAATTCTTCCTATCTTTTGTCTATATATCAGTTAGACGACTTCAAAATTAGTGTTTGATTTTTTTAATCATTATTATTATTATTATTATTATTATTATTATTATTATTATTATTATTGGAGTTTGTCTTTATTTGTTGTAAAAAATGTATAAACACCTATAATTTTAATTAAGAAGCAGCAAAGTTATATAGATGGTTGATAAGTTTACATATAGAGTAATTTGTTTTAGATAATCAAATTTGATGTACCTTTTTTGTGTAATAAAATGTCTAAAAGAGATAGAAATTAAATGTCTCAACATATATTCATTTTATGCTAAAACATCAACTTAGAAATTTTTTGGTAATAAATTAAAGATATCTACTACTAAAAGTAGTGGTCTACTGTTGGTGATTTTTGCAGTAATATTTTTTTTTTTTTTAATGTTTTCTCTTGTAGTAGAACCACAACAATTCTTACAATATATTTTCTATATACTTCTAATAGTCAGTTGAAAAACGCATTGGTATATTAATAGAAAAATGAAGCTTGACGTTGAAAGTTAACTAAAGATTAGTAATAAAACAAAATCCATACGTAATATTGATTTTATATATGTATTGTGGATCTTTCCAGACACACAAAAAAAGAAGTTGATTAGTTGAAAGAAATATATAATCAAAGCCATAGGCACCATGCTTTTCTGTCTAATAGAAATTCTCTCTCATATATATAATAGCACATAAATAATTATATTTTTAATATGTTTTTTATATAAAGATTAAATTTTTAAAATTTAAATCATAAAAATTTTAATATTATGATATAGAATTTATTTTTTAAAAAAATTTAAACTAATAAAAAAATAAAAATATTTTATAACCAATGAAAATTAGACAAAAACAGCCATAACTTGCCTTATTTAGTATTTATTAATTGTTGCGACAATTAATGAATGCTAAATAAGACAAGTTCTAACTGTATTTTTTGTCTTCCTAGCATTACTCTAAAAAAAATATGTAAATAAATACTTTTTTAATCATTTTTTTATCAGTAAAAATTTCTTTATTTTTTGTAACTTAATTAATTAATCTTTATAAGATCAAGTTGAAGATACAGCATAACGTATATGTCTTTAAGATGTTTCCTATCGACTTTGCCGCAAGTCATATCAAATTTAAAATATGAAATATTAATGTGTAGATATTTTTCTTTTTATGAAATTACTTAAAGAAGATAATATTTTACCTTTTCCGTTGACTAAACATTTTAAAGAAAATAATGTCTGAGTGGTTAATTCTGTCTATGTACACATTTTTCTTTTCTCTTATTTTTTTTTAATTAATATATATATTAATCATGTACCTAAGCACTACTGCTATGTTTTAATCACTGTTTTTGGTTTGTTGGGAAAAAGTTGTTATGTCAATGTCACAGCTGCATACAACTTGACCAAATAAATAGAGACATCACTGAATGATTATAGTTAGCTCACTAGTCCGCTTAAGCAAGTGTCGGGGGTTCGAATCCCGCCTTGTGCATGCAGCAACCCATTGGCCAGCGGCAAACCCTTAAATGGAGCTCAGTACCGCGACGGATTAGTCCTTGACCTGCCGGGTTGGGGGATACCGTGGGAAACCAAAAAAAAAAAAATAAATAGAGACATCACTGAATATATACAATTCGTACCCGACAAAACCTTAGCTTAGCTTCAACAATTTAATTAATTAATTAATTATACAAAAAAATTAATCACGAATATAAAAATACGTATTTTTCAATTATTATATTACTGTAAATAAATTTGATTATATATTCTAGGTTTAATTATTATATTGGTCCCTATAGTTTTGCGAAAATTTTAATTAGGTTCCTATACTTTTTTTTCTTTTTAATTGAGTTTTTGCACTAATTTTTTTTTAATTGGGTCTCTACATTTTTTTTTCTTTTTATTTGGGTTTTTGTACCAATTTTTTTTTTTAGTTGAGTCCCTATAAAATTAAGCTAATTACTGCTAAGAAGGACCTAATTGAAAAAAAATTGATGTAAGGACCCAATTAAAAGGAAAAAAAATATAAGGACCTAATTAAAAATTTTGCAAAATTATAGAGACCAACAGAGTAATTAAACCTATATTCTATTATAACATGTTTGATTATTTTGGTAACTGATTATTTAGTTAAAAAAATATATGAATAAATATATATAAACATATAGTTTAATTAAGTGAATTTTTTTATTTTGTATTATTTAATTTTTTTTATATACATAGGATTGTTCTTTGCAATAAGCATAATTATTAATTAATTAGTTATACATTTGGCCAATTAGAAATTAAGATACTAATTTATATATGTATCATATACAATGATTATGGTGATATTTGAAACTATATGAAAAGCAAATTAAATGATCATGTAAAGCATAATGGTACTTATGGTACGTATTATAACTTTAAAATTTGGATTAGACCAACATAATAATCACATAATCTCACCAAAATTTGGTCATCATTGATGGGACTTGATATTAAGTGTAACAGTCCAGATCACCTACTAGTATGATGTTGTTCGTTTTGATACATAAAGCTTCACGGTTTTGCCTTTGACGATAGGGATGATAGCCGAATTCCCCAAACTCACTCGTCAAAACGCATCATGCTAAGAAGAGGTATCCACACCCTTATAAGACATGCTTTGTTCCCATCCCTAACAGATGTGGGACCTTATATTAAGTCCTTACTCTCAAGTTAATAATAATTATTATAATTAAGAACTTTCTTAATCATCATGATTATTATTTAATGCAAATCCCTATACAGTTTGTCATCTAGCTATAAAGACAGACAAGTTGATTAATAAGCTTATCACTTCTTTCAGTTCTTTGTCATTATTTTGTTTGCTTTAATTTAATCAAAAGAAATTTAGATGATGTTTTTCATCAACGAGTCATCTCAGATTGTGACAGCACTGAATACATATTATTAATTAATCATTAATTAGTAGCTATGTACCAAAATTAACTTTCTTGATTAGCTTAGCTATATATAGTGCCATGCATGCATGCATTGACGATATGTCGCATGCAATAATTTTTCTTAAATTGATGAAGCATAAGAACCTCATTGCCACACATGTGAGACCTAGCTTGGGAAATTAAATAATTTATTTAAGGCAAACATTTTTGTTTTTTTCATCCAGTAAAGATCCAAGAGTGGCCATCATATTAACAATAATGCAGGTATATATATGTTAATTAGATCCCAAATTGAAGTTTGTAAAAGTACTACAATTAAGTGGTTTATTCAACTAAAAAATTAATAATTAGGGTATACTTAAAAGAATCGTCTCATCTATCCTCCTGAAAAGAAGTTTGGTTTCAAACCCCGGTTCGAACAAAAGAAGTACGCCATGCTAATGTGCCTTGGATGATCGTAGTTAATTTTTCAATTTCTATTGAATTTATTTTTTTAAAGAAAACTTCTTTTATATTTCAATTCGATTTGGATACCGGAAAATAATAAGTATTAAGGTTAAATAATATATTTTTGGAGCATGTTACGTCTTTTATTTATAGTGTTTGAAAGAAAAATTTGAAAAAAATCTAAGTAAATCCGTATGATATTTACGCAAAATTTTACGTAAAATTATTCTTTATTGGTCAGTATATTCTCAAAATAGACATTTTTTAATAAGAAAATGTGAAGTCACCAATTGGTTGGAGAGGAAAATGAAACATGTCTTATAAAGATATAAATATCTCTTACTTATAAACGCATTTTGATGAGTGAACGTAAAAGTTTTATGTATATATATTGAACAATAGAATCAATTCAATATAGTTTCAATTCACAATTCTTCTCTCTGTTATAGTTTCTTGCAACCCAAGAAACTTTTTTCTGCATTTTTTTTTCAACTCTTGTTATTATCACATTAGAACTTCCTTCAACTATTTTCACATTAGGCTTCATTAAATTACGAGTGAAATATGAAGTCTCACATCGGTACATTAGAGAGAAAATTAAACAAAACATATCTTATAAAGATGTGAATATATATCTCTTTTTAGTGGATATATTTTTTGATGAATGGTGTGAAAGATTTTGCCATCATTCTAACTATTAAAAATAAATCGAAGTATTAAAATGTTAAAACAGATAATATCTACAAACGAGTGGAGTGCACTATTATAAATATGTAAATATTAATTAACTTCTTTAGCTTGTAACATTGGGAGGTCGAAGTGTTAGACTACAAAACTTTAAGATTCCATTCAACCAACAAATATATAGGATTGGTCAATAATAATAATAATAATAATAATAATAATAATAATAATAATGTAGTAACTACCTTGATTTCTTAATTAATAATTTTAATTTTGTTAAAAATAAATAAAATTAATTTGAGAGAGTATAACTATTTTAGAAATTTCAGCCGGATTTCAGTAGATAGAAAAATAATCAATTGAAACTTGAAAGTTTGGAACCACTTCTATTTTTTTAGTTTATTTTATAAAAAAGTCTAAAGAATCAATATTAATTTAACCAGTTAATTTAAAAATAAAGTAATAATTGAAGAAAAATATGAAAAAAAAAATCCAAAATTAAAAATAATAAAATATCCAAAACTCAAGTAGTAAAAAGAATATTTAAAAGTAAAAGTAAATTTAAAATTTAAAATTTAATATTTAATATTTAAAAATTAAAATTTATTATAATTTAAGATTTAAAATTTAAGACGATCAGAAACAATTGAAGGATAGTAGCCATTGGCAGTGGTAGTGGGTGAGTGGTTGAGAGTGGTGGGTGAAATTTTGTTGGGAGGAAAGAAAAAGAGTGAGAAAGAATAAAAAAATAAAGTAAAATAATAATTATAAATAAATGAGTTTATCTGTTTGTTGGTTGAAATTAGTGGATACCATGTTGGGTCCTAGTTGAATTGTTTATTTTACTTCTGCAATATAGTTAAGGTAACATGTTACATCAATAAGGGACTTGGAAATTAATAAGGCCAGGTTTCATAGAAATAATACTCATAAGTTATTTTAAGAATTATTTTGAAAGATCGAAAATATTTTATAATAAAAAAATTAATTAAAAAATAGTTAAAATTAATTTTATTTAATATTTATTAATTATTATAATAATTAATGAATACTAAATAAAATAAATTTTAACAATTTTTTTTGTTTCGTTGAAAGATATATATTAGCTATTTAAATATAATTAATTATACTTAATTTCAACATTAAATGAACAATGATGGATAAGTGCTTGAGCTTATGGTTGGTTGGTGAAAAGAAAGTGTATACAGCAAATTAAATCATAAGTAGTTGTTGAATTATTCAGTGAGCATTGAAATACACTAAGAGAAACCCTAAATTTATTATAATAAAATGTTAACTTAAAATATATAATTTAATTAATTTGATCATTATAATTTCTCACTTAATTTAGGACAGAAGTTTTATGTGCCAAAAGACAATGCCAGAGCTACATTTCTTGTCTGTCAGTTCATGATAGAGGACCCTAGCTACTCTTTCCATAATTTGAGTTAAATTAAATAAAACAAAGGGACCCCTATATTGCAGATGGATGTGTTAGTGAGCAACAAATATGTACAGCATTCACTTTTTCAATTTGGGCACTAGCTAGTAATAACAATTTTCTGTGTGTTACTAATACAATTGGCAACACCTTGTCTTCTCAAATTGGATTTGGATGGGAAAGTGTGTTTCAACTTATTTTAATATTGCTTTCTTTGGTTGGTTCATCTTTTTTTTTTTTGTCATATCTTTCAGTTCGACAGATCAAGGACTATTTAACGTAAATCAAAATTTTACTATTTAAGAGTTTATCGCTGATCAGTGAGTTACTGCATGCACAAAATGAGTTCGAGTCTCTCTTTTTTTTTTTTTTCCACAATATCCCTTAATCCGATAGGTCAAAGACTAATCCGTCACGAATTTAAGCTCTATTTAAGGGTCTGCTGCTGGCCAATAAATTATTGCATGCACAAGACGGAATTATAAGTTTGAGTCTCTAATATTTATTAAAGCAAACTAATGAACAAATTACTAGACGAATCCAAATTGGTTTTGGTTGGTTCATTATTGATATAGGTGCTAATATAAGTAACAAACTAAATAAATATGATGAAACAATGCATAGGCCCATAAAACAGTTTCTAGGGTCCAAATCCAGGATTGATGTATCATGATTTAACTTTGGAAATAATGTGATATACATAAATTAATCAACCATGTTGCTATTATATCCCTCAATTTATTGTATGTGAATAATTACTTTAGGTATATGTATATTGGTGGGCTCTACCTAGACTCTGCTAGGGTTTTAAAATATGGTCCTCATTTAAATTTTGTGTTTATGATTTGAAAGTTGATGCAATGTTATTTAAATAAGTGTATGCATTAGAGAGATAATAAAAAATAACTAACTTCAACCCATAGATAAACAAATCCAATTATTTATTATTTTATTTTAAAATTACTCTTTAATTTTTTTTCACTTATTTCTCTTTTTTTTAAGTACTCAGAGTTTTATCTGTCATTATTGTGATCACCCACCATTACTGATTGACCACTTTAAACTCTAAATCATAAATTCTAAATTTTAAATTTTAAATTTTAATTTTATTTTTTAATTTATTTTATTATCTTGCCAACACTCACAGGTTCACCCACCACCACCAATTGACCACTTGATCTAAATCCTAAATCTTAAATCATAAATTCTAAATTCTAAACTCTAAATTTTAAATTCTAAATTCTAAATCCATAAATTCTTAATTTCAAATCATAAATTCTAAATCCTAAATTAATTTTATTTTGCTTTACTCTCAAATATTCTTTCTACTTGATTATTTTTAGATATTTTTATTGTTTCTAATTTTAAATATTTCTTTTTAATGTTCAATTATTAGCTGATTTTTGAATTTATTAGTTGAATTAATGTTAGTTCCCTAAACACTTTTTTGACGAATATCCAAGATTTTAAATTGCGATTATGATTATATATATATATATATATATATATATATATATATATATTTGTGTTTGCTTGTTCAATAATATAAAACTTGTCTATATATATTTTCAACTTAATTAAATTTGAGTATATTATTGCTAAAGTAATTGATATTTTAATTTGCAACAGGATTAAGATTAATAACTACAACTAAATACAACCACAACACTGTGGATATTAATTATTAATCACTCACAAGAAATAAGATCTTTTTTGCAAAAGGGTAATGCTAGGTAGACAAAAAAAAACAGCAAGAATTTACCTTATTTAGCATTAATTAATCATCGCAACAATTAATGAATGCTAAATAAGACAAATTATGACTGCTTTTAGCTAATTTTCTTTTGTTACCAAACATTTTTGTTTGCAAAAATAGCAAGAACAAGCTTATTAATTGGACATGACTGATTGAATTAAAGAGTTGAATGTGGGGTTTTTTTTTTTCTCTATCTTTTCTTGTTGAAAGAAAAAGTAGCAGCATTTTGTACTTGACCTCAAAACTTAGTTTTTATCAAATTAATGTATCTCTCTAGAGCATGAACTAGAAAGGACCCATATAACAAGATTGATGCATATGTAGATATAATATATATGATTGGTGAAGACACAATTCAACAACAAAATCGACACAAAGAAAACAATTGGAACACAAAATCCACATGGATTGTCTACTTCTATAGAGGCAAGAGCTTAAGGGCCAATTTTTTCTTATAGTTGTTGGCTTAGGGATGGAACCCTATATATTTATTTATTTATTTTTTATGTTATCTCTCCCTAACTTTGATTTATATATATCGGTATATTTTTTTTTGGTTGCCCACGGTATCCCCCAATCCGACAGGTCAAGGACTAATCCGTCGTGGATCGGAGCTCCATTTAAGGGTCTGCCGCTGGCTAATGGGTTGCTGCATGCATAAGGCGAGATTCGAAACTCCGACACTTACTTAAGCGGACGAGTGAGCTGACCACTCGACCAACCCAAGTTGGTTATATATATCGGTATATTTATTGATTGGTTTTATTTGTTTTTTTTTCTTTAATTAGTTGTAAGCCTTATGTCTATCGATCTTCCTTGACTTTTATTTATCATAAATACTACTTCATTTTTATGTGAACATGCATGTATCATATTTTGATTATTTTCTAGAGAGAGAGAGAGAATATATATTTTGGCTTTGGCTTCAGATTTATTTAAGCATGCCCTTCAAGTGGCTATTGCTGTTTTAATGTCTTTTGGAATGGGGGAAATATTATTTTTTTTCTCAATATGATTTTAAAATTATTATTATTATTATTATTAATTAATTAAGAGGAGTTGATTTTACTAACTTACATTTTAATACTTCAATTGGATACAACAACAAAAAAAAAATAGCTGGGTCTTTTACGAAAAAATATAATATTATATTTACTATAGATCTTAAAAAGTAGTTCTAAATATATACTTTTTTCACCTTAAAAAAGCTTAAAAAGATTTTTTTTTTAATGTAAAAACAACATGTCTTTTTTTTCCATAAATTGCACTCATAACTCATGGAGCTTAGTTTTTTTAATACCATTGTTATTACCTGCTAAATAAATATATCCTAAGAAGAAAAATGTTATATATACATATAAAGTTTAGAATATTGACTACTACTACATCATGATATTTAATTTTTTTATTAAATGAAATGTAGTATTAAATTTAATTTAATTTATAAATAGAATTTTTTATGACTTTGATTAGAAAGCCTAATTTTTTAAGCCAATATCAACCAACTTTTTAAATTTTAACATCTAAATCTAGGGTTGATAACATAACCTACATTCGCAGATATCTAACCCAATCCAATCAATTCGGAGTAGGTTGGCAATTTAACCTGGAGTGAGTAAAGTTGGATTCCAATACCAAGCCTCCCCCAGAGAGAGAGTAAAAATATTTGAATCTAAATACTTATCTTTTGTCCAAATGTTTAGTGCCACCAAGTTAGTAATTGAATTTGTTAATCATAAATAAATAATATTTGATATTATAAAATTATAAAAAGACTAAATATTGTGTTTAAATTATTTTGTAAATTGAGTTGGATATGATCAAATTGAGAGATTTAAGTTATAAATAGAGTTTAGATTATTGAGGAGTTTAAACATGTGAATAGGATTAGAATAGAGCTTAAATCCTACTTTATTCATTGTTATCCCTACTTAAATTCTAAATTTTAAATTCGATACCCTAAGCTTAAATTTTTCAAAAATAAAGTTACGAAATAAATTAATTATAATAAAAAATTGATTAATATTAATTATTTAATTAAAAATTAAATCTTTATATTTTTTATTTACCTTATATTAAATTTTTTTCTTTTTAAATATACCAAAAATAAAATTCTAAACTTTTAATTATAAAAATTTTAATATATATATAGATTAATTTGTGGATAGCAACCAAACAATGAAGGTGAGTAAGATAGAATAGAAATGGTGGTTAGTGCGTGGATATTGCGGCAGATAATCTTTGTCTCAAAAAAGATGCATAGATATATATGGATACATAGAAAGATATATACAATGTCAAACCAAATTCCAACTTGTCAAAAAGAAATCCCTCTTCAATTTCACACCAGAATCTGTCTCCCAGATGTATATATTATTTGATGGAGTTATTATCAATCTTGACAGGGACAGAAGAGCCTACCCAAGTTATAAATTTTTTTATTAGTTAACTGACAAAAATGAAGGAAGAATAAAGTTTAAATTTGGAGACGAAAAGATTGAACATCTTAATCTTAACAGGATTCAACAAGTAAAAATACTTAAAATATTTTATGAAATAATTTTTTCTAAAAGTTTAAACTAATAGAATGAAGTACATAAATAGTTATATATTTAATATGTTCTTTTACGTAAGAGTTTTTATTGGATTTGTGCAAATTTTTACATAGACCTTTTTTTTTTTCTTTTTTATTTACCTTGTATTGATTTTTTTTCTTTTTATTTGTGATTTAGCAAAGATCGAACCCTAAATTTTTCAGTCACAAAAATTTTGATATCATATTATAAAATTGCTTCTATTAAAAATTTAAATTAATAAAAAAGCACATGTTTATATTTCTAATAAAAGAAAAAAGAAAAGAAAGTTATCAACACATAATAATATTTGAAATAAAGTATATTTTTTATCCTTAATATTTAGTCGCATTTAATTTTATCCATAATATTTTCGATTTGTGTCAAAATTACCCATGAACATTAACTTCATGTAAAATGTTAGGGATAAAATTGAAAATTTTCAGAAATAGTTTTGATACAAATCGAAAATATTAAGAATAAGATTAAATGAATAAAAAAATATTAAGAATAAAATAAAATAAAATAAAATAAAATGTTAGGATTATTTTTAAAAAAAATTACAAATATTAAAAAAATATATTTTATCGATCCTAATATTTATAATGAGACACCTTACGTAGTAACATGCATAAAGTTCTATATCTATCATTAAATTTATGTAAATAATGGTGTGTATGCAATAATTATTTCTACCAATTGTTGCATGAGGAATTGGAATTTCTCATTTTCATAGTCAAGTAATAAAGTTTATGATGAAATTGAAGCAAAGTCTGGTTTGTACTAATTATTGTATTTGTTAATGGTCATTTTCTGTACTTGACACTGATGCCACTCCAAATTTTAGTCTGTGATTCAATGAACACACAATGCAACATGCCAAATACTTCAAATCTTCTGTTTATTTTTGTTTATTTATTTAGTTATTTGTACTATATCACATGCATTCTCAAAGCATGGAACAATTTTTTTTTTTTTACTTTTTTACTTTTTTAAGACTTATTTAGCATATGCTTGAGTTCTTAATTAATTTCACATTTATTACTATTATTATATACCTTTTTAACGAAAATATTTGGTAACCAAAGAAAATTAGCCAAAAATAGCCATAACTTACCTTATTTAACATTCATTAATTGTTGCGATAATTAATTAATATTAAATAAGGCAAGTTCTGGCTGTTTTAGATCATTAATAGACACATTGTTTATTAACTTTTTTTCCCCTCAAATTATAAGTTTTTTTTTTTTTTAATTAGAAACATTCCTAATTCGTTTAAAATTGAGTAGAACTATTTGTACTGCAAAACTATTTCTCAAAATGTGCATTTTATTTTTAGGGTCTTGATTTGTTATTACTTTTGTATATGATATTTTAGTCATCTTGATGTTTCTCTTTAATTTGTTATTTTTGAGGCATTTTTATTTATATTTCTAATGTGATAATGATCAATTTTATAGTGTTAATGATAAATGGTTAGTTAATGAAAAATTCTTTTTTTTTTACGAATTAAATTTTAAATTTTATTATAGGAAAGAAAAACTTGTTCTTTAAAGTAATATTTGAACAACTTTGTAAAGTAGTAATTTTTACAAGTTCCATAGTCTCCTTTTTTCCCCATTTATCTGGAAGTAGAATAATTAAATTGAACAACTTTGTAAAACAATAATTTTTTAAATATAATTGTAAAAAATATGATAATTACAAACTTCAACAATAAATTATTTTTAAAATTGCATAAAAATTGCGACAGTTTCAAAGCACTGCAATTATTCTTTTAAACTTATTAATTAAATAACTGTTAGTATAATCACCGCAAAAAAAATTTTCCGACACTTTAAAGATTAGGGTTCCACCAAATTAAATACCACAAATGTTTTGTGAAGATTTAAAACCGTCGCAAAATCATGAAAAAACCACCGCTATAAATATATATAGGTTCAATATTATTATAAATAATAAAAATAAAATAATGTAGTGGTGCCAAATAAATAAAACTCTGAAGATTCTGCAGATACATATACATAATAAAGATAACTAGTTCGTACGTCATGTCAAGAACATGATTCAGATTATTTCAGAATAGCATGTAGCATCAACCTCTCATTTCTCAATAATAATAACGGTCAAAGCAACTGTACCAACGGAATAATAATAACTGCCACAACAATTTAATATAATTAATAATTAATCATCAATAATCAATAATTAATTAATAATTTCATTTACATAGACGACATACATAATAAATTTTCAATGTCTAATAATAATGTTCAGAGTAGCATTGACATATATATATTATAGTCCCTCGGAATTCGTGCTAGCTTAGGTAAAATAATAATAATAATAATAATAATTAAAAAAAAAAACAACTATATTATTATCAAAATGACAGGAACAGAACAATGAATCTAGAAAAGATATGGTCTTATTTGGTCGGAATTTTTTCTGATCTGTCCTTTTTTGTTTCTCCATCTATCTCCATTAATTTTGATACCCTTTTAACTTCAAATGTCACCCCTTTAATCTCATGGACTAAAGAACACTTCTTTGGATGCCATAATTTAGCTTTATTGAAATCAGAGAACCCTTCTTCTTGATGATGATGATGTTGATGAAGAGTAGGAACACTAGTTGTTGTTGTTGTTGTGTTTAGGTTTTGGAAGAATGTAGAGTCAAGAGGAAGAAAATTAGGGTGATATTGGTATGAAGAAAAAGCAGCCATCATATAGTAGTAATTTGAAAAAAAATAATAAATGATGGTATGAAAATAAAAAAGTTTTTTTATGAGTTTATTTGTTATGTGAAAAGAAAGTGAGTGAAGAAAAGTCTGACAGAAAAATTGAGAGGGGGTGTGAAGCTATATATAAAGGATGTGTGAAGCTATATATAAAGGATGTGTGGGCGCATAATAATAATGAGAGGTTGGAAAATTTTGAAGTAGTAATGACAATAGTAAATTAGTGATGTTGACAGAATAAATTCTGAAAATTTTTTGTTTTTGAAATAGTAATATGAATGTTTTGCAAATGATTTAATTAACTATAAGTAAATTGATATTAAATTATACTATATTGAATTTATTCATGTTTAGATTATATCTTAAAAGATGGATTTATTTTTGATGTACTGATAGTATAACATAATCGTCTAATTCATTTTTTTATTTATGCGGTGAATATAAATTGTAATTATTTTTGTTGATGTGGTGTTATATATAAAATATTATATGTACGTATAAAATTATTTTATAACGTCAGTATACTAAAATTAATTTCTTATCTATAATTTTTTGGATATTATGATAGATTTTGTTTTCTTTTGAAATTTATTTTATTGGTGTTAAAATATTTCTATTACCATTTTGTGGTTTTCAAACTCCTCATCTTCTTATGTAGTGCATTTTGACTGGTCCACTATCATCAACTAACTCCATTTTCTTTTCTTTGTTTCTCTTCCAAGTAAGTGATAATAATAATAATAATAATAATAATAATAATAATAGAAATAGGAGAAGGATTTTTTAGGTCTAAGAAATTAAGCAAATTCTCTCATTTGGTTACAAGAAAATGAGCCTTCTACTTAATTACTATATTGCCTAATTAAGCAAATAAGTAGTAGAGACTCTAGAAATGTTAGAACCAATAGTGTGATTAAAAGAAGAAGGTATTATTGGAAAAATAAACAATCTTAAAAAGAGTTTTATCTCTATATAATGAGTTAAAATATCAAGCCTATTTTATTTTATCCGCAATATTACTAAATATTATTATTTTAGATTAATATTTAATTAATAATAATTTATATTAATATCTATTAAAATTTATATACATAAAACACACAATTTATATTTATAATTATTAGAATTTATGTACATATAAATTAATATAATTTATATTTATATATTTATTAGAATTTGTATACATAAATTAATAAAATTTATTTATTAAAAATAATTTAATATTTGTACTGATTAATTATATTACTGATCAAAATTATCAAAAAAAATTTCTATTTATTTTATCTCACTCACATACACATCAAAGAATTAATATCTAGAGACACAAGAATGTGTCATCAAACCAAACCTGTAGTCACTCAAGCCAAATTTATATAATGTCCAAATAATGAACAAATTTTGGATAATAATACTTAAAAAACAACTTTATTATTATATGTTTTATTATATATGTTTAACAAAATTTAATAGGTAAGATTTTGATGTATATCGAACTCATAAATTTGAAAAAATTAAATCCCTATTCACATTGTAAAATTTGTAACCAATTTTGCAGTTAAAGCTTTGCTTGGATTGTTATGGATAAATTAAAAAGGATGAAGACCCGTGTAAATAAACAGGAATTTGTGGGTCCTATTTTTCTCATAAATAAATGAACAAGAATTAAATTAAATAAATTAAGAAGGAAAAAGTCGCCATCTCAGTAGAAAACAATAGAGTCAATTAATGATATTTAAGTGGGAGATATGCCTAATATTTTTCTTTGGCTTTTTACGATCGGAAGGTAATAATAATTATATAATAATAAATTGCATATTATTATTGTAGCAAAAGGAAATGAAAAAGGAAAAAAAATTGGGATTATTAAAAGAAAAAAATTATAAAAAGTTATTTCCAACCAATAAAGAATAAAAGGATAAAAGAAAATTAAAATTAAAAAACAACTAAAATCTTTCTTGATAGTATTGAAAATGAAATAAATTACGATTAAATAAATTTCTAGTCCTTATAAAATATTTACTTTTTTACATTTTGATCCTTATAAAATTTTTCTTTTGGTTTTAATCCAATATAATTTAAATGATATTTATTTTAGTCCATATCGTTAGTTTGTCCAGTTAAGTATTGATGTACTTAACAAGTTAAATTCTATGGCAGAAACTAAAACAACTTTTTATGTTTTACTAAATTAAAATAAAAATATTTTATAAAAATCCAAAACAAATTTAATTCAAGAAATTAATATCTGATGTTTAGCTTCTTATCTAACAATTTTGCATTTTTTTTACGGTATTTTCTAATTCAGAAAAGTTAAAGACTAATCTGAACTCTATTTAAGGGTTTGTAGTTGACCAATGAACTACTGTATACACAAGACAAGATTCGAAAGTTTCTAGTTTCTCATGGTATTCCTCAACCCGATAGACAAATAACAAATTCGTCGCAAATCTGAGTTTCATTTAATGATTTACCACTAGCCAATAAATTACTACATATATAAAGTAGTATTCAATCCCCAACTCGTACTTAAGCGAACTAATAAAATAACTACTAAATTTGGTTAGTTTTGTATTTATTTATTTATTTTTGTTTCTCACACGGTATCTCTCAACCGAACAGGTCAATGACTAATCCGCCACGGTATTGAACTCTATTTAAAGATTTGCCACTGGCAAATAGGTTGCTGCATGCACAAGGCGGGACTCGAACTTCCAACACTTATTTAAGCGGATTAGTGAACTAACCACTAGACCAGTCCAATTTGATTTATTTATTTATTACTACACACAATAGTCACACATGATGTTGGTTGGTAGTGCTATCCAAATTGGGTTTTTCATGACAAAAACCATATTGATGGGGTCATTGATAATAAGATAAGATTGATGAGAGAAAGAGAGAGACAGATGGAATTGGGCTTAAGTTGTTTTGACCTAATTCTATGATCCTTTATTTAGCCCACACAACACACATACACTTCCTCCACAATTACTCATGAGAGTGGGGAATGGGGATTGATTTCATTAGGTGTTAGTCTTTTCTTTGTTTCTCCTTTTCCTCTTAAAATTAAAATAAAAAGGAGTGATAAATTAATTATTATTTATACATTTTTTATAATAAGTATTACTTATTTTTAAATTTTGTTTATCCTTAAATAATTAAAGTATATTAATTTTTTTTATAAAAAGGTTTTATTCCTATTAAATAGAGAGTAGAGGTAAAAGGAGATCAAAAAGTAATAATTAATAAATTAAGGACAATTATATAAAATTATACATAATTTTATATCTTACATTGAAGTTCCTCCTGTTAAAAAAAATGTATATACTTATCTGATGATAATTAATGGGTATAATAATTAACTTAAATGTATAGTTATATGATGATAATCAGTATAAATAACTTGATACAATTTTTGTCTGATTGATATAAATGCTGAAGATAATAATAGGCGATATGATAAAAATGTATCTGATTATTGTGTCTTTTTTTTTTTTATTATTATTTTGAAAGTGTAAAAAAACATTTAGAAAAATCATAAGACATATCTCAAATTATTATATAAATTGTTCCTAAACAGTAACAACAATAATGTCTAATTCACGAAGTGGAATCGAATAGCATATCTTGTGAATCTAACAACATCCTCGTTATTGCATTGTATTATGATTCTAAATCAATGTCATTATCCTAAAACATAAAAAAGTCTTAATTGTCTCCTCTATTTCTTAATTTGTCGTCCAAGCATTTTTACATGAGTTTAATGTTAATACATTAATGACACTATAAAATATTTTATATAATTATTTATTTTTTAATAATTATTTATACGATTAAAATAAAAAATAATTATTCTTTGTTAATGTGACAAGATATAATTAGATGCACATGTACTATTTATCAAAATTAAATTCTATTTATATTTTCAACAAATTTATATTTTTTTATAAATTTAATTTTGATATACTAAAAGTGTGAAGGAATTTTAGTGTATATTCAATTACGTATCACTATAGCAATAAAAATAATTATTTTCAATAATCAACATGTAAATAATCATCTAAACAAACAGACGTAATTAAATGACTATTACTGCATCTAAATTAAATTCTACTTTTATATATGGACACGATATAACGAGTATAATTAAACTTACTAAACCAAGTTGGATTGGTCCAGTAGTTAACTCACTAGTTTGCTTAAATAAGTATCAAAAGTTTGAATCTCGTCTTATATATATAGTACTTCATTGACTAATAATAAACTTTTAAATGGAACTTCAATCTACATTCAATTAAAAATAGGTTTAATTACTCTGTTGGTACCTATAGTTTCGCGAAATTTTCAATTAGGTTTCTATACTTTTTTTCTTTTTAATTGAGTCCTTATACAATTTTTTTTTTAATTGGGTCCCTACACTTTTTTTTTTCTTTTATTTAGGTCCCTATACCAATTTTTTTTAGTTGGGTCCCTATAAAATTAAGCCAATTACTACTAAGAGGGACTTAATTGAAAAAAAATTAGTGCAGGGACCCAATTAAAAAAAATATAAAGACCTAATTAAAAATTTCACAAAACTATAACAGAATAATTAAACCTTAAAAATACCGTGAAAAAAATAAATAAAGTTACCAAATAAAACATGAGAGCGACTAGAAAGTGAGTCTATAACAGAACCAAAAGTTCTTATCAAATCACTTATTCAAATTCAACTCTTTTCAAGAGACAACAAAACCTATTCATATATATACATATGAAATTAATTAATCCACGACAAGCTATGTATATATATACATGAAACATGCAACGTTTCTTCCGTTAAAATTGATAAATAGCTCCTATAGAATCTAGCAATTAAAACAGCATGTAGCAGTTTTATGTCTAGGTACTTTTCAAAAGAAAGCCGTTAATTTCGGTTGGTATCGGTTAATTGAACTCATTTTATGTTCCATTACCTTAGCTTCCATGTTTGATGTTTCACAAACTCCTTCACGCTTCAAGTGGAACGTGTCATCCAATATTATTAATTATTTCATTCATCATGCATATATTATTAATTATTATATAATTATAATTGCACCCTTGAAAAGGACATAGTAATAAATATATATACTGCATTCAAATTAAAGCACAGTTTTTTTTTTTCTTGTCACGTTATCTCCCAACTCGATAGGTCAAGGACTAATCCGTCGCAGATTGGAGCTCCATTTAAGGGTCTGCTGCTGGCCAATGGGTTGTTGCATGCACAAGGCAGAATTCGAACTCTCGACACTTGTTTAAGCGGACGAGTAAGCTGACCACTCGACCAACCCAAATTGGTTAAGCACACTTTATATAGGAATAGGAATGATATTCAACTTTGAATACTGCATTTACATTATGCATGCATGCATGAATGGATCGGAGCCATCTTAATCAATATTAATTGGATCGGAGTTAATTTCTATCCTCCTCTTTCAAATCTTAATGGAAAAAAAAAACGAAGGAAAAAGTTTGTATTCCAAAATAATAGTTTCATAATTTGGTGAAATAAATAGTGAAAACACAATAATCTTATTTCTTTTTGAAAAAATGCCGAGTGTTCACAAAATTCAATTGTCAAAATCAGTTATCATGTATTTATGTAGTTTATTTTTTTTAATTTGTATTTTGTATTATAATGTGTATTTTATATTGATAACTAATTTTAGTGGTTGATTTTATTGTATGCCTAGCTAGCATAGTTTTTTTTATCTTTAATTTTTGTTTTTATTACCTTAACTCACCTTTTAGAAAAATTTGAATATAAATATATGTAAGAAATAAAATCAAAATCTAGATAAACTGTAAATAAAAGAGTTTTGCTAGGTTTAATTTCATTTATGTTGAGTGTTTTTATAAAGAGAAACTTAGTACGTGTTTATATTTTAGATAATGTTATAGAACATTATATTTTTCCTTTTTTTTTGGTTTTATTAGGCTTCAAACCGTTATATAATCTTTTACGGTGCTTTTGAAATCGTCGCAAATTTTAGTGTTACAAAGATTTATAATCCTTGTATGAGAAGGACTAGTTTATACATCTCAAAATGTTATTTTTGATGGGTCTATATTTCTATATGACTAAATCCCCATAGTAGTCCCTTAGATTCAGCCGGTGCACCGATCGATTTAGCCCCTGAGATTCCAGTTGCACTATTTATGTCCTCTAGATTGTGCTCCGGCCAACATAATGGTCCTTTGGTATAATTCCGACGTGACTCAGCGACGGCCTTGCTTATGTGGCACAGCCACTGCCACGTTGGACATCCGAAACGACGTCGTTTCATGGGGAAAACTTTTCAAAGCCCAAACGTCGCAGTTTTGATTACAGTGAATGTAATAGTTGCTTGGGAAAAGAATTTGGCATTCGTTACGTCTTCTCCATATTTTCTCATCTCTCTCAACGCTTGGTCTCCTCCTCCATAACCAGAGACAGTGGCGATAGCCTAAGGCACTGCTGCTTGCTCACTGCTTTCTTACCATTGTTGCATTGAACTTGGGGGAAGGTTCGTGGGAAGCCATTGAAGCAACGACTGAGGAACCGTTAATCTAGCTTCAAGGTAATTTTTTTTTTAAATTTTTTGGATCATTTTTTCATTCCTCGGACGGGCGATTGTTAAAGTTGCTCGTATATGATGCATCTAGAATTTGTTGGAATCCATATGTTATTAGGGTTTTACTTGTTCATATGTTCCAACCAGTAATGGATGCTCTATTTCTTTTCAATAGAACAGGGGGCAATCTCTGATGGTGTATAATGTGGGTGTTATTTGTTGTTTTTGTATTGCATGCGTGTTAAATTTATTTTTTCCTCTGTTATGTTGCAGATGGACACCGAAGTGTTAGACATAATGTTTCATCATGGGAGAAATTTTGAGAAGGGTAAGGATGGGAGATGGACATATTATCCTGACAATAAGTACTGTTTGGGTGATCTGGATGTGGACAGGTTGGATGTATTCTACCTGAGAAATTACTTCAAAGAGCTAGGCTCTGAGATAATGAAGGAGGTTTGGTGGAAGGTGCTAGGGATGAGCCTGGAAGTGGGTTTGAGGCATTTAGACTCTGATATCGAGTTGAGAGAGATATATTCTCAGGGTGGAAAGAACAATAGGGTAGTTAATGTCTACATTGAACATGGTATTTCAGAACCTGAGATACTACAAGGGCAGGATGTTATTGTGCATGTTGATGACCAGGTAAGGGATCTTGGAGAGCAAGCTAAGTTGAATGCCAGGACTGTGAAAAACCCCCCTCCGAAAATTACTACCGAAAATGACCCTCCGATGAGTTTAAGCATAGTAACATACAAGCCCCAAGCTAAAGAGGCATTACCGAAGGAGACCAATGTGAATTCAAAAATGGAGTCCAAGCCAAAGCCTAAGAAAGTTCCCAAATCCAAACCCATACCCACACAAAACAAAGTCACTAGGTCTAGGAAATACTGTCTGAGGTCTTCAGGGAAAGGTTTTTCAAAAGCAAAGGAAAATGGAGGTGACTATGTTGTTCTATCCTCTGACTCAGACTCTTATGACAGCTACGAGAGTGCTGAGGACAATGCGTATAAGCCACAAGAGCCGGATGATAGTTCAGGTGAATTGAGCATCGGATATAACATTCCTTCACACAAGAAGAAAGTCAAGAAACCCAGTGCAAGGACGAAGGTCCAGGCAAAGAGTGGAAAGAAAAAAGAGAAGGCCAAGGTTTGTGTTGATGATGATGGATTTGTGCAAGATGTTTCTGATGAAGATGTGGACATAGGATTTGTGGGGGGAGGGGGAAAGGCTGATAATGAGGACGCTTTTGATTCGGGGTCAGAATCGGATGGTGCCAATTCATGGCACTCTTTGGAGATGAAAACACCACCTAATTCAGAGGATGAGTTGGTTGGAGAAGAAAGTTCGGATGAGGTATTTCCAGTGTTAGGCACGATGCTAGGTTCGAGGAATTGCATTTGGAAGTCGGCATGAAATTCAATACTAAGTGGGAATTCAAGGAGGCAGTGAGGGAATTTACTATACAAGAAGGGAGACGAATGAGGTTCAGGAAGAATGGTGATTGATGATACCTCTGTTATTGTTTGATTAGTTACTATACTTGTGTGGTATGCTGTCTGTTATAAGTTAGATAGATTCTGAATGGTGCAATTCAGGGACTATTATGGTGAACGATTATGAAAGTTAAGGACTTTTATGGTGAGGAGTGATAAACTTAGGGACTATTATGGTGAACGATTATCAAAGTTAGGGACTATTATGGTGACTGACTATTGTTGTTTGTGTTTTTGTAACATGATCTTTGCTGCCTTCAGAGATTACTGCCTACCATGAAAGCGGTGATGCCTGATGTGGGTCACCGTTTCTGTGTCTGGAATCTGTGGCAAAATTTTAACAAGCAGTGGAAGGACCTGGAGTTGAGGGGACTATTATGGGAGTGTGCATGAGCAACTACATTTCAAGAGTTTAAGGTATGTAAGGACAATGTTCTTTTTTTGGCGTGAGTTTACATGGACTTTTTTCACCTCTCTCAATTCTTGCCATTCAGGAATACATGGACAGGATAAAGAGGCTGAATGAGGATGCATAGGCGTATCTTAACAAGTGGCCCAGGGAGGCATGGACGAGGTCACAGTTCAGACACAACCCCAAATTGGACTCGATTTGCAACAACGCTTGTAAGGTTTTCAATTCAAAGATCAAGAAAGCAAGGGGAAAGCCAATGGTTACTCTTTTAGAAGAGGTGAGGATGTTTGTCATGAGGACTATGGCTAATAACAAGGTCAAGTTGGACAATCACCTGGGGCTGTTACCACCGGTAATCAAATAGGCTAGAAAATGTGAGGAAGGAGTCCAGGAATTGGCCTGCTATATGGTCTAGAGATACTGGTTATGAGAAGTTTGAGGTTCATGGGCGTCCTACAAACCATGTGGTGAACTTGGGAAAAAGATTATGTACCTGCCAGTTTTGGATAAAAACAGGTTGTTTTTCCCAATCATCTTTGTTCATGGATATTTACACTTGTCTTATAAATGATTTTTTGTAACCTGAGCTGCCTGTATATGAGCACTTGTAGGAATTCCATGCGTTCATGCTTGTGCTGCACTAGCCCGAGTGAACAAGCACCCAGAAGATTTCTGCCACAAATTGATAACCATGGAGCCTTACAAGGAAACATACAAGTACCACATAAATTCTATACCTGGCCAAGCCTTCTGGGAACAAAGTCAGTATAACAGGCCATTGGCACCACCAATCAAGAGGAAGCCAGGGAACCTTCAAATAAAGAGGAGGAAGGACTCCAATGAAGGCACAAGTTCTAGTAAGAAAGCTAATTCAGGTACAGCCATGAAAAGACAGCTTCAACAATTCACCTGCAGGTACTGCTTGCAAAAAGGTCATATCAAGAGAGGGTGTAAAAAGAAGAGAGCAGCTAATGCTTAGCTGCAGCAGCTACAAAGGCTGTGGAGGCTGCTAAAGACCCTAAAAATGCTACTGCCCAGGCCACTGCCACTTCTACTGGCAAAGCCACTGCTACTTCGTCCACACCTACTGCCACAACTACTGCCCAGACCACTGCAACTATTATTGCTACTAGTACAATTATGACTACTGCTACTGTTACAAACAATATTCCGTCTGCAACCAATTCTGCTCCTATTGGTCAAGCTTCAGAGATTGAACTGTCACAGCCAAGTTGTTCTGAACCAGAAGATTCTCAAAAGGTACAACAGTAATTCTATAATACACCTTTTTATTAATTCTTCACTAATAACTCTAAAAAAGGTTTAGTGAGTGACGAATTTGGGTTTTCGTTTGTTGTTGGTGTTTTGTGTAGTTCACTGAACTAAAAGCGGAACCAGCCACAAGACCTGCCAAACTACCTGCTAGAAGAAGGTCATCACCGCCAACCCCCTCTACAGCACTGGACCCAATGAAGGGTGCGAGTTCAGCCACTGCCTCACAATTCACAAATTTTCCGAAGTTTGTACCGACTCCTGGATTTAAGCACCCCCGGAAGAAGTGAAACTTAATATTAGGACATTACACTTGTGAAGTGTTTATTTTTTGTTAAAAGAAACTGTCGAGTTAAGAAATTAACTAAATTAATTAGTGATGACAAACATTATTTTTGGGCAAAATAAATAATTAGTGTTAAGTATTAATAATTATATGTTGCTAATTATTTATTATATGTTGCAGGCTAAAACTTAGTTCAGCAGCCCAAATTGGTATGAAAATAATATAGCAAGGTTGGTGGGTCAAATAAATAAACAAAGCCCATGAGGAAACAAGGCTGAAAAATCAAAACGGGCAAAAAGAAGTGATTCGATCCAAGCCCGTGTCCATCAATTCAAGTTGATCCAAGCTTCTCATACAAGATTGAAGTCCTCATTCCCTCTCACTTGCTTTTACCAAAGCAACGTTCCTTTTTCTCTGACCATGTCAAATCACAAAACTCAGAAAAGTAAGAAAGAGAAAGAGAAAGCTTCTTCCCTAAGGTGATCATCAAAGAAGCAAGAAAGAGAAAGTCCAAGCTTGAAACTCAGAAGTCTAATCAACCATTTCAAACCAAATCAAGCTTAGGTTAAAGGTAACCCATTTCTTCATACATGCAACACACTTTCTTCTCTTCATCTTTAATTTCCTGTATCTCCATTTTGGGTTATATGAAAAAGAGTATTTCTGTTCTTCTCTGCTGTAAATTCACGGTCTCAAACATGTCTTGGGAATCAAGTAGTTTCTCAATGGCTAAGATCAAGTTGACCATGGGAAGATTTCTATGGTTACTGCTTTATGACTTTCGGTCAAGATGAAGAAGTCAGAAGCAAAGTTTCTACTCTAAGGATTAAAGTGAAAAAGTGAATCTGTGGGTTGGAGAAGCTCAAGGCTCAAGGTGTTGACCTTGGAAGAAGAACCCAACAACATGCAAGGAGATAAAAGAGGTTTGTTGTTCATTTAGAAACCAAGGAGAGAAAACCAGTGAATAGAGATTTGTTCTGAGAGAGCTCTTTGAAGAAGTTCAACTAAGTTGACAGTGTAACCTAATCAAAGGTGCATTCCACCAGTATGAAGAACTGAATCAGAGGCTTGCCAATCTGGTTTTTCGCATAGCACAGAGGCTGTTGATGAAGTCAATCTCCTTCATGTTTTACAGATTGTAATGTACTTTTCTATGTTTATCTTTCTGTAATTTCTTGTGAGAAAAGGCATATTGGGAGAGCTCAAGTAAAAGCCATGAGTGGAAAAAGGCTGAGTGAAACACTTGAGAGAAAAGCCTAGAGTTTGTTTCAGATTTCTTTAGGTATGTCTATGTCTTGTATCTTGTACCTGTAAGGTATCCCTTTCTTAGTTGGGTTAGCACTAAGAGTGAATAGTTAGGTATTAGCATAGCCAATGTCAAGTTAGGTTAGAACTTGAGTGTGAAAGGATTGGGTCAATCCTGTGAAATTGGTGTATGTAATACTGTTAACTATAGTGAAAATTCTTCCATAGTTGTGGAGGAGACTGGATGTAGGTTGCATAGCACAAGGCAACTGAACCAGGATACATGCTGGTGTTAGCTTTTCTCTTCTCTGCTGAGTTCTGTTTTCTGATATTCATGAGACAAAAATAAATTGTCTCATAAATTTCCACTGGTGAGTTCAAATAGAACCTGAATTGAAAGTTTATTTTAAAAGGATAATAACAGTAACTTACAAGGAAGACATAGATTCAACCCCCCTTCTCTAAGCCTACCACAACCTTTAGAAACTGTGACTGTGCTCACTCTAAACAATAGTTAATTTTGTTGATTATTAGTCAAATATGTCATATTACTTGCTCAAATACTTATGGCTGTAATATATAAAAACTATGAATGATTTGCCGTATCTTGGTTTAGATTAATTAATACTATGCATGGTTTGAATCAACCTTTCTATTACTTATTTACATGTACTGTTTATTTATCTAACAGGATATTATATTATAATAAACTCAGATCAGTTACAGAAATCTTGTGATGTTACCCCACAACACTTTCATTCATTAAATTAGGTACTACATTATATTGCCATGTTCTCAACACTTTATTAGCACCATTCCTACAAAAACAACAACTACCAAAAACCCAAACCCAAGAACTTGAGTAATGAATTTCAAATTTCTAATGTCTGCCTCCATCTTGCCCAACCGCCATGCAAAGTTCATCTTCCAGTCACCATCATCATCTCCTGAAATAGCTCTTTCAGGCAGCTCCTATTGCACACAATCTACCCAGACGAATAAGCCACACCATTTTTTTTCACTTGTTTGCAAACAACCATCCACAATTTACCGTCACAACTAAAAAAAAAAATCAATGAATTACAAATAAGTTACCTTCACTAACATTATAGTTGGGGCAACCAAAGAAGGGCTTGTTAGGATGTGTCTCCGTTGCTGACCACCTAAGCACCGGGCGACAACCACAGCCGCACCAGTCCGGAACCCGCCCTTGCCTGCTTCGCGTTGTGCTTCTTATTCAGTTGTTCGTCGATGATGACCGGTTCGAGCTTCCTGTAATGTGGCTCCCAGTTCCTCTCATGGAGGATAGCTATTGGTGTACATAATAGATGAAGAAGGATACATTGATGGAGAGAACCAGATTTAGGGGAGGCAAACGAAGTTTTAGGGTTTAAAAAGGGAAGAGGGACTACATTGGGAAATTTTACAATACAATCCACATCATCTGTTCACTATGACGTCCAATGTGGCAGTGGCTGTACCACATAAGCAAGGCCGTCGCTGAATCACGCTGGAATTCCACCAAAGGACCATTATGTTGCCCAGAGCGCAATCTGGAGGACATAAATAGTGCAATTGGAATCTCATGAGCTAAATCGGTGCACGGGCTGAATTTGGGGGACCACTATGAAAATTTAGTCTTTCTATATACTTAATTGTTTTTACTATATAAACTAATACGTCACAAAGTTTAGAGGAAAAAACTACCTAAAATAGTAACCATTGTTTTTTAGCATCCATAGACATTAAAGACTATGAGAGAATAGTACAAGGTTCTTATGAGAATTAACACATGGATGGACTTTGGTCCAAACTCCTCCTAATGCCTATATTATAGGATGCATATGGATTTTTGTTATTAAAAAAAGAGTAAATAGTCATTTTTTATTATGAAAAATTCAGAGACTAATAAAATTGATCATAAAAAATTAAAATTAGAATTATACCCATAAAAGATAAGTTATTTTCGACAAAAATGACCAATAAAATATGCGTTAATAATTGAATTCAAGGCATGCACAAAAGAACATGAGATGTTGTTCAATACGTATGATGATTTCAGGTTGTACGAATTTGTAGATTTTGACTGGACTGTAAATTTAGAAGACAAAAAATTATTGTTACGATTTTGTATATACTTGGGAACTTAGTGTCTTAGTATTTTAGGAAATAGACCACCTTTAATGGATCATAAAATGAAGCTAAAGTTCAAAGTTTGACAATTTGTGAGGTAAAATTGGTCTATGGATAAAAAAATTGCTTATGAAATTATAGATAAAGCTTTAAATTTCTCCACCTAAATTTTGTGATAACATGAATATAGTCTTGCTTGCGGCCAATTCAATTTTGCATAATAAGATAAAACATTTTTAATTAGATATCCAATTTCTAAGAGATAAAATGAATACAAAAATGCTTTATGTGGTTCACATTTCAGGTAGCGAGTAAATTACTGATATTTTTACAAAAATCATTGTCATCTTTCGTTTTTGATAAGCTGTGACTCAAACTAAGAATAGTTTTAAGACCACTAATGAGTCTGAAGATAGTATAATTAAAGAAGGTAAAGAACATTGTTACAGTTAGTTATAAGTGTTGATAGGAATGCTAAATTACAAGTTGTTGTAGCTTGTGTGCTGAGTACGTGTGCTGTGTGCTGAGCTTCACTCAACTGCTAAGTCAGTTGGAGGGAGTTAGTTAGATTTGTGCCTTGAGCTTTCTGTTTTAAGAAGTTAGTTAGGAATCAGTTAGATGGTAGTTTCTAGAAGCTAATAGAATCAGTTGTATGCTTAGCTTACATCTTCTAGAGTTTACACTCTTTTGCACTATAAAAGAGATCCCACCCTTATTGTTTAGCTCAGTTTTTCAGGAATCACAATGCAGATTCACAGATTCCATTTCCAACTTTCTCTATTTCTTCTTTTTCTTCTTCAATTTTTTATATTCTTCTTCTAAACCTTATATCTGAGTTTCTCGTACCTTTCATGATATCAAAGCTGAGGCACCATAGCTTTCGCAGGCAGCAGAACAGATCTCAAGAACGATAGCACAGAGCTTTGTTGCAACTCCAATATCCATGAAATTGGATGAAAACAACTATCTACAATAAAAAGATCAGGCAGAATCAATAGTTGAAGGTAATGACATGATGAATCATCTCACTGGAGAGGATATTCCTCAAGTCTTTCTTGTTGATGGCTCGGTAAATCCAGAATTTCAGAAGTGGAAGCAGCAAGATGCTCTCCTGAAATCTTGGTTGCTGGCTTCTATGTCAAATTCTTTCACCACAAGAATGGTTGGTTGTACACTTACTCATCAGATCTGGAAAAGGCTAGAAGATTATTTCTCTTCTCAAATTAAAGCCAAGGTAATGCAGTTAAAGAACAAATTGAGTACTATTCAAATAGGTGCATCAGTTACTGAGTATGTGTTAAGTACTATAGATGCATTAGCCTCAGTAGGTGAATCAATGAAGGAACGTGACCATGTTAATGCGATTCTACACGGCTTGACTGAGGAGTATGGTAATATGGTGACCTTAGTCTTAGCAAGATCACATAGCATAACTGTAGGAGAATTAGAAGCACTGCTGTTAGCTCATGAGAGTATGCTAGCAAGATTCATAAGATCTGAAAACCTTTGTGCAAGCGAATATAGCTCAATATTCACAGTATTCACAAAGTTAACAGAGCCAATTTCTCTCCCAAAATTCAGCAGCAAGAGGTAACTTTAGAGAAAATTTTTGTGAAAAAGCAAGAAGAATGAACTGAGGAGGCAGAATGATGCAAGATCTGCCAAATGGAGGAAGAGGAATGTCAGGCCAGTATACTGAGAATAAAGAAATGCAAGAACAATCACATTATAGATATGGAAGAGGACAGTATGGAAGAGGCAAAATGCATGATAGAAGAACGCAGTATGGACAGTATGAAATATCGCAGTATGAGAGGCCACAATGTCAAGTTTGTGACAAGATAGGACACATAGCCAAAACCTACTGGTACAGATACAGTGAAGAGCCATATGAAGGAAATTATAGTGATCAGATCAACTAACCCAAAGCCAACTTCAGCAATGTGCTAGCTAAACCAGTAACCATTTAAGACCCAAAATGGTATCCTGACTCAGGAGCTACACACCACATGACACATGATGAATAGAATCTGATTGAAAAAGAGGAATACATTGGTGATGAGCAAGTTGTGATAGGAGATGGGACATGTTTGCAAATCAATTCAGTTGGTAATGCATGCATTAAATCTGACTTGAGCTCTAGATTGTTTGTGCTAAGAAAATTGTTATTTGTACCTGAAATCACAAAGAATTTGATGAGTGTACATCAATTCTATTGTGATAATAGAGTTTTCTTTGAATTCCATGCTGATAAGTGTTGCATTAAATCACAGAAAACCAAAGAAATTGTGCTCCAAAGGAAGGTTGATAAAGGCCTCTATAAATTCCTTAATTTTACCACAATACATACACTAGCAACTTTTCATACCTCTCTGAATAACAAGACCAGTCTTTAAATCTGGCATGCTAGATTAGTACATCCAAGTCAAAATGTTGTGTCAAAAGTCCTAAATTTATGTAACATTTCTGTTTTAGCTAGTAGTCAAATAAAATGTCCATCCTGTTGCATAAGAAAGTCACACCAGCTCCCCTTTCCCACTTCATAAATAGTGTACTCCAGCCCTTTAGAACTTGTATACACAGACATAGGGACCTTCACCCATAGCTGACAATAATGGAAACTGGTATTTTGTGAACTTCATTGATGCATTCTCAAAGTTTACTTGATTATATCTCATTAAATCTAGAGCTCAGTTAAAGTTAGTTTTTAATCACTTCCAACAAATGGTTGAATTGCAATTAAATACAAAACTAAAAATGCTTCAAAGCGACAATGCAGCAGAATATAAAAGCTTATCAAAGGTCTTGCAGGAAAGAGGAGTTCAACATAGGTTCTCTTGTCCCCATGTACACCAACAAAATGGTTCAGTAGAGAGAAAACACCGGCATATAGTTCAAATGGGCTTAACACTGATGGCAGGAGCATCAATGCCAATAATATTTTGGGAAGAGGTGTTTACTACAGCAGCAAAATTAATAAACATGCTCCCTACACCTGTACTGAATGGACAATCACCAATAGAAAAGTTACTGAGAAAGAAACCCTCTTATGAGAACCTCAAGGTATTTGGATGTTTGTGCTTCCCTCACCAACGAGCCTACAACAAACACAAGCTTGATTTCAGGTCCTCTCCATACACTTTCATTGGATACAGCACAACACACAAAGGATACAAGTGTCTCACTTAGCAAGGAAGAGTTATCATAACTCCTCATGTTGTTTTGTTTGAAGATAGTTTTCCATTTCAACAAACAGGAAAGATAGTCAACAATGACTATGGTTCAGAAGCCTTAATTCCAACAATTCCAACAATTCCAAGAATTATTGAAGTCTCACAACAACATCAAGGTGCGGAAGACAACCCTCAAACTGAACCCTAGTCATCAAGTGTCTCTCCAAGCAGCAATCCTAGGGCTGAAGAAATAAATAGAACAGTACCATCAGGCCAGCACAGATCAACAACAATAGTCCCAAGTTATTCCAGAGTTAAAGACTTAATCAGTACAGAATCAATTTAATAAAGACCAGTCCCAAATTGTTCTAAAGTTGAAGACTTAATCAGGACAGAATCAGTTCAAAAAAGACCAGTAGCAGTGTCAGCAATTCCCATTCCAATGCCAATTAATGATATAGAAATTGTACTACCACTCTCTGAATCAAAAGTTCCCTATGCAGCATGCAATTCAAACAATTCACATCCTATGATCACTAGAAGCAAAGCTAGTGTGTTCAAGTCAAGAGCCTTTGCCTTTCAAGCAAGTGTAGAACCAAGAAGTGTGCAACAAGCTTTTAATTCACCTCACTGGAAAGAAGCGATGGACCTAGAGTATGAAGCATTGATGAAAAACAAAATTTAGGAGCTGATTACTCTCCCTCAAGACTGAGAAGCAATAGGGAGTAGATGGGTCTTTAGGATCAAATATAACTCTGATGGATCCCTACAAAAATACAAAGCAAGGTTGGTAGCACAAGGCTATGCACAGAGGCCTGGTTCTGACTTCACTGAGACATATAGTCCAGTGGTAAAGCCTACCTCAATCAGAATACTCCTGTCAATGGCTCTGGCCAAGTCTTGGGTAATCAAACAATTAGACGTCAACAATGCGTTTCTACACGGGGATCTGGTGGAAGAGGTATACATGAAACAACCAGAAGGGTATGAAATTGGTGACTCCTCACTGGTGTGCAAGTTAACAAAGGCCCTCTATGGCTTGAAGCAAGGCCCAAGGGAATGGTATCACAAATTGGCAGGCGGGTTAGCTGAAATTGGTTTCCAAGCAACAAAGTTAGATGTCTCGGTATTCTTGAGGAATGTAAGTGGTGTAAAGACCTTTGTACTGGTGTATGTAGACGACATCATCATTACTAGTGAGTCTAAATATCATGTAAGAGAGGTAATTGAGAAACTGAATGCCAGGTTTTCACTCAAAGACATGAGTGATCTCCATTATTTTTTGGGAGTCCAAGTGGTCAAAACAAGTACTGGAGGCTTGATCCTGTCACAACAGAAGTACATTGGAAATGTATTAGAGAAGGCAAATATGGCTGGGTGCACAAGCTGCCACACACCTTTGCCATCCACTATGAAGCTTTCAGCCTTTGGGGGCTCAAGCTTTAGGGATCCTCAACTCTACAGGTCAGTAATTGGGAGCCTGCAATACCTGACAGTAACCAGACCAGAAATCTCCTACTATGTCAACAAAATGGCGCAATTTGTTCAAGCTTCCTTGGAAACCCATTGAAAAATGGAAAAAAGGATACTATGGTACCTCAATGGGACAAGAAGTTATGGCTTGCAGTTAAACAAGGATAGCTCGATGCAAGTGAACTGCCTATAGTGATTTAGTTTGGGCTGGAGACTTTGATAATAGAGTATTCACAAGTGGATATTGTGTGTTCCTTAACTCAAATTTGGTCTCTTGGAATTCAAGGAAGTAAATAGTAGTGACAAGATCCAGTACAGAAACAGAATACAGGAGCATGGCTAATTTGGTAGCAGAATTACTCTGGATAAAGAACCTAATAATTGAGCTGCTGTTTTTACTAAAAGAAGCACCACTGATGTATTGTGATAACTTAAGTGCAGTACTGTTAGCAGCCAATCCAATTCTTCACTCCAAGTCAAAGCACTTTGAGATAGATTTACACTTTGTGAGGGATCATGTAAATAATAAATCTGCCAGGGTAAGTCACATTCCAAGGGTAGTTCAAGTGGCAGATATTTTAACAAAAGTTGTACCATCAAAGTTTCTTGTACTTTAGAGCCAAGCTAAGCATTGCTGAGCTAGAGTACGAAAAGAAGACAGAACAACTAAGAGAATAGAGTAATGACAGATAAAGCCTTCTTTTTTTAAAAAAGCAGAAAAGAAAAGAAAGTGGAGATGATGATAGAAATGCTATACTACAAGTTATTGCAGCTTATGTGCTAAGCATGTGTGCTGTGTGCTGAGCTTCACTCAACTGCTAAGTCAGTTGGAGGGAGTTAGTTAGTTTTATGCCTTGAGCTTTCTGTTTTAAAAAGTTAGTTAAGAATCAATTAAATGTTAGTTTCTAGAAGCTAATATAATCAGTTGTATGCTTAGCTTACAGCTTCTAAAGCTTACACTCTCTTACAACTATAAAAGAGATCTCACCCTTACTGTTTAGCTTAATTTTTCAGAAATCACAATGCAAATTTATAGATTTTCATTTTCAATTTTTTCTATTTCTTCAATTCTTCATCTTTATCTTCTAAACCTTTTATTTGAGTTTCTGATTTTTTTTTTTTTTGGATTATTAGTTTCTTCTATACCTTTTATTTGAGTTTCTGATACCTTTCCTATGGATTATTAGTTATATTAGTTAATTCAGTTACATAAGCTAGTGTAATTGATTAAGATCTATGTATCTGGTAATTTTATTTTATTTTATTTTATTTTATTTGTTTCAACACAAACCAATAAATCTATAGATAATGATGATGATATTACTTGATTTAATTATCTGCATAGACCATAGTCTATATATAAAATAAGTAGATGGATGGATGAATCCATAAGCAAAAGACAAGATATAGTGGCCTACTTTAATTTGTTTGATCACATTTCAAATATGCCTCAAATTTCATGGTAGCATTTTACAGATATGGAAATTGTATAGTCGCATTCAACACGTTCAAGTACCAAAAACAGAAATTTGTCAAATACCAACCACTTTATTTATGCTACACTTGAATTTCTTACAATCAAAATTATTTTTTATTTCACACACTCATGCCGGTGGTGGTTACAATAATATATTATACTTTTAAAATTATCCAACTCATAAGTAAAATAATAAATGAATAAAAGTAGAGTCATACTATAAAATAGGTTTAATATTATTCTTCATATAAAATTCTACTTGTACACAACTTGTCACACAACATGCTTTAATTTATTTAGAGAAATAAACATATGTTTGCAATTTGCAAATATAATAAAAATTACTTAAAATGTATTTTTATTTTATATTTATAACATATTTTTGGGATTTTAATATTTTATACTCTGACCTGATATTTATAAATACACATGTCTATATACCTTTATTTTAAAAAAAAAATTATTCCACTATATATAAAGCATATTGGTCATCATGAGCAAGTGTGGTGGATAAATTTTGATTTTTTTTATATAATATTTTTTCTCCAATAGATAATTCAATAATAATTTTGAAGGATGACACATAAACGAGTCATATTAAAAAAAAAACACAAAGAAAGAGAAAAAAAAAGATGTTCATTTTGGGTTAAGAATAACCTAAAATTTTAAGATAATTAATAATATAAAATTTACACATATACTCTTTTACTTAATCCAATAGAAATAAAATTTAAAATTCACATTTAGAATTTTAGCAAACTTCTCTTAATGTGTAGTATTGAAAAAATTTCAAGTGTACCGAGAACACCAGTATTCTAATTATATATTTTAACTGTTAATTTTAATTAATTATATTATATATATTTTTTATAATTCAGATCAACGATTAAAATAATTGAAACATCGATGTTCCTGGTACACTTAAAACTCTTCTGATTTTTGTTCAGTCCCATACTAGTGTTTATATATATATATATATATATATATATATATATATATATATATATATATATTTTCTATTAATAGAATTCACACAGTCATGCACTGTAATGTGGGGAATCAAATCCCATAAGATGCCAATGAAGCATGATCAAATAATATTTAAGGGGTAAGGGGTTACAGTTTGCAATGGGGTAGGTTATGGAATTTAATTTTAATTTTAATTAATTTTAATCTAATCTAATTCTGAAGAGACTAATAAACATTAGATATGTCGGTGCATGGCAGGGTCAAGAAGTGTGGCTTGCACACTAATTTAATTAATTTAATGTATACACATACCCCAGCTAGCTGTGTGTACTGGTGACCAAATTTTGTTGATAAATTAAATTAAAAAAATTTCTCACATGGAAGTTGTGTAACAAAATTTAATTTTTTGCATGCAATAATATTGATAATTTTGTGGAAGTTAATTATTATGTAACTATTTATAATTTCACTAAATTTTTAATTAAGTTTTATAATAAGATCAGAGCTGCTATTTTTTTTAAAGTGAGGCCAATTAAAAAAATATAATAGTTCTAAAAAATTATTTTTAAAATATTCTATAATTTTTATCCTGCATCAAATACGGAATTGAATATTCCAAAGATATTTTGGTTTTTTCTTTTGACAAAATATAGTTAGTAGCCTTTTTGTAAAATTTTTAATTTTTGTAAATCCAATACATTTATTTTTTTAGTCCAAATATAAATTTAAAAGTAGATATGTATCTGATAACGAACGAAGTATTTGACAATGATTTCTATATATGTATAGTTTTTCCATCTACTAGAGTATTGTATTATTTCCCCAAATTAAGCACAACAATATGAAAGAATATATAATATAATTAATTAGTTGTTGTATCTTTATCAATGCATGTCATGCGTGGTATACCATGTTTTCAACTAGTTACCCATGCAAGGGCACTACACTAATAAGAATTAGAACTTTAATGTGGCTACCTTTGATTATTGTTTTGTCTAGTAATTCGAATCGAGGTATAACTTTTTTTTCTGTGTGTATAAAATTTTTTTTGTCCTAAGAACACAGATATCAAGTTATATTTTAGTCATTAAAAAATTCTATGCTCAAGTTAGTAAGAATAGAAGATAAATATGAGTTATTTAAAATAAATAGCGTATTTTTTTATGTTATGAGTGGATGTATTTATAAAATTGTTGTACAGACAATTACTTAGTGGGTCTAATATTATGGAACTGTTACTTAATAGGTCTAATTATGTGATAACTGCTCTTTAGTGAGCTTGTTTAGAGAGATTTACGAAAAAATTCTTGTGTCCATCTGAGTTGGCACGTAATTATTTAATTTTATAGGATAAATTCGTTAGAAGATCAAAATAAATACTCTCCACGTATTTTAATATAACAAGTGTGTATTTAGTTGTAATTAGATTTCGATTTATAATTTGACTTGAGTTAAATTATAGTCAACGGATGAATTAATTATTATTAGAGATAGAGATATATATAAGTTGCTGCGGTGTTTTTTTTTTTTTTTTTTGTATAGATCAGATGTGTATATTTAATATAAAAATGGTATATAGTAGCAATTATTATCCTTTTTTTGGTTAGTTTACTTAGCTATTAAGTAATTAATTTTGCTAGGTAGTATTTGTTTTTAAAGATTAGAACGGGAGTTAAAAGAACTTTGATTTAGTATTATATTTAATAATCAAAGATTAAAAATAATAGGACATAAAATTTTAATTTTTTTAATAACTTTAGAAAGTAAAAATACAAAAAATTGAATTAATTAAATGAGGACTAAAATTTTAATATTTTTTTAATAATTAAAAGTATTTTAATAAATATTTTTATTTTATTTTTATATTTATCTTAAACTAAATAAGATATTAATACATAACTTAATCTTATATATTTTATATTAAATATAATATAAAAATTTAATTTAATTTTAATCTTTCGGTCTTTATTTTTTGGTTTATATTTTCCTTCTAAACGCAATCTTACAAATATAATCTCATATTCTATGCTTCGTGAATATATATGGAAATTGATTCTCTTAATTTTTTTTACAATTAAGAGAGTAAAGTGTGATCTTTCACTATTAATTTTATAAGTAGGACTAAAAATAAATATAAAAAAATTAATAAAAAATTAAATATCACACTTTACACTCTCAATTTTTTTTAACAATTAAAAGTATCCATTCTCAATATATATAACACAAGATGTATCCAATCTTCAATTAATCACAAAACTAATAGAATCTCTCACTCAAATTCTTTTATGGTATCACAGAACTTAGGTTAGGCATTTTTGGCTACTAGCACAGAATCATAAGTTTTCAAAGATTAAAAAACAAAAGATTATTACTTTACGACATGGCTTCTCTTTTGTGAAAACAACTTTTAAGAATCGCATGTTTAAAAGTACACATATATATTGGCCAGGTTTGGGCTAAATTTTAGAATTATTTTTATAAAAATCTCTAAAATTAAAGTATAATAATCTAAAATTCAGCTCAAATTAGTAAAAAAGTATGACATTTTCTGTTTCTAAATACTTGAAAAAGATATGCACTATGTATTGTTATACTATGTATATCTTTTTTGTTTTAGCCAAAACAAATTTTTTACCATTTATTAAAATTGAAACTCTTATTCTTGCACATAAAAAAACAATTGAACGCTCTAGAAAAATAAAATTAGGCTCAGTTTAGGCTAATTATATTCAAACTTATTTTTAAAGTTGAATTTCTTTCTTTTGTAAGTAATAAAATTATAATCTAAAATTTTTTTATTATAGAAATGTTGATATTATTTCATAAAATTATTTTCCACAAAAATTTAAACTGATAAAATGATATCCATAAATAGTTATGAAAGATACCAAAAATTAGTGAGTGAGAAAAAAAAGAATAGACTTTTAGAGAGAAGATGAGCAAAGAAAAAAGAAAATTTGTGATTATTATTCTGATTCAATAATGTTGTACATTTAGTTTATTACAAGTTTATATATGCGAGCAAAGATAGTGAGCCACTAACAAACTTTCCTGTAGGGGTGTGCATGATCCGGCCCGGCCCGAAGACCCAACCCGGTCCCGAACACTTTAGGGACTAATTTGGTGTGATTTCATCGGGTCTAGGGCCGGGTATGGGTCTCAAAAATAGACCCGGTCATAATTTTGGGTCGGATCCGGGCCATAGTTTGGGTCACCCGAAATCGGCCCGGTCATCATATATAATTAATATTTTGTGTTATTAGTGATGGATGATGGCTATTATTATGTGAAATTTAAGTGTTGTAAACCTTAATATTTTGTGTTATTAGTCATTATATATAAGATTATAAGTTAATATTTTATGTTTAAAATGCATAAGACTTTAGACTAATGCATAATATTGTGTTATTTGTATTGATTTAAATATTTGGTGTTATTAGGCAATATTAGTATTGATTATGGTTATGCTTTAATTTTAGAGAAGAGTTGGTTCTTAGTATATATTTCTAAGTGAATTTTACCATGTCAAATAATGATTGGAGTCTTGGAAATTTGGATATTTTTACATGCTAACTTACAAGAAGATATCAAGGTAATATAATGTTAACGGCCCGGTTTTCACCCGGTTTTTACCCGGTATAATCGTGGCCCGAAAGTGTATAGATTTCATCGGGTTTAGGGTCGGGTTCGGGTCTTAAAAATAGGCCCGGTATATATTTCGGGTTGGGTTTGGGTCACACCAAACCCGGTTTCACCCGGCCCATGTACACCCCTACTTTCCTGCCTCAGCATAACAGAAAAGAAAAGTTAAACTAACTCAACTAACTCTTCTAACTGATTACTTGCTCAGTATGTAATTGAGTTCATAACTTTTTCTCTATATAATCTACATGTGTTTCTCTATCATGTTCTCTATTACTAAATCTGCACTTTTAGTTTGTCCTAAAGTTATGTATGCAATTTGAACTGAACTAGAGACATGGCTTGTTTGAATAATTTTGTTTGTGACATAATCTCTTATAAAATGCAAGTTTATTTTAAAATGCTTTGCTTTTGAAGAAAAGATCGAATTTGTTGCGAAGAGCACAGCACTTTGATTATCACAATATATTATAGGCACTTTTTGTATAGACCATTTTAACTCACTTATCAGACCTTTAATTTGATCTAAATTAATTCTGCCATTAAATCTGTCAATATTCTGCTTCTATACTTGATCTAGTCACCACTCATTTATTAGACATTTATGGCTACTAGCACAAAATCACAATCTTTCAAAGATTGAAAAACAAAAGATTATTACTTTATGACATGGCTTCTCTTTGGTGGAAATAACTTTTAAGAATCGCATGTTTAAAAGCATACATGTATATTAGGTTTGGGCCAAAATTTAGAATTATTTTTTTAAAAAATCTCCAAAATTAAAGTATAGCAATCTAAAATTTAGCTTAAATTAATAAAAAAAAAAAAAGACATTTTTGCTTCTAAATACTTGAAAAAGATATGCATTATGTATTGTCATAAAATTATTTATCACAAAAATTTAAACTGATAGAATGATATTTATAAATAATTATATGTTGAACATTATGAAATTTATGATTAATATCCAACCACCATACACAATGTTATCCATATGACTCATCGTATCTTAGAAATTAAAGGAATTGGTTTATATTGCAATCTGTTATTGGTTCATTTTGGTTCACAGCTGGTTGATATGATTGTAAAAAGTTTTATATCACGCATGATAAGTGTATATAACTAAAGTCCAATTATTTTTCTATTAATATTTGATTGGTGATCTTTCAAAGATGACGATAAGATATTAATATATTATATATTTTCAAATATGATAAGGTTATTTTATTTAAGGTCATTGTAGAATTAGCCAGCTTCACATTTTTCTTTTTATAAAATCACACTAACCACATCTTCATTAACAATTGAGTTGTGCTGTGTGTGGTGTCTATTTTTCATTTTTTATTTATTGACGTTGTGTGGTGTTTATATATTGATTATAAACAAAATTTAGGTAAATTCGGTACTAATCAATTAATTAACCTATAAACTTATAAATATAAATACTTATGGATTGTCTATATATATATTCACACTCATCTACTCATTATCTAATGATGGAATACGTGTGTTATTACAATAATAAAAATATAAAATACAAATCATGCCAAATATAATATAAGTATTATAAAGTGAATATATAATAATAGAAACTCACGTATAGTTATTTTTATGTGAAGTTGGTAGTTGAAAACTGTTAGATAATTTAATAATTTTATATATTTGACTAAATTATTATTTAACGATTCTCAACTATCAACTTTACATAAAAATAATTGTACAAAGATTGAGCTAATAGAAGAATTGAAGAGTAAGTGTGTCAATCGACTTATAATTGATAAAAATAAATACAAATTGTTATCTCATCCTAGATTTTAAAAAAATTAAACTATTAATCAATTTTAGAATTTATGATCTAGGGTTTAAATTTAAAATAAATAAAATAATTTTAAAAAATTGACTGAAAAAAATTGATTATAAATAGTTATAAATAATCAGTTAATAAGTGGTATGATATCTACTTTAATTTTGTATGTAGAAACCACGTCAAATTGATTCATCATGAAAATGACTGAAGTAATTAACCTCCTCTACTAAGAAGACAAATTAAGCAAGGAACGTACTGTACGATTGATTGTACGTAGATTGTGGCCTTGGACCACTATATGATGGTGCAATTTGACCTTAATAACCATAATAATATCATGATATTCTATATGTGTCATTTCACCAAAGAAAACAAAGTGTATTTTTGTGGAAGCTCCTACAAGGGTTATCTGAAATTAGGTTATTTTTTGACCTGATCATGAGGTCTAGATTTTTTTAGGGGAGCGTCCGATTTCTATTAGTGTCGAGGTGTCGCCGTTTAAGTTACTCGTGAGGAGGTGAGGGTAGAAACATGCCTACTTTATACTGGAGGAAGGGGTTTGAACCCATTGGAAACATTTTGGAAAATTTTCTAAAAATCAACACAAGTTGACACTTGGCAGCGCTGGAGGGTTTAGAGCACGGTGAAATTGCAAATTGTTGGTCCATTGTACATTCACCTTCAACGTTGACTGAGCGGTTCGGACCGGTCCGATTTTTGCCAGTTTTTATCGGTTCACACCGGGTTAGACCGGTTCTCTACCTTAAACGGTCGCAAACTTGGACCAGACCGGTATTGAATTTGATTTATTAATTTTTCGGTAGAATCGACCGGTCCGGTCCGATTCTGACAACTATAATTAAGATCTCTCTTCTAGATTAATAAAAAATATCTTAAGAATTAGTTATTTATTTTAATAAATAGAATTAAATTTATGTTTTTATGTCTGACTTCTAAAATGTTAGAATAATTATCAATCAGATAACATCTTTTGATTAGACTTTATTTATTTTAAATTTGACTGTATTTTAAATCCGTATATGAACAGAAGTTAATGTCAATTTTAATGTACTAAGTTGAGATATTACAAGGTACGTGATAAGGTTATACATACCTAGAAAGCAAACAAATTTAAACATTTTATTTACGCCTACTAATTATATCTTTGTAACAATTGCCATGAAGTTTAATTTCCTAAAATGATGTCATCCACAAAATATATGCTGACAAAAAAAAGTTGTCAAACTATATAATATATACACCAATACTATTGATCATGAAAAATGATGAATAGTCGGTAGATTTCAATTGTTAATATTTTCCCCCTACACTAATCGAAATCTATATTATTTGATTTTAATAATGTTGACATTTGATTATATGTGTTAGAAAGAGAAGAAAGAACAATAAAAAAATATTTATCTAAAATAATATAATATAGAACAGTATTTATAGGTGTTAAGAGAATTAAAATAATAAAAATATAATATTCTATAATAAATATTTAAATATATTAAATAATACTAATTGATCAATAATTATATTCTAACGATATGTAAGAGTAAATTATTTAAATGGTAACAAAAATAATTTTAGAAAACAAAAATAATAAAATTTTTGAAAAATTTTAAATAACAATCTTGTCATTGAGCACAAATAGTAAAATACTGACGTGAAAAATACGGGTATATTTTAATAATTTATTCGCATTATCATAATAATGAAAATGCAAGTGTCAATTTTTGTTACATAACATAAAACAAAGTTTATAAATTGCTTGGTCCTAATCTACAAGCTAAGAGCTAAGGCTATAAAAATGGACATTTAATTAGTACAGTATAATCCGTATATGCATGGTTGTGATGTCAAATAATTAAAGCACGCGTGCTATAAGAATATAAACAGAACACAAAAACAAGACTCTATATAAATACAGGTACAATATAAATATATAATTTGAGACTATAAACAATGTATTTTCTCGAAGAAGATAAATTTTTTTGTTGGACATGTGAAGAAGTTTTTTTGGAACGATACCTACTAATAAGCCCATTTTCAAAAAATATTATTCTTTTAATTTTGGGCCGAATTTGACCAAAATAATTTGGAGCCAGGATGTCAATCAACCAAAAACAAAAGCCTATATATTTCTACTTTCTAAAACAAAAGGTTCTAGTTAAAAAAAAAAACCAAAAGATTCTATTTTATTTTTTGGTCATACAACACTCAATACACACAATGTCAATGGTTCATCTAGGCAATATTTGATTTGAGAGACATAGACACTGAGACACAGATACAATAATACATATTTATTGTTTATTTGTTGAGACACGAATTTTTATCAGACATGAATGGAGCTCGTCCATTCGTTGGGTGATCCCTTGCTCTCACGTTCGAGTGTTTGCTCGTCGTTTAGGCCGGTGAGTGAGAATTCTGCTCATTGCAGTCACCTTCGGGGTTCTTCGCACCTGGATAGTACCAGGACCCTTGTGCCCCGGCCCTTGATCAGATAAATCCGCCCGTCCTATGACCAAAAACGAAATACAATTCGAAATGAGCGCAAACATGAAAACCTTCTATTCTACCTTCTAAAATGAAATTAGCTCAATACACACAAGTTCGCAAGTACATAAATACACAAAATTTGTATCCTTAAACAACGGGTGAAACACAATTTTTAGACATAGACACAATTATTTCAATTTTCTAGACATCGACAAAAAAAAAAGACATGGACACAATTTTTTCCCATTTTTTTTAATTATGTCTTTTACAGATTTTCTTTTCCCTTCTTTTCATTTTTCATGCTTTATTTCTTTCTGCAGCAAATCTTCTTCTTTTTCTCCCTCACACCCAAACCACTATCTTCATCTTTCTCCTCCCTTTTTCCAACCAAACAATCATTGCCTCTCTTCCTTCCCTCCTTCCTCTTTTTCTTTATTCTTCGCTTCTATTCCATTACCGCTGCCGTCGCTTTTTGCCATGGTTGCTTCCAGATCCGTTTTTCACATTATCTCCATATTTGCTGTTCTTCTTCTCCCTTTTTGAGTCCGCCACTTTTGCTTCTCCTCTGTCGCCTTTCTACTGCCGCATCTCTCCTACTCTTTCTCTTTGCCCACTCTTTTTTAAATTTGTTTTAATTTTTCTTCTTAAAAAAAATTGTTGAATTGATTATTAAATAGAATTCTTGTAAAGAGTCTGGTAACAGTAATAGTGAAAGTAAATAATATGGATACTATAGACTTTTTAATAATTTATGTATTTTGTGTGTTTATGTTCCAAACATAAAATATGTATACATGTATTGTATGTCTATATTTTCTTTATTTATGTCTCAGTATCTATGTCTTTTGATATACACTAACCAAACGCAGTCTATTATCTCTAGTGAGACTTGAACCAAGGTACAGCATTTTAAGAGACATGATAATGGACTACTAAGCTAAAGCCTCAGCCGTAAAAAGGTTTTACTTTGAAAGAAAAAAGATTCTACTTCTATTTCTATTAGAAAAGCATTAAAGCAACTTGGTGGAGTAGTGATCCCACTTAAATAAGTGTCAAGAGGTTCGAATCTTGTGTTATATATGTAGTAATTTATTAGTTAACAATAAACTTTTAAATAGAATTTAAATTTACAACGAATTAATCATGATCTTGTCAAATTAAAAAATACCATAAAAGACTATAAAAAATAAAAAAAATATTAGATAATCAACACTGAAAAATATTATTACATAATTAGAATAAATTATTATTTTTACTTACGAATATTTAGAATGTTGACAAATTTATTTACGAAAAAATAAAACTAATCTTTATCCATTAAATATGAAAATATAAAATTCTCTTTATAAAATTACTCAAATATAATCTTAAAGAATCATTTAAAATGTCTAAATTACTTTCTAACCTAATATAATCCCAAATGTAATCTTACTCCACTACCATCAGTCCACCGCCATCAGAACAAAGTATATCTGTATATTGTTAAATCCTAATTAGTAAAAGCTTTGAAAATCAGAATAGGTAACTATTATGGTTTGATTTGCTACAATTTTTTTTTTTTATATTATTAGTTTGTGCAGGTATATCCAATCGATAATAAAGCATTATATGGTACATTACCAAGACAAAGGACATGCTATTTAAACAAAGATAATTTGGCTTCTTAAAGAATATAAAATAAAGAACGGTTCTATCATTTTAATAAGTTATTTAGCTAACTAGCCCCTTGAGTGATAAGGCGTGAAACGAGGAATACTATGAGTATATTTGATTTTGAGGATAGAATAAGATAAAATATTAAAAATAAAATATAAAAAATAAAAATATAAAAATTAATGTTATTATATTTTATTTGATAATAAATTAAAATAAATTATAAAATTTTAATTTATTTTTATTTTTTATTTAAAAATTTTAAAAAGAATATAATTATAAAAAAATAATAAATAATAAAAAAATAAGTTATATTTTTTATTAGTATTTCAGTATTATTTTTGTTAGAATGGATACAAAATATATTAATTTAATATTTTTAGATATAATATTTTTATTCATATTTCATCTATCAAATATTATTTAGTAACGTTGTATTTCTATCTTAGTATTCTGTTATTATTATAAAAATGAAATTTAGCCACTAAATTTTAATGATAAATATTAAAATTGTGATAAAAATAAATGAGTGTGTCTTTTATTTATTATGAAATATCGTCATAGTTGCTAAAATTTAACATTTTGTCATAAATAATATTTTTTGTAGCTTTTGAATTCGAAATTTATACTCATCTAACAATGTTTTCTCTGTATAAATCTATTTTTTTAAATAAATTTATTAATTTATACTATTATTTTTTTAAATATTCTGACATTAACACAAATTTATGAAATTAAATTCAAACATATAAAAAAATGAATTTAGATAAAACAAAAAATTATAAAGATTAAGATAATATTTTAATATTTGAGTTAATTATAAATATAAAATTTATTTAGCTAAAATAATATAATTTGGATAGATAATAAAAAAATCAGTAATTTTTAAGCAGAAAAAAAAGTTTTCAATGAATCTTTTAATAAAAATAAATTGTTTTATCATTTGTTGAATTTAAAAGAAATGAAGATAAGTTTTCAATGAATCATTTGTTGAATTTTTTACATGATTTTGTGATTTTTTGAGTTCTAATATTTAGTTTGTTTTTTTTATTCAATTTTGTATTCGGTTGTAGACACTTCTATAGAAAAAATCACAACTCGCAAAATGTCGACAATTTAAATTTGGCATTTGAAAAATGATGAAAAAAAGTTATGATGGAACTTGATGGCGATGGACAAGGTCGAGATAATGGTGCGAACTTATTGATACGGTTTCCGGGTGTAATGGCTCGTAGAGCTGTAAATTGGAACGGTCCTTGGGGCTGAAAATTTATGGTGTGTAATTAGTTTTAGTAGTATTGTATATTTTAACAAGTCTAAACGTATTTTTAGATTTATAACCGGTGGAGTCTCAGCAACGTATCTCAACAGGTTAAAATTTTAGAGAAAAAGTTATGAATATGAAGAAATCAAAATCCAGTTGGTAGGTCAAATTTTTGTTATCAAAATATGATGATAAAGTGCCTAATCTATTCAGTAATATGCCAAATATTTAGTTGGTGTATTTAATAAGTAATAGTTAAAGTTTTATATATATTTATTCTAGAAGATGTTAGAATTTTTTTATTTATGTTAAAATTTTTCTTATTATTGTTATTATACTGAATCGGTAAATCCTTATTAGTATATTTTTTATTGAAAAATGTTAAATATTATATATTTAAAAATTTTGATTTTTGTTATTAATGTTATATATAAATATAATTTTAATTTAATAAAACTGTTCAATTAGCCACGGTCAAACTAAAATAAAGGCTACAAATTATTAAAAAAAAGTTAGCTATGGAAAAACATAGCAAATTAGTACAAATTCGTCACGGATTGTATGTGAAAAATAGTGCGAGTTAGCTACAAAAATAATGTGATTAAATAACCCAACATTAGACACGAAAAAAATTGTGACTGAAAAATTCGGTCTGTATAAATTAACTACGATGAAGTGTGGTAGAATTATACTTTTTGATTTGATTATTCTTATTTAGCCACGCATTACGCGTGGGCAATGATATACAAATCGTAGCTCTTCGAAGGTCTCCACGATATTTAAAACAGTGGCTAATAACTCCAAAATCGTGGCAAATTGAAAATCCAACCCCCCGATTAGTCACAAATATTCTTTCGTAACCAATGTATGGTTGCTACTGTTATTTTGGAGTTTAGCCACAATTTTTTTTCCGTGGCTAAACCCCTTATTTCTTGTAGTGTGTGTTTTTAAACATTACTTTTATTTATTTTCATATTCTAAATTTTGAATTAGAATAAATGACCATTTGTACTCATGAAAGATGAAAACGCCGACATATGTACCCATAGTAGACCGAAACTGATTTTGTACCCATGCAAGATGACAAAAGTACCCTGCCTTAGATTGGCACTTGCTTCGTGCTTATACAAACCTACGTGGCACTCCAACCCTCCAAAACCCTATCTACGTGGAATTGAACGCTGCTATATGGTCGTTTGATAAGGATTAACACATCAAGTCGAAACCCTAGGGAGTCATCTTTTTCAATTTGAACCACACCCCAATAAATGCAATCGAGTTAAATTTCATCCAATGTCAAATGCACCTAAGGAGATAAAGAATTATCTCGTGAGCCCTGGAATGTCTTTGCGAAGATTTAACTCTGTTGCAAATGATGGAAGTCACAGCAGTTCTTCAAGTTCGAAGATGATGAAGGAAAATAAGCTCGACGGCAAATGCTTCTATGGGAGGATTGTTGTGTTGCTAGAGTCTGGCACCATGACGATCCCTAATAGATGGTTCATCAGATGTCCTGTGTGGGCGGTAATGGACAGGCTCTGTTATTGTTGAGGTGAGAAATCTATTTTTGGCATTATAGTTGATATTTGGGCTCTTTTTTTTTTCTAGACAAGAGACTGCAAATACTTTGTGTGGGTCGATGAAATTGAAGAAGGATGGGAGGGCCTAGCAAGACCTTTAGCAAAAAGAAATTCCGAGCAGTCTTATTCAAGGCACAAAGATGGACTGACTGTCACTTCTGGTGGGAAAAATCAACAAGCATCCTCAATGATGGTTAGGAAGATAGAAAAATTTAGGGGTGAACTTAAGAGAATGAGACTGTTGCTTTCAACCATTGCGTTGGGGATAGCATTTTGTTTATTTTATGAGTTGTATTTGGTGATAAAAATGTAAGATTTGTGTGATTTGGGATCTTTGGTAATAAGATAGTGAATTTTTTTTTTCTGAGATTAGCATGACATGATGCTTAAGTCATGGTTACGTTGTTTTAGTTTTTTTTTTTTTATTTCTGATGCATTGACATATACACCAATTCTTTGATTTCTGGTAGCGTTTTGTTTAGTTTGTAGTTGTTGCTGCCATGTAAATTGACATAAAGTTTATCTTTAGACAATGCCAATGTAAATTCATATGAATCTCTCTATTCTTCTTAAGAAGGCAATTATCAGCTAAACAAGAAACATGGCAAGATGATGGTTTCAGTTTCGAATTCAAAGTTTCTTCCAAAATCAAACTAAGGTGCTATTAAAAGACTCATAAAATAACCATTGAAATTAGTTGATTCTGATTCTCAAAAATAGTAGTTATCACATAAGCCAATGAAGGCAAGTTTGGTTGCTCACAAGAGGCCCTCAATCCAGCATAACTACTTTACCCTAAAACAGACCATGAGCATGCATAACACAATACAAGAGTCTTGGGTCGCTCTTTAATATAACAAAACAACAAAAGGCAAGCATGAGTAGTCGACGATCAATGTCGAGTACATGAAAATACTAAAACATAACATTCTAAAAGCATTAAATTCCTCTCTTGGATACGTCTACAAACCCATCAGTTTCTATCAAATTGGGGTTGAGTTACTGCTCCCACTTGAGACACCATTTTTTGTTCTGCTTAATGCGCCTATCCTGCCACGTCCTCTGCTTTGACCTCTACCTCTAATAGCTGTTCCTCGGCCTCTAGCACCTGGAGTCAGCCCCGGTATTAGCTTGAACTGCACGAGTCGTGTGGTTGTCCCTACACTAGTACCTTATAGTGGATGAGTTGTAGTTTCAGAGTTGTGTGTGGAGGGTGTAGTAGATGGTTTGTTGGCAGATGGGGCAGGTGTTTGCTGTGTTTTTGCAGTCGGAGGTGGTCGCTTAACACTTCTTCTTTTAACTTATTTTTTGGATGTTGCGTTGTTTGTTGGAGGTTGTTGTTGTGTGCTTGTTGGCGGCAACATTCCCTGTGGTTGCCGAAATCTAAAGAACAAACCAATCAGAGGTCAACAATATATTCTTAAAGCAAATTAACAAATTCTTACTCATGTAATGCACTTACTTGAGCAGTGTGTGGTGTTGCGGAATTGTTTCTGTCCTCAGTGGCTGCTGCTTCAGCATCTGCAGCCTTTATGTCTCCTCCCATAATATTTCAGCCAGCATGTCTTCATCCTCATCCCCTGCAGGCACTTGCGAAGCAGCACTCCCTTCACCCATTGTCTCTTTTCTCTTTTTACAACTCCTCTTATTATGACCAGCCTAAGGCAAATAATATTCAATGTAAGTTCAACATGAATTGGTCACAGTATAATCATAGCATTTAGTAATTCTATTGGTCTTAAATTTCAGGATTCAATAGCTTAACTATTGAAGGGGTCAAGAATTGGTCACACATACCTAGAGGCAGTATTTGCAGACAATAGTTTCAATCCTCCTCTTTGTTCTATAAGGTCACTCTTATCAGCAGGGGCATCGTTTCTCTTGTCTCTGTTTGTTGAAGGTCTACCTATTCATTTTCTGTACCGTAGTGGCAGAATGGGTAGGGTGTCAAGGTGCTCCTAGAACTCCTGGCTTGGAACTGGACGCATAGAACACTGATACGCCGCATTGTATGCACCCATGGTCAGCCAGTTATATGCATACTCTTTCGGGTCTCCTGTTTTGGTAACCTAAAGCAGCACATGCATGTTTACACGGTAGCCCAGTTAGTTGCCAAAGTCTACAACTGCACGTACCTTTGCCCAAATCCACACTTACCTTCACGGATAGACATTGCACTTCATAAACATTGCCCGCATCATCTCCGGTGGGAAGAGGCCTCCACTTGTTGCTCTCTCTCTCTTCTCCCTTTCTAACCTGCTCTGCTAGGTTAGGGCTAACCTTCCGCTGTACCCAACCAAAGCCTTTTTATTCCTAGCCGAAATCCTCATTACGTAGCACCTCACTTCCTCTAACATCGTAATTATTAGTTTGCCCCTCATCTTCTTCACCTTGGCATTAAACACCTCGCAGTTGTTGTTTGTGTAGTTGTCCATCTTTGGGTATTCACTAAAATGGTCTCTGCTCCATTGTTTTGGACTGATCTTGTCCAGGTAATCCCATGCCCCAGCATTGACCTTTTTTAGCCTATCCATGGCAGCATTGAAGCCTTGTGTTGTGGTTGCCTTAGCACATGACCACATACACATTTTCAACTGTAAGTCACTCCATTTTTTGCAAAAGTTTTGCCATATATGCATGGCACAGAATCTGTGGTTTGTATTTGGGTACATTTCTTGCACAGCAGGTATTAATCCCTGCAGGCATACATCAAAATCAACAGCTCAAGAATCTTTCAATAAGATTAATAAGTGACTGACAGACTTCAATAAGTTCAAGAATTGATCTTTTAGTAAGTTTAATAAGTGACTAATCAATGAAAAAATTATAATAAATACGATAAATATCTGATTATATATCTTTAACAACAATATACAAAATCTACAAAAGCAAGCACAATCACTGCTGGTTGTAAAAAATATGTATAGGCATAATTAAAGTCACAACGAACTGATGAATGAAAAGCAAATAACAGAAGAAAAAGCACTTTAACCAAGTAGAATATATAAGCTAGACAACGCCATGCAACAAGAAGCACTTAATTGCTATAGCAAAAGCACTTTAACCAATAAACGATTCTTAAAATAGACTTCCAATATCCAAAAGGATATATTTTGATTCCACTATAAAGCTAGTAACCATGATTGATGGCAGAGGATAAAATTAACCTCCAATCATATACGCTAATTTATCAACAGGGTGCATATAGCTAGGTGTAAAATAATTAGACTTTTTACCCTAAACAAGCATTTTGATATACATCATATACATCAATTATCCTAAACAAGAATTTTGATATACATCAATTATGCTAAACAAGCATCAGGATATAAGTCAATATACATCAATTATACACATCAATATACTAAACAATGCATCAGAATATACATCAATATAACTCTAAACAAGCATCAAGATTGCAATATACACCAGATTTCATTTTAGTATATGAATCAGAATTTATTAAAAAAAGGTACCTTTTGCATATCTGATATGAAATTAAACCCATTCGCTTGAAAATCTCCCATATCCTCCTGAAGTATCTCTAAAAATCACTTCCAACTTTTTTTGTTTTCTGATTCCACAATTGCACAGGCAATAGGATAGATATGATTATTTGCATCGTGTCCTATTGCTATCAGTAACTGCCCCCTGTAATACCCTCTAAGAAAGGTCCCATTCAACCCTATTAAAGGTCTACAATCACCCACAAATCCTTTCTTGCATGCATCAAAGCACACAAAGATAGTGAAAAAGAGGATTCGAATTAGGCATAGGATTCATGTGTATCCTTACTGTCGAGCCAGGGTTAGTCTTCAGTATCTCATTAGCATAATCACGAAGTCGTGCATACTGTGCAATATCGGAACCCTCAATCCTCTCCTTTGCCTTCTTCATAGATCTATAAATTTTCCTCTCATTGATTAGTACATCATACTCAGCTATGAAGTATTGGTCAGCCTCTTTCACTGTCAAATTTGGTTGAATTTTAATCCTCTCCTCTAGCTCATCTATGACCCATTTTCCATCTGCTGACTTATAGTGATTGTCTCTGTTGTAGGTGTAACACCCTAAGTTTTATACTATCGCGGAGGTCTTTAAAATAAGGTGCCACACTTGATCAAGAAAAATAATGACTTAATCGTTGCGCAAGGAAGGAGTAAATGCGCGTAGAGCGGAAGATGAGTAGCACTAAAACGTTGGAATTTGAATAAAAGTGAAATAACATATTAACCATGAGTACGTTTCAAAATACTTATAGGAAACTAAAACAAGAAAAGAAACTAATTACGTCCTAAACTAATCTCGTCGAAGAGGCTCCCATACTTGCATCATATCCTATCCTTGATCAGGACTCTTCAGTTATTCACGAATCGAGGTACCAAGGGTCTCCCTCCAACACCTTTTCGCGTAGTGAAGACCCGGTTCCGTTGCGTGGGATGAACCAAAACTCGACGGGGTGCCGAAGTGGGGGAATAGGGCACGTATTCCACCCTTGGACTTCCGCAAGGGTTCAACTCCTCCTCTGGATCCTCCTCCATGGTGTCTTCCTTCTGGTCAGGGTTGTCGGATTCCTCTTCCTCGGTCTCGGAGTCGGACTCGAGGTGTACCACCTTAGGTGACCGCTTCCTAGATGTTGAAGCGTTCCTATCTAGGAAGGTTACGGCGGGCAGCTGGGGTTCTTCTTCCACGAGTTCTCGACCTAAGTAGATAGTTTGGAGCACGGTAGTAGTGGTCGCAACTACCCACGCGTGCTTTGAGGGGTCATACTCAGAAGTTACCCTCGGGGGCACTGCGTCGTCTCTATCCGCTGTACCATGTTCCTCTGGTGACAGTATGGGAAAAGAAAGGGAGTGGGAACCTAACGTCTCAGTAGGAGTGCTATGCAAGACCTCCATATCCATCTCCAGCCCACGTGCGGGATTTTAAAAAAAGGAGCGTATAACATGGCATGTAATATGCATCTTTCTTGTAAAACATGTGTGCAAAAAAAGGAAAGCATATAGGAAAATAGAAGGATAACATCTTAAGTAACATCAACATAATCATAATTAAATCTAAAAAGAAAAACATAGAAATCAAACTTTCATTCGTGCCTTCTCCTTTCTTAATTTATAACTTTTATGGAGGGTATTGAGCTCAAACCGGTATAAGTGAGAGTCCCCTTCCCTTACCGAAGGTTCTTATCCCAAACGTTTTGGCGATCACCTTCCCTTACCGAAGGATCATTCCCTCGATTCAATTTACAATTAGGTTGTTTAAACATACACGAGAGAAAAATCATATAAGAAGAGATCATGCAAGAAAAGGGACGATTGTGATGATAAAGGGATATATGAAAATCATGAGACTCTAGCATGTGTATGGATTTTCTAATTAAAAGATCTTGGTAATATAATAGCATGGATTGAAAGAGGTCCTATCAAAGTGCAGAAAGTAAGGCATTTTAAATAATTGCACAAAATATTAAAGAAATTATGTATTCTCGATCCTAAAGGAATAATATAATGGTGCAAACAATCATATAGGTGTACATAATAAGAATAGAGTATATTAAATATTTGAATAAAATATTTAAGAAAGCATGTACTCTTGACTTTAAAGGAGTAACAATAACATAATGATATGCACATAATAGAATAGGGTATATTAAATATTTGAATAAAATATTTAAGAAAAGCATGTACTCTTGACTTGAAAGGAGTAATAATAACATAATGATATGCACATAATAGAATAGGGTATATTAAATATTTGAATAAAATATTATAAATAATAATATAATAATGTAAGAGATCACACATATGCATATAATAGAATATGGTATGTTGAACAAGACAGTATAAGAAGGCATGTATTCTCGGCCCTAAGGGAATATTAATATAATAATATAGGAGATTGAATAAGCATTATAAGAAGGCATGTACTCTCGACCTAAGGGAATATTAACAATATAATCATATGAAAGAGCACAAAATGAGTATAGTGAATAATTGAATGAACATCACAAGGAGACATATACTAATGATTCAAGAAGAAATGAATGACATGGTTGACAGACATGATCAACATGATGAGTGAAAGATAATTAATGCCATGATAACATTCGTGAATGGAAGAAAATAAAAATGGAACATAACACATGCCAAGCATTTTAAAAACATAATTCCCTACTCTTTTTCCTAAGGCTTCTTTGAGCTTGCCTCTTGTGTTTGCCCGCAGAATATTATTTCTTTGTAGAGAGAGAAGGGAGAGGATTAGTGTTTGAGAGGAGTAATTTTTCTACCTATGTGTGCTCCCCTATTTATATACATTTGGGGATAGGGTGGTTGGGATATTTTAAATTTCAAACGAAGGGTGGTTACTAGGTTCTTATCCAAAAATTCAAAATTTTAAGCTTATCTCCCAACTGATTTTCAAATTTCGAATTTAACTTTTGGTTTCTAGAAGGGGTGGTTGTTACAGCAGGTTTGTTCATTTACAAAGGTCTTTACTTGATAACTTGTTGGAAATATCCTCTTGGCACTGTATATTTGCCAAGGACAGTGCTCATCGTAGCATATAGCCTTTGATCTTGTAGAATCACAAGGAGCAAAGAATATGCTCCTTCCAAATGTTGATATTAAACTTTCGGACAGCCTTCCTGAAATGGTTGAGAGTCTCAAACTCCATCCCCAACTCCAACCACACCTGGCTAACCGGGGCATCAGCATTGCTCTGAGGAAAAACTGGAGTCTGGTCAGTATCTTCGTCACTTGCTATTCTATGCAAGTCCTCTGACTCATAGCAATAATGTCCAGGATTTTCATCAGAAAAATCATCCTCATCAACTGGGACATAGAAGGTTGGCGGCTTGTCCGGATCAGAGTTCGGGATGAAGGATTGCCCCAAAGGGGGAGGCCTCCTAGTTGATCTCCTCTTGTTCACCTTTGGTCATCCATCAACCTCATTTGAAGGATTGCTTTGATTATTTTGGGGAGTCCAATTGGAACCAGAGGGTGGGCCTGACTCAGGGATTGATTGTGAAAGTGGATTCCTACACGGCTGTGGGATGTATTGGGTCAGTTGTTCAGGTGCAAGAGGTTCAGAAACATTGGCTTCAGAATGCGGGGATGGATATGAACAATCAGTGTGTAGTGGTTGCTGATCTTCTTCAAAAGGTGGCTGGAAAGGTTGGGACTGACTTGATGGTGGTTGATTTGGTAGGACAGGTGTTGAGGGAGGCTAAGAAACCTGTCCTGCTTCATGGGATGATGATAGTGGTGGATCTGCTGTCTCTTGGGGCATACTGACACTGTCCAGTATTTGGCCTCAACTTCAGCCTGTTTATTTTCTTCATGGGCCTCTTCCTTGATCTGGGCCTCACCCCTTCTTTGGTCCTCTTTCACAACTTGCACATGACCTACAATTTTAGCATCGTCATCATCTTCTACTACTAGCAATCTTCTTTTTAGACTCTTCTTAGGAGTTGGAACCCTTTTAGCACATGTCTTTATTCTCATTTTTGATGGAGTCATATTCTTCTCCTCAACTAACACAGGCTGATCCACGGATGCTCTGTATAAACATTTATTTTGTTACTATTCTTCACGGTTGCCTCATAGATTCTAACTATGTCCATATCAACCCTTAGGTCCCTCAACCCATCATCAAACTCCTTGCCAGGTTCTAGCCAATAAAAATCAGTAATAGACGTATATCCAATATCCTTCAGCAAATTAGATATGAAAAAACGATTGAGTGTATTAACGATAACCCTCTTGATTTCTGTGACTTCACCACCAGTATAACTAACCTTCCCACACGGTCCTCTCGCAAACCGTCCTCTATGATTAATACACAATGTTATATGGATGGTGGCCATTCCTAGAAGTGAAATTAATCATCACAAGCTAAGAAAATATTGTATATAACTGTAGCTCACACAAACCCTAAACCAACTTTTCTAACAATTCTCAGCAATTACAGGATTTGATAAGGTAATAGAATCTGTTTGACTAGTGGCAATGACATGAAATTAATCAACAATGGCAATGGCATACCTCTGTTTTCTGCGGACCAAAGGTAGTGACCTATGCGTTGTCGACGACGAGACCCCTGGGTTCGAGCTTTGCTCGATAATCTTTACAGTTCTCTCTATTACGTATTCGTGCTGAAGGCTTCGTACTTCTCCGGACGTCTTGTCCGAGTTGGGGATGACGGCGACGAAACCCCTGGTTTCAGGGTCTTCGCTTCGGAGTGCTCCACACGTCTTCTCCGAGTTGGGAACGAAGCGCCGACAATGATGAACTTCTGCTAGGGCACAGTAGATTCTCCCGCGAAATGTTCTTCAATCTCCAAACCCTTAGTAAAAAAAAAAAAAACGTTTAATTCCACGTAGATAGGGCTTTGGATGGTTGGAGTGCCACGTAGGTTCGTATAAGCACGAAGCAAGTACCAATCCAAGGCAGGGTACTTTTGTCACACAGAGCGCATCTTGCATGGGTACAAAATCAGTTTCAGTCTACTATATGTCAGCGTTTTCATCTTTCATGGGTACAAATGGTCATTTATTCTTTTGAATTAATTAGGTTTATTCATGTTTAGTTGGTCTGAGATGTAGTCCATTATTCACATTATTCACAATCTCTATTGTCTACCTAGCGAAATTATAAAATAAATTTTTATTTAGTTTATTTAGTTCTTGTTTTTATTCTCAACTTGTTTCATTTTATTGTGTCTAGCTTTTTTGTTAAAAAAAATATTACGCATCCAAGTTTTTTTATGAACTAAGTCCAATCAAGTTAAATAATAAGATTTAGAATAATACTAGGCATAACTAATTTTTGTTATATTAGATTAACTTAATTAAACTTTGTTAACAAAAAGATTTGAATGCATAGCATTAATCAAAAAAAAAAAAATCCAGTTGTGTATGTATGTGCATCATATATATGCTTGCATGTTACAGACAGTTAAATACAACCATGATAGATATGCACTAAAATTAGTCATCATTATAAAATATTATTAAAATATAAAATATATATTAAAAATAAATTAAATTTTATATATATATATATAGTTTAATTACTCTATTGGTCCTTGTAGTTTCGTGAAATTTTCAATTAGGTCCCTATACTTTTTTTTTTTTAATTGGGTTCCTACACCAATTTTTTTTCAATTAAGTCGGTCTTAATAGTAATTGGCTTAATTTTATAGGGACCCAATTAAAAAAAAAAATTGGTGCAAGGACTCAATTAAAAAAAAACTATAAGAATCTAATTAAATTTTTTTTGAAATTATAGAAATCAGCATAATAATTAAACCTCTATATATATATATATAAAATAACTAATTTTAGTGAGTAAATAATATTTTTATTATAAACATAATTGCATCTAGCGATTCTTCTTTCATAAATGGAAACATGTAGATGACCTGACAAGTAATATATATATATAATGTTGATATTCTATTACTTATGTCTTCCAGAATTAAGTGAAGAGGAATAATGTTAGGTAGACAAAAAAAAAATTATTAGAATTTGTTTTATTTAGTATTAATTAATTATTGTAACAATTAATGAATACTAAATAAAGTAAATTATGGTTGTTTTTGGCTGATTTTCTTTAGTTACCAAATATTTCTGTTCTTTTTTTTTGAAAACTTAATTAATTACTTTATTGTATTTTATTTGTTAATCACAGTCTAGAATAAAAAGAATAAACTAACTTGAGTTAATTTAATAGTTAATTTATTAATTTATTTAAATAATTGTTAAAAATTTAAATCCTGCCATGTGTATGTAGTAACTCATTGATCAACAATAAACATTTAAATAGAACTCAAATTTTGCATTTAATTTGTCAGATTAAAAACACCATAAAAAAAATATGGAAAAGACGATCTGGTACACAATTTTAGTGTTAACATACGTTAGAAAAAGAGCTGCACCCAACACTCCTAAATATGCGTAATTTTTTATGACCTCCTGTTTATGTTACAGTTGAATCTGCAGAATTTTGGATATAGTACATGCACACATGACTGAGAGAAAAGAAATACTAGTGTCAAGTCTTTACATACTAGGTGTTCTCAACTTCTCATAGTTTGGGATATTGCTTTTGCTTGGATACACAAGGGTTAACATACATAAACACATACATTATTGTGAAAACGATAAATTAAAAAAGGTGAAAACTCAACTTTATGTAAAGTTGATAACTGAGAGTTATTAGATAAAAATTTAGTCAAATTAATCAAATTATCTAATGACTTTGATCTATCAACTTCATATGAAGTCGACTGCACTTGAGTTTTCACCATAAAAAAAATACACTATAACTATTTTGACCATAGTTATAAGAATTGAATTGGAATTGTTAAGTTATTAATTTATTAGTTTATTAATTCAACCGATAAATCACTAGTTTAACTGATAGAATCGGTCTTATATAAATAAAAAATGGTAAAAAAACTAAAATTAAAATTTAAAATATATATCTTCACTAATATTTTAAAAACAATCAAGTTTTAACAAATTATAATCAACAAGTTATAATTTAATTATTATTAAATAAATATATAAAATTCTAATATTTTTCATGATAAAAATTTTTTAATTTTATTTTGTTATTAAAGTATTTTTATATTTATTATATTGTTATATACTATATGTATTTATTAAAAAATAATATTAATAAATATCGTATAATCATAAAAAATAATTTTACTGTAATTAATAAAAATATTTAATATTTTTTATTTATACATATTTAATAATATTTATATTAATAATTATAAATAATAAAAAATATAATTAATTTAAATATAAGTGAATATAAAATTAAAATAATATCTACAAAAATGGATAAATCACACAAACAAATTAGATAATAGAGATTAATATTACACCAATGTCCTAAAATGAAATAGGTTACATGCATGTTATAAAATAACTTTATGGAAATCGAATCAACTAAATTCGATTTACATGTATGTGTTGCAGAAGTAGTAAATCAAATCAACTTAATTTGATTTACTATTGTTCCCTGTAAATCCAATCTTCCGTGTGTAAGGCCCAAAATGGTTTTCCAAAAATGAGTGATCAAAAAGATCGAATCACAATCCGAGTAATCAACTGCTTTTTTTATAAAATCTGCTCCCCCTAACTGTGAATTGAAGCTGGCTGAAAGCGTGACAGGCCAGCTAAGCCGGCATAAATTGAATTAGATAGATTCGATTTACATAAAATTGAATTTGAATTTGAACATGCATATAACCATTCTTCATTTAGGACAATTGTGTAATATTGAACTGCATTTATTTTATCTATGTATTTTACCCTAAAAAAAGTATTATGCGATTTTATTATATAATTAATAATTAGCATATGAAATAACAAGGAATAACATAGATTAATGGCAAGAGGAGTATGTAGTACAAAGAGAATCTAGATTCAAACCACATTTTTATCGACTCTGATTCGCCAATTTTTTTATTGAACCGATCGATCTAGGCCAATTTTACATCTATGATTTTGAGTTTTTGACATTAACAAAAATATTTTCAAATTTTATTATTAACAAAAATATCATTAAATAATATAAAAATATGTCAAAATTACCTAACTGCGATTAGAGATTTGCTTTATTAACAAAAAAAAGCGTGACATAATTTACTTGTCAACGTCTCAGTTTACGAAAGTATTTTTTTAATCACATTTTTTAATAATTTAAAAATATTTTTATCTGTAATAAAATAATTCAAATATAGTCACAAAAAAAAAATTCAAATATATTTTTTATGGTTTAACCCGAAAATATGCCATATAATATTTTTCTTTGTTAAAGGGATGATATAGAATGAGATGTTTGTTGCATGTGACTTAAAACAGAGCTATGGCCAAGGGGAAAAAATAATAATAATGGATTATCACTTTTGTTAAGAGGAAAATGCTAGAAACTAAAGTCTAAGTAGGAAAAAAAATCACGCTCAAACTAGTAGACAGTAGAGGAGAAACTAACGTTATTCTATAGCTAATTATCATATTTATTTATAAAAGATTTCAATATTGACAAAATTTTTCATAAAAAAATTAAACTCATTTTGTGTAAACTCGTAACGCTAGTATTTTAATTTCTTTTGTGCTGTCGAATTATTAGTTTATTTATCTCCAACTTTTTTTTATAAGTCAATTGTTTTCCATAAACGAGTCATATCTTTGATTAAAAAGAACGCTTAAACTTTAGAAATTAATTTTTCTTATTTGTCTTATATTAGAATTAACACTAGTCAATTCTCTAATTATTTCACTAAAAGTGTTTGTCTTCCACATTTAAAAACAAAACTAGAAATTTAGTGAAGAAGATAACTTTTTTGTCTCAATGAATTCAAAGTGTTTTCTTTACACTACCTTTATTGATTACCTTAGACGACACCGTTTCGCACGCCGCAAAAGTGAAAAACCTCTCTCTGTCGACGCTTGAAGATAAAAACAAAGAAACGAACCTCTCTGACTCTCTTTGAAGAAAGAAAAAAGAGACACGCACTTATTCTCTTTCCTTTCTCTCCCGCGAACTGTTTCAGAAAGAAACGGCGTCGTTTATGCTTACACTACCCGCGCACGACTCAAACCAGAAACAAACAAGACTTTCCCTTCGATTTTCTCGAGAAAATCCTCCGCCGAGAAAATCTAGCTCCCTACTCTACTATACATAGCTTCAACTGATGGATCGGAGGAGAACCGCTAGTCCGGTATACGGGCGGCAGTGGAGCGGCGGTTCCAGTAGCACCGGCTCATCGTCGCCGGCGATGTCTCCGGCGCATCCTCAGTCGCGGCTAGGTCCGTCTTCCACTGGAATGTCCACCGTCAAGCGCACGCAGAACGTGGCGGCCAAAGCCGCCGCGCAGCGTCTGGCTCGGGTGATGGCGTCTCAGGCAGCCGCTGCCGACGACGACGGCGAAGACGACGATGACCTTGACTTCCAGTTCGCTGCTCCTCGCGCTCCAGTTCCTTCTTCCTACTCAAGCAATGCAAGTAGTCTCAAGAGCTCCGGTGTTGGCACCACCGCCACCACCATCCCTCCGATCTCGCTCGCCAGGCCTAACAGATCTCCTTCTCCTGCGGTAGTTCTCATAATTCTCACTGCGACTCTTCCTGTTCATTCGGTTCCGATGCGTTTTCCTGAATTGTTTACATGAATTCGTTTGTTGAATTATGGAAAAAAAGGAACAAATATTTTGCATGCTCAATGCTGGAAATTTGATTGCTCTTGAACTTTTTTCGGTGGATGATTGGTTTGGCGCCATTGATAGTGATTGAGTGTGATCTAAGTGTTAAAATTATGGATCTGATTCAATTGTTATTCACCTGGTTCTTGTTGTGCTAATAAGATTTTGGTGCTTTTTGTTTAGTTAGGTCGGAACTTTGCAGAGCATACTCTTTCGGTACGGTCGACCTCAGCTGGAAGACCGGCAGTTTCGGTTCGCTCTGCGGCAGCAGTAGTACCTCCGCCGAGCAAATCCACAATCCGAACACCTATGGCTGTTCCTCCAATTGATCCTCCTTCCAATCGGACCAGAGAGAAAAAGTTGTAAGCATTACTTTACTTTCCCCAGCCTTACTATTTATAATTGCAGCTATTGGAATTAAACAAGTAAGGTTCTGTACGCCTTGTAGGCTTGTAGCGTTTCCAAGTAGGCAGTTTTTGATGTTTCAGACTGTTCTATGTCCCTAATAAAAATGAATTGAGTGAGCACAACCTTGAACTTGGATCTAACACCCTTTTATACTTGAGACCATGTTTTGATTGGTGGTAAGTGATGGAACAGAACATTATAGAATAAGATGGAATGCAGGAATGGAGAGTGGAGTGAGTAATATAATTATTCCACTTCATTATTTAGATATTCTAGTAATGTAATGGAGTAATGTTTCATTTCACTATTTAGACATTCAAAGAATGGCGATAATAAGTTTTTTATTCCAATAATATTGTTGCATCAAATACATTAAGATGGAATTACTTATTTAATTATTTCTTAGTTAACGAACTAGATTTAGGCCCCATGTCCTCTGAATAGGAGGGAAACAATCTGAAGGAGAAAAAAGAGATAAACCCTGGGAGAAGGGGGTGGAGGTTGTAATAGGATAGAACCTATTCTATCATATTCTGCTCTACCTTATTGGGAGTTCTCCATCCAAACAAAGGAAATTCATTTAGTTCCATTCTACTACATTACATACCAACAGGGCAAATATACCTGAACAAGTGACATGTTTGTGGCACTGGCTTGCACTCCCTATAAACGTGGTCTTTTCTTGAGATTCACGAGTGTCAAGACATCTATTCCTTATAGTATTATTAATAGTTCATTTATTTCACACAAATATAAGAGGAACAATATATCCAGGTCCATATTTCCTGAGGAAATTTATATGGGGGTTCAATAGGCTTTTTAGTTTTATATTCAAATATTTACCCGACATAGATGTAATAAATTTTCATTTGATGTATGAATGAGCTCAATCCTTATTTATCTATTGAGGTCATACATGCATCTATAGCTGTGTGTAGGCTGCAGTGGCCACTCTAGCCGTATCTGGTCTCTATCCTTCAAATTTTAATCACTGCTTAATGATTTCAGGTTTACTCCAGACGTCCCTATCAAACCAGTTAACTCGAGAGATACAGGAGATCAACGTGAAGCTTCTGCACTCCGTGATGAAGTATATATTTGAATGCATCAAATGCTCTGTCTCCAAAAAATTGAATCTTATATTCTTTATACTGGTGCTGATTTGGTAATTCATAAAGTATGTGCTTTGAAGCTGATTCATCTTTTATTTTGCAGCTGGATATGCTACAAGAGGAGAATGAGGTTATATTAGAAAAGGTGGTGCTCTTTCTTGCCTAACAAAGTTGGTTTTAAGCTCAAATATGTGATATTTAACATATCTGGTTGACTATATTGACAGTTAAGAGTTGCAGAGGAAAAACGCCAAGAAGTGGAGGCCAGAGCTAGGGAGCTTGAGAAACAGGTGAGGGTTCCCCCTCCTTTTTTCAACCCAAAAAAAAAAGATATTAACTGAGCTTTGAAACCTAACAATATTAATGTATAATACCATTGTTTAGATGCCAGTTTGATTTTTCATTTACTTAATACTTACCAATAGAAACTGCTTTACTCCTTGTACTGCCTTTGCTGATTTTTCGTGTCCTTGTTCATTTTAATTTTGGCAGGTTGCTTCTCTTGGAGAAGGTGTATCCCTAGAAGCCAAACTTCTGAGCAGGTAAGCTAGTTTTGAAGTCTCACATTATATGCTGCCTGGAGCTGAATATGTTTATTCGTTTAGGTCTTAATCTAAGGTTCTTGTGTGCTATTTATGCAGGAAGGAAGCTGCGTTGCGACAAAGAGAGGTATGCCAGAAGAATGGATATTAATCATATTATATGTGGCAGAAATATGAACTGAATGATGGTTGGAAGTTTGAGCAACAAGCTCACTAGTGCTGTTCTTTTCAAAGAATTTTGTGGAATACTCAAATTTATATTTATTTATTGTCACAGGCTGCTCTCAAGGCTGCAAAACAAACACAGGATGGGAGAGATGAGGAAATCACAGCCCTTCGCGTGGAAATTCAGGTAATTTTTGAAGAAAGCGTGCATTTCTTTCCATATTTAAATTATTTGTTATTCGTTATGAAGTTATAGCTATCTTCTTTTCTTTGTCTTTGTCAGAATCTAAAAGATGATGCAGCAGCAGCTTTGGAACAACAGCAAGAAGCTGAAGCTGAAGCAAAAGCTCTTCGTACAATGACACAGAGGATGATTTTGACCCAAGAAGAAATGGTTGGTATTTTCCAATAAAATGACAATTACCAGGTATTTCTGTTTGTCTCAATTATGTTTCTTATTTGTTGTTTAGGAGGAAGTTGTCCTGAAGAGATGTTGGCTTGCACGCTACTGGGGTCTTGCTGTAAAACATGGTAACAAACTTACTAGCGCACTCTGATTCTTACAGAAACAGTATCTAATCTTTATTCCTGCTACTCTGAAAAAAATATGCTAGTCGTGCTTTTTTTTTAATCTGAAAAACCATGGCTTAAAAATTTGTGAAGTGTATTTTACAGAACTCCATTATAATATTAGCGCTTTTAATTTTTGTGCCATGTTTCTTCCACACTTTTTAGGCATATGTGCAGACATAGCACAATCCAAGCATGAACATTGGTCTTCTCTAGCGCCTCTACCTTTCGAACTTGTCATCTCTGCTGGACAAAAGGCTAAGGAGGAATCCTGGAACAAAAGTGAGCATGAGTAAATACTCAGTTTGAAATTGTTTCTGTTAAATTATCTTCAGTGGGATCTAATTAAAGAGCATGTGCCAGGTGCTGATGATCCAGAGAGAAGCAAAGAAGTTCGTGATTTGAATGATCTCTCTGGGGAGGGAAATATTGAGAGTATGCTTTCAGTTGAGATGGGTTTGAGAGAACTTGCTTCTTTAAAGGTTCTCCATGAATATTATTAAAGTTAATCCTTTGTTTGCTCAGTAAATCAGTTCTTCATCTCATTTTCCTCTTGAAAATGTTAGACACAGAGAAGCATACTTTTAACAGCTTTTACCATTTTTTTTAAAGAGTGAATATCAAGAAATCAAACTTCTATACGTGCAGCTTGGTTCAAATCCTTTTCCTTTGTTCTTGACTTTAAAAAAGTATTTTGGTCAAATTTTATTTTGTAGGTTGAGGATGCTGTTGCGCTTGCATTAGCCCAACATAGACGCCCAAATTCAGTTCGGCAGTCTGTTCTAGGTATGTTAGTTCATCATCTTTTGTGGGTGTGTGATCTTTACCCTTGTCTCCAATCTCGAGTTCCATGCTTCTATTCGTGTTGATCCGTTTTAGGCTTGGTTTGGTAAAACTTTTACTTTTCAAAAGTAGCTTATAAAAGCTAGCTTTTAAAATATAGCTTTCTAAAAGTTGTAGCACCTATGTTTGGTAAATCAAATTAAAAATGGGTTTCAATAAGCACAAGCAACAATAATTGCGTTTGGTAAAATAGTTTTTAAAATTTAAAAATATTATAATAGACATAAGTGTAAGAGTTAAATTGAAAATTAATTAATGTATGAAGTTATATTAGACTTTTTTAATTTTGATAAGTACAAGCTATCTTTGAAAAGCTCCACCTTAGGTGCTTTCAAAAGCACCCCCATCTTTTAAAAGCTACAAGCACAAGTACATGATCTTTTTGATTTACCAAACACAAAACGAGTAGCTTATGCTTTTGAAAAGCACAAGCACCTCTTCAAAAAGTTTTACCAAACCAAGCCTTATTACTTCTTGTTCTTTTGTATGATGTACCCACAGGCTGTGGTTAGTGCAAACTCTTATTGTTTGAGCTGTTTCTTTTCCTCTTTTGATTCAGTTTTTGGTTTATTCATGTCTTGGTTTTATGATTTGTTTTGGATGCCCTTATAGTGGTGAGAGTTATGTTTTCTTCGATTCATGTACACATTTTTTGAAATTTTTCTTTAAATGATGGTTCATTCTGCGACTAACCTAAAGAAATAATAGTTCAGTAAAAGATTATTCGAATTTTGAATTAAATTGATAATTGATCATTTCTATTAATTTATTCTCAGATTCCAAGTCACGTGGTGATGCCAAATATGTGGAGGCATTTGGTAAGAAATAAGTTCTTATATATATTTTGGTGCGTAAATGTCATAAAGTTATGGTGGTATGCTTTTTAGGATTTCTCTGCTTGTCTTATGTTAATATTTTGTAGTATATGACATCTGTATTTTTTCCAACCATTTCTCATCGTCATTTGGTAACCTTTTCACTATAGAACACAAATCACGATTACCTTCTACAAACTAAAGGATTAAAATATTCTGGTTGTGTAATATGTATTTGATTGCATATTACACCCATGACTGCATCTAGCCATTCTTCGATACATGGAAATGTGTCTGGCAGATGACCTGGTGAATAATGTTGATATTCTCTTCTTTTATGTCTTCCAGAATTAAGTGAAGAGGAAGCAGAAGATGTTATTTTCAAAGAGGTTAGTAACTGTCCTTGAATTGTACTTCAGCATTTCCATTTCTACTAGGTTCTAATCATTAGATGATGGATAGAATCATGTCTAAGTTGGATTCAGGGATTTAGACGGATATGTCTGAATTTCCTGACTTGAGTCTTGACGTTATCAGGGAATCAGTTGTTGTGATTTTAAGATTTTGGTTCTTTGTTTAATTTCTTTCCATTCAAGATATATTCGTTTTTTAAAAAATCCAACTGATTACTTTATTGCATTTTTACTCATTAATCAGTCTTAAGAATGGAATCTCAAAAAAAAAAAAAAAAAAAATCTCCTTAATATACATGTTTTTTTATGACCTGTTCTTGTTACAATTGAACCTGAAGAATAGCTATTTCGGATATAGTATATGCACACATAACGTATTTATAAACTCTAAATATTTACAGGCATGGCTGACTTATTTCTGGCGAAGAGCTTTGTTTCACGGTGTAGAAGATGATATTGCAGATGAGCGACTTCAATTTTGGATTGCACGCAGTGGGCAGTCAGCAACTTCACATGATGCTGTCGATGGTAAGCTGTTGTCTTTCTCGTCCTCTTTTGTGGTTCTGGAGAGAGTAAATAACTTGATGAGTAAATAACCATGAAATTACAAGCGGGTACCTGGTCTTTCCCAGAAAAATTTGGGTGGTTATTTTGTTTCTTTTATCTGAATCTGCAACCCTACCAATTGGCTGCAATAACTAAAATACCATCTATGATGTTTAAGTTTGTTGTCCCTTAAAATCATAAAATGTTATATTACGAATAAAATCGAAGGGAGAATGACCTTAAATGTGTTCCTTAATCGGGGACTAAGTAGTTCACGAGATTTTGAAGGTGATAGATTTGTCCTTCACAATGTTCTTACTAGACAAATTTGTTATTCAAAAAAACTGAACATATTAATCTATGTTCATATACTAAAGGACTAATATTTTACCATTTTGAATAGTGAAGGATAAGTTTATCATTTTCAAATCATAAGGGATGACTTTATCTTCCATGTTTGGTCAAGGGACAAAACTGGGGTTTATCCTTAGTTTTTTTTTTCCCCCTTCTGATGTGTTCTTGAAGGTTTAGTATATGAACTTCTAAGCTCATTGTGCTTCCTTTTAGTTGAGCGAGGTTTGGTGGAGTTGAGGAAACTGGGTATAGAACAACAACTTTGGGAAGCTTCTCGGAAGGGAATTGATCAAACTCAAGGGTTGGCAGATGCTAATAATAAGACAACCACAGACTCTGATGCCTCGTCTTGATTTCGCAATCCTTCATTTGTTGATTGATTCTTTCTTCCTACGTGTATATTTGTTTTGTTTTATTCTATTTTCTACGCATGTTTTTTCTCTCTTTTTTTTCCTGTACAACCATGTTTTTCAACATTATATCTGGGTCTCATATAAAAGAAGCAAGAATCTTAATAGTCGAAGTAAATGTATCCGGTAAAAAGTAAAAGAAAAGCTATAGTCCTTTGCATTGGAAGAGTGTTGAGCTGTAACAATATAAGTGGGTGAGCTACGTGAGACTGAATTTTACCACAATTCATTTGATTAAATTTTGTAGATCAGAATCTCAGCTAGTGAGCCTGTTTGTTATGGAATGAAAATGGCCAAGAATAGAAGCCTTTGCTTTCTTTCTTTTCCTTTTTTGTTAATTCTTATTTCTTTTCATCTAGCTGCCTTGGTCATTATGATTCCTTCAGACACGATGAATGTTCGAATTTATTTGGTTGATTTGAGGTTTTGATTTATGGAAGTTCGGTTGTTATTTGATCGGCAACAATAGGCTGTATGTAATGTAAATTTCAGTAAAGTATGGTAGAATTTAATGGTATTATGATGTTAAATTATGCTTTTAATTTAATACTAATAATTATCACGAAGAATTTATAAAATATATATTAAAGCCTAATAAGTTAGTTAGGACAAGTCTAAGTCTAACATCAAGTGAAGTTTGGCTCTTTATTTGGCTAAAGTGTGATGGAGATTTGTCAGAGAATTAATTATTTGAATAAAATTAAGTGAATGATTTGAGTTGAAACTCATTATTTGACATCTAATTAACTGTCAATTTGTATTTTGGGTCAAATTTTGAGCATAATTTCATGTGATGTTCACAATCACAACCAAAATTAAGCGCCAACAAATTTGAGTGTTAATTTATTGTTGAGATCTAATTTAGAGTATGAATTGAGGTGAAGTTCACTCTGGCATCCCTAATTGAGTGCCAATTATTGGTTTGGATCAAATCTAAAGTATTACTTCACGTGAGGTTTACCTTTGTACCTGAAATTAAGTGCCAATTAGTTGTAGTTATTAAGATCGAGTATAGCGCATCATTTCATATTATTTTCACTCTTGCACCTCTACTTGAATGTCAATTAGTGATGTGCATCACTTTATCTGAAGTTCACTTTTGCACACAAAATTAGTATCAAATTAGTGATTAGGGTCAAGTTTAAAACATTACTTAATGTTATTTTGACACTTGCATCTTAAATTAAGGGTCAATCAGTGTTTTGCATCAAATGTAGAACGTTAATGATATGAAGTTGATATATGCAGGAAAGAGCAAGTTCAAGTGGTGGAATAATTAATTGTACAAATTAATTTATAACAAAAGAATTTAATAAATTGGTTCATAATTTTTTAAAATGTTGGAGAAGTTAGTTTTTAATAAAATAAATAGAAATATTAGTTATTTTAATTTAACAATTTCAGACAATTTAATCATTTAATCATATTATTTTTTTAAAAGAATTAATCATAGTTATCAAATCTACTTTGATCAAATCGGTTCGATAAAAAATCTAATTACTTGATTACTTAATTGGGTCGAGCCACTTTTCGAATTGCTTAAACATTAGACCTGCAAAAAATCGATTCGATCCATTCGAGTTTAAGCAAATCCAGTGATCCGCCCGATTTTCATGATCTAGACCGGGTCATGCTTAGTTTTTTTTTTAAAGGATTAAGTACGATTTTGGTCTCTAAGGTGGGTTGAAAATTTTGTTCGTTCCCAACCTTTTTTTGCATTGGAATTTGTCCCTAAAGTTTAACTTGATTTTAAAATCGTCTTTCGAACCAAAATATATTTCCCCTTCTTCACCAAAATCCTCATTTTCTATTCCTCTTTTTCTTCAAACACTAGCGTCGACGTCCGTCCGTCCCTCGCCCTTCCCCCTTCTTCTTTCCCTCGTCTGTCCCTCGCCCTTCCTCTTCCCCCTTCTTTATCTTTCCCTCTAGTCTTCCCACTTCTTTTCCCTTCTGCCTTTCCCCCTTTCCCGTGTTCTCTTTTTTTTTTTTTTATAATATTTTTGTTAGGGGTAATTTAGTCAAAAATTTTAAGATTTAGGTCAAAAGAACGATTTTAAAACTAAATTAAACTTTAGGGACGATTTTGTATGCAAAAAAAGGTTGGAAATAAAAAAAATTTTCGATTTATACCTTAAAGACCAAAATCGTACTTAACCCTTTTTTAAAATTTGAAAAAGACGTCGTTTTCTAGTAAAGGAGAGGCAAAACCCTAATCTGCACAATGAATGTCTCCTTCCCAAGGTTCTGAAAATCGGTTCGAACTGCAAACCCATGGAAATAACGATTCGATCATATGCAAAAATCGAAGAATTAGAAAACCGGCATTAGACCGTCAAACCAGTCAAAAACCGGTCGGTTGAACCGAACCAGAATCTAGCCGGTTTTTTTAATTTCATCAAAACGCCACCGTTTTGATAGCTGATGCCCCAAGCCCCTAACCATTACCCAACCAACCGTAACTCCATCACTCCACAGTCCACACCACGGCGCAGCACACAGTCCCTCCCATCACCCTCGAGCTCGTGCTTCCTCTCACCGCCAGCGACCTCAGTCCCTCACTTCCGTCCAGCCGCCGGACTGCTCCCGCCGCCGTCGCAAGTTGTAGTCGAAGCCACCTTCGCCATCGTGCAGCTACCGTTTCAGCTTTGGAAGCACCGTCGCCGGGCTCGCCTCCTGCCTCCGTCGCGCAGCTCTGTTCCACCGGTTAGCGCTGTTCCCCCCTCTTGCTCAGGATCTGCTCTGCTCTGTTCTTGTCGAAGACTGTTTCCATAAGTGACCAGGCCACTGCTCTTGTCGAAGCCGGAGTGCCGGTTATTCGCTTGGCCGCCGGAGAACCTGATTTCGATACACCTGCCGTCATAGATGAGGTGAATTCTCGTTTTATTTTGTGTGAATTGTACTTTTATTGCTGCATCTTTCTGCTTTTGATTTAGGTGTATGATAATGAAATTATGATCATGAAGTAATGATCACGTGAATGTTTGATTAATGTGTGGTGAGTATGGTAGGCTGGGATTAATCGTATTCGCGAAGGATACACACGGTACACCCCTAATGCCGGAAAATTTGAATTGCGCAGAGCGATTTGTCATAAGTTGACGGGTTAGCTAATTTATGCACTTCAAGTGTTTGTGTTTTGGTTACTTTGGCTAATTTTTTTTACTGATTTTTTGAGATGGGGGCTTATGTGGCTTTTGACAATTTTCCTGAATTTTTATTGCAGAGGAGAATGGAATTACATATACTCCTGATTGGATTGTGGTAAGCAATGGAGCAAAGCAGAGTATTGCTCAGGCAGTGCTTGTAGTTTGTTCACCCGGCGATGAGGTATGCAATGGCTCTTTACCTTACTTGCGAAGACATTACGCTAGTTAAAGAAAAATGGTGAGTGTGCTTTAAATTTGTGCTGAAATACATGGTTAGGGGAAAAAATTGACTTCAACAATTGATTATGAAAGCATCAATTTGGTTGTATTTTAATAAGATCATGTGGCTTTGGTTGATGACATTTCATGTAGGTTTTAAATTTGGAAGATGTTTTAAAATTTATAGTAGACTATAATTATATTTTAGGATGTTTATTTATAATTTATTAATTATTTTATTTTAAAACGGTTTTTTCAGTTGAACTACGGTTAGATCGGTTGGATCAGTAAACCAGTGAACTAGTGACTAGAACGGTTTGATGATCGGTCCGGTTCTCAGAACCTTGCTCCTTCCTCTTCCTCAGTGTCTCAGTCTCGTCAGTCGCACTCTCGCACTCAAGCTCTCTTGTCTCCGGTCTCTCTCACTGCCTCCGGTCTCGCACTCAAGCTCATCGTAGCTCTCTGTCTCCTCACTGTCTCTCAGTCAGCGCGCGCAACTCGTCATCGCTGGCGGCAGAAGCAGCACGTCCCGGGGCTGGACGTTGTTCTCGTATTTTTGCTTTGAGCCTTGCATCAGCTTCCTCCTCGCCGTCAGCAGCTGGTCCCCGATTTGGTGAGTTCCAACAAATTCTCCTATTCTTTCTTGCGCAACTTTGTTGCTGTAATTCATCTCTGCACCTTGATTTTGTTGCTGAAAGTTGAATTTATTGCTGAAAATATCACTGAGCTGATTTTTTTCTTGCTGAAAATCATCACTGAGTTGCATTGTTTATGATTATCATCACTGAACCTTGAATATATTGCTGTCTTGTTGAAAAAATCACCTAGCTAAATTTTTTGTTGCTGTAATTCATCACTGCACCTTGATTTTGTTGCTAAAAGTTGAATTTGTTGCTGAAAATATCACTGAACTATTTTTTTGTTGCTGAAAATTATCACTGAGTTGAATTTGTTACTGATTATCATCACTGAATCTTGAATTGTTGTTGTCTTGCTCACTTAGCTAAATTTTTTGTTGCTGTAAATCTGTAAATCATCTTTTGCTGCTGAAAATTATCACAGTTGAATTTGTTGTTGAAAAATGAGGTTCATGCTCTCTGCAACTCAGAATAAAATTGTTTAGTTAAATTGTTGTTCCCATGCTCTCTATTTGTTTTTTGTTTGCTTTTTTGCTAGAATTTTAAAAATGTCTTCATCAGAATTCAGTTGCTATTATGAATTATTCTTGGTATTGATTTGTGAAAAAAAATACACAAATGTATATATAGATGCAAATCAAAATGAAGGAAATGTTGGTCAAGCTTCAAATTTGTCCTATGAGGATATAGATGTCGAGATCACCCCGTTGTGTTATTTTTTGCTCTCTCTTATTCATTTAAATTGAGAAAATATTTTGTACCAGTGGCTAGTTTATTATCTCTTTTTACATCATTAGTTATGTCTAAAAATTGATACTTGATTGTTATTAATGTTTGTGAACACATGCATTTTAAGTTTTAACTTTTGATTTTAATTTTATTTTTATAATTTTACATTTTTATTTAATTATGATCGGGTCAGCGAATCAGTGACCCACCCATTGAACCAGTGAGCCAATGACCCGGTCGTAATTACCGGTTTGATTCTGATAACTATGGAATTAATGACTAAAATGTTATTTTTATAAAAATGTAGGAATAAGTTTGGTTTATATTTTAAAAGAATAAATTACCATTTGTACCCATGAAAGATACAGATGCTAACAAATGTACCTATATAAGAATAAAACGATAATTGTAACTACGGAAGATGGTTTTCGTGTGCCAAGAGTACCTAACAGACCAATTACGTAACCAACGTTTGGGTACTCTTGGCATACGGAGGTCATCTTCCGTGGTTACAATTGTCGTTTTATTCTTATATGAGTACATTTGTCAGCGTCTATATCTTTTATGATACAAATGATAATTTATTCTATTTTAAAATATCATAATTAATTTACAAATGAAGTCTAACTAGTCTCTTATTCTCTTTCGCTGTTCTTCTTCTTCACCTCTTAAGCCTCACATGGTGGTTAGAGCACTGAACTTCATCTTCCATTCATGCCCTCCTCCTCTCCGCCTTTCCTCCTCCTTCTGTTGCTCCCCCGCCTTCCTCCCTCCGCATCCTCTTTCCTCCGATTATGGCGGCCGCAGGATGCCGTTTTGCGTGGCACAAAAGGCTTCTGGGGACGTGTTTGGGAACATAATCGATGTGCCTCTTCATTTTCCGTCCATCCAAACACGCCCCATTTTGTTCATAATATGCTTGACCTTAACTCCGAACTGAAGCAACTTGTGAAATGTTCTCAACTGCATAAAGCAAGGCACATGTTTGATAAAATGCCTCACAGAGATGAGGTTTCATGGACCACAATAATAGCTGGTTATGTCAATTCTTCAGACCCTTTTGAAGCGTTGATCTTGTTCTTAAATTTGTGGATCCAGCCTGGTCTTCAAAAAGACCAGTTTATGATTAGTGTTGCACTCAAGGCTTGTGCTCTTGGCATGAACATATATTTCGGGGAATCATTGCATGGATTTTCTGTGAAGTCAAGTTTGGTAGACTCGGTATTTGTCAGCAGTTCACTAGTGGACATGTATATGAAAGTAGGCAAAGTAGAGCATGGTTGCAAAGTCTTTGAAGAAATGGAAACCCGAAACGTGGTATCGTGGACGTCCATTATTGCAGGGCTTGTTCATGGTGGTTATAGTATAGAGGGATTATTGTACTTCTCTGAAATGTGGAGATCAAAAGTGGGTTGTGATTCATATGCATTCGCCATCGCTTTGAAAGCATCTGCTGATTCGAATTCTTTAGATTGTGGGAAAGCTATTCACACACAAACAATAAAACAAGGGTTTGATGAGAGCTTGTTTGTGATTAACACCCTTGCTTCCATGTATAATAAATGTGGAAAACCAAGTTATGTCATGAGATTGTTCCAAAAAATGAGGATGCCAGATGTAGTTTCATGGACAACCCTTATTACAACATATGTGCAGATGGGAGAAGAAGAGAATGCAGTGGATGCATTTAGAAGGATGAGAAAATCAGGGGTTAGTGCCAATCAATACACTTTTGCAGCAGTAATTTCTGCATGTGCAAATCTTGTTGTTAAAGAATGGGGCCAGCAGATACATGGCCATGTATTGCATCTAGGTCTGGTGGATGCCTTGTCAGTGTCGAATTCCCTCATTACACTTTATTCAAAATGTGGGATGTTAACTTCGGCTTCAATGGTGTTTTGTAGTATGGCTATAAAAGATATTATTTCTTGGAGCACTATAATTGCAGTTTATTCTCAAGCAGGTTATGCAAAAGAAGCTTTTGACTATCTATCATGGATGAGAAGGGAAGGGCCAAAACCGAATGAATTTGCTCTTGCTAGCTTGCTTAGTGTGAGTGGAAGCATGGCGCTTCTTGAGCCTGGGAAGCAGGTGCATGCTCATGTCCTATGCATTGGCCTGGATCATGAAGCAATGGTTCATAGTGCACTAATCAGTATGTATTCAAAATGTGGGAGTCTAAAAGAAGCTTCTAAAGTATTTGATGGGACTAAAACTAATGACATTATATCATGGACAGCCATGATCAATGGGTATGCTGAACATGGATGCAGCCAAAAGGCAATTCATTTATTCGAGAAGATTCCCAGTATTGGTTTAAAACCGGACTATGTGACTTTCATTGGGGTTTTGACAGCTTGTAGCCATGCTGGATTGGTTGATCAAGGTTTCCACTACTTTATGTCAATGATTGACGAGTATCGGATCAGTCCTTCAAAAGAGCACTATGGTTGCATGATTGATCTTCTATGCAGAGCAGGAAGATTGAGTGAAGCTGAGCTTATGATAGGAAGCATGCCTTTCTGTAGTGATGATGTTGTGTGGTCTACCTTACTTAGAGCCTGTAGGGTTCATGGGGACATTGACAGAGGAAGACGAGCAGCAGAAAAAATACTTTCTTTGGATCCGAATTCTGCAGGAACTCACATCACCCTGGCTAACATATATGCTGCCAAGGGGAGATGGGAGGAAGTTGCGCACATAAGGAAGCTAATGAAGTCAAAGGGGGTAATAAAAGAGCCAGGTTGGTCTTGGATAAATGTCAATGATCACTTACATTCATTTGTTTCTACGGATCAGTCTCATCCACAGAGCGAAGATATCATAGCCATTCTAAAACTACTAAGTTCAAGAAGAGGAGACTCTTTGCTGGAAACATGTTCAAGTGAAGATGTTGAAGATTAGCAACAGGCTAAATTTTCTATCATTGTGCTTGTGCTACAATCACAATTTTTCCATTAGCATTCATTACATTACATAGATTTCAAATGATTGTTGGGAATTGGTTGCCCAACTGCAATCACATGAACGCTCAAAATCCAGCTTATACCAGGTTTCTATGGAATTTGAAACTGAGACATCATTTAAATTACTTCAAAGATATTTTGAGGGATGAAAGAAATTAATCAAGAGGTAATTTTTCATTGATGAAAACAGCATATGCTTTCCATCTTCCTGTAAATATTAGTTTTGCTTCTTGTGAATTTATGCATTCTTTTTATTTGTACAGTACCCTTAGATCACTCGCTGTGAAATGTATTGTTGAATAACTTGGCTGGTGATCCATAATAAAAAAAGAAAAAAATGTTCTATTCATGTGTTACCATTTGCAGGAATACGATCAATACTAGAATCAAGCTTTACTAGTTAACTTAGCCTCAAAACCCTTCTTTCTTCGGCACAGGTATGCATTCCCTCATGCATTATTGATAAAATTGGCTTTCTATTGTTGGCATGGAATAAGTTTATGCATATAATGTCAGAAACTAATTTTTCTATTGGTGCAATGAGTCTAGAAATTAACTAACGTGATTCGAGATATGCAGGGGACTGAAGAGAATAGCAAAGTTGGCTTTTTACACAAAACCACATTCACAATTTTGAACTAATATTTCAATTAAGGTGAATTCTATGGTGTCTATTACTTGGTACCTAAATTAACTAACTTGTTCTTTTATAGTAAATTTTAAATATTTAAAAATTATTTACTTTTATACTTTTTAAAAATTAAGCATCACCTTTTAGGCATCATAACAATCACCTCCAATTTAATAAGAATTCTTTACGGGAGATAGTGGGTTGCCTCCTTGTATATATGAAGTTTGTGTGTTGTGGGTAAAAATCATAGTTCATCTAGGTTTATTTTGACGTGTACTATTTTTATTTATTTATTTATTTTTTTGCGAAAGCAGCTTTGGAGCAATGGCGGGTATCGGCGGGGATTTACCCGTCTGGGGACGGATATCGGGGGATTTTTCTATCCGCGGGGATGGGGAACGAGTACCCGTTAAATAAATTCCTGCCCCTTGGGTACCCGTATATTACCCGTTTCTGTAAAATGACTAAATTATCACTTATATATGGAGAAACCCATTTTTTGATCATCCTCTCTGCGCCGCATCCCTCCCTCCCCGCACATTCTACCAACTCTCACCGCCCTCTCACTCACTGTCGCCACCTCATCGTCGCCGTGTCCTACACTGCGCTCGTTCAACAGCGTCGCCACCTCCTACTCCATGCTCGTTCATCGTTGTCGCGGCTTCCTAATTGGTCTTCCTCATCATTGCTGCCTCCAGCCGAATCGTCACCAGCAGCCTTTTCACCGCTCATCATAGCTGCTCCCGCAGCCTCGTTGTCTACGCTGCATCATTCTTTCCTTCTGTCTCACCACCTCTTGTATGTCGCCACCTTCTGTACTAAGTCCCTTTCTCTAATTAGTTTCTTTTGAGTTTTTTTTTTTTCAACATTTGGGGGTTTAAAGTTTGTTAATTTTGAGTTTGTATCTCTGTTTGTTCAATTGTTTGTGCAATTGTTGCTGAATTTTTATTTGGAGGTTTAGGATTTGTTCCATTGTTAATTTTCTCTGTGAGAAATTGTTTGATATTAGGTGTAGCAATTAATCTAGTATTGAAGGTTTTTGCTGGACATGGCATGGGAACAGAAGGGGATGTTATGATGCTTGGGTGGAAGGGCCAGTAAAGAAGAACGAGAAGAAGGACTGGATAGCCTTTGTACCTTGTAAGTTGTAACCATTTGGTTATATTATTATCAGATATACATATATACATAATGGCAACTACTCAAATGAAGATGACAAAAATATCTTTTCATGAAGATGCTTTGTTTAAAAGTGTGGTTTATTTATTTAGCCACACTTTAAACAAAAACAACACTTTTATAAATATCAAAATCTAACCATACAATCTATTATCCAAAGATCAAAAAGAAATATATTCACATGAAGACAATTATAAAATCTTCATTGTAGTATCCACCTTAATATGTTGTTGCTTTGCTTAATCTATTGAATAGGATGAGGATACATTTGTTATTGTTTTTGTTCAGATTGATTGATCTATTTTATGTTGTGCTTGTTGCTTTTGATGCAAGTGTTTAAACCACTAAACCTCTACGTCCAAAAAAAAAAAAAAAAAAACCACTAAACCTCTTACTGTTTGAGTGCCCTTGGAGTATCTAACTATTAAAAGAATATGAGTTAATCTGGTATTGATTTTATATTATTATGGATTGTATTTACATTTTGATGGAGGATTATGTTTTTCTTTCTTTTTTTCAGTTTTTCTTTTTAAAAATTCCGTGGGGACCAAATATCTGGCGGATATCAGGTACCCGTCACGAATACGGGGTGGGAACGCGGAACTTTTCGGACGGGCTGAGCGGGGGTTAGGGGGCGGGTGGCATATCCTGTTCCCATGGGGATCCGATGCCATCTCTATTTATAATTCCTTTAGAAATCACTTCACAAAGCTTTTGTTGCTAACCATTTTTCATTCTTTTCAAAAAAGAGACCTTATAAATATTTCATGAGTGATGTGTCAAAGAAACAAGCATGTTTATCCATTTTTGAAAGCAAGATCAAGGCTTCACTGAACAAGTCCTCTTTACAAAAGCCAACTGATCATACTATTATATTTTGTGACATTCAAAATGTAGTGTTGTTTTAAGTCTCCAACTTTTGAATCAAATTTCTTCGAGGCATCTCTTTAAACAGAGCCTGGCTTCATCCACTCTTCTATTCTTTCAATATCAATCACTTATGATACTATAACCCCCCCCCCCCCCCCCAACATTAGGTTTTAAGTCCATTTTCGTCAAAGTATCAAATATAGTAGTTGCCTCATTCACCTTATCAAGAAAATATCCATCTATTGAAGCATTCTTTGCAACATCCTACAAACATTTTGAGGGCTTCCCTGGTTTTTCCTTCCTTACATGCAATAATTAATTTGCCAGTGACAAACCCTTAAATAGAGTTCAGATCTGCGACGGATTAGTACCATAAAAAAAAATATAGGTATGAAAGTCAGGTCTAATATTAGTTTCCACCATGGTGAATTATACGGTAAAGATATAAGTTTAAAGATCTTTCATTATATGGGATGAAAGAGAAATTAAAAAAATAGGTCCTATACTTTGAATAGTAATAAAATAATCAAAAATAACTATAAAAAGAATTTATTTTTTCTCTCTATATCACCTCAATCTAAATAATAGAGTGACCCGTAACCGACAACATTGTAAAAAATTCTCACGTCCAATCATCTTAGTCAAAATTTTCTCTACCTCATTTACTAGCCCCTCTTTACATAGCCCATCAATACATTATTACATCAAAGCTTAATTGGTTACTTCTCCAATATTTGCATCAATTCAATCGATTCAATATTTTACTAAATAATTAGTTAAAATTTATTTTTCTTAAAAATATATAGTTTTTATAAAAAATATTATTTTATTATATTTAATTCAACTTTAATTAAACTTTTAAATTTCTAACCACTTAAATTTAATAACCATTTTGAGAACCTTGTCAATAATCATAGTCAGAGACATTATAGACTCTTAAGTGATCCAATCCAATACAGAATCCATATGCCACCCGTTCATATTTCAACATCTTTATAAATAACCTGATGCATTATATCATCCATTAAATAATATCACATACTCCACAACACTTTTTAATTTTATTATGGAGGTGAGGATGGGGTACGACTCCGTTATAAAATTCAGGTGTGCTTTACATGCATGTGGTGTCAGTAGAAGAGAAATCGAACGGTGCGAGTGGGAGGGGTCTTGTCGGACGGTCCGATTTGCTCTAACAACACGAATTTCTAAAAAAAAAATTAACTATATATAGAACACGAACGATCCGATTTGCTTTGTTGAAGATTCAAAATTTCTCTACTTACAACGGACCCTCCGATTTGATCATCACCTTTTCCATACACACAATTCAGCATAATCCGAATTCTTCACACTGCAGCTCAAAAAGAACTACCCCACACATTAGTCTAACACCCCAAAAATCCATAACCAAGCATAACACATTCGTGGTTTTCATAACCGAAAAAATGAGCCTACCCCACAAATCCAAAATATGCCTTATAAATTCTTATCTCCGGAGCCCCATACTAATTTGAGCATAAGAATCATTACATATATTTTTTCTACTTAACCTAACAAGTCTCATGATAATATATAGTCACATAGTTCAGATATATATATATGGTGCTCTATACTCACGCGGAGTTTAATTTATTATTATATTTTATTATTTGTTTGGACACCAATAGTGGCTATGTATGTTACCCATATCATAAAAAGAATCAAAGCCTTTGCATAGTTTAATACTAAAAGTGGATAAGCTTTGCCTCCACTTGTATATTTTAATAAGAATGATGAAAAGGACCCAAAATTTCAAGTGTAAAAAAAAATTAAATTAAATAAAACACAAATATTATTACTCATAAAAAAGAAGGCATGCCTTTGCCATATTTGCAAGAATCCAAAAGTATAGGCTTCACTAGCACTCTTCTTCCCACACATTTTCCAAGTATGATGCTCAAAAGTCACATTATTAACCACTTCTATATACACATTGTTATAATTATAATATACACATTCATTTCATTTCATATTCAATTATTCCTAGTTTACATAAAATTTCCCAAGCATTATTATAAGCACCTACTACTATTCCTTTTATCCATCACTTTTTGTTTTGGAGTTGGTTGAGGATTAGGACTAGAATTTGGTTTTGAGGGTCAAATAGAATACCAAAGAAATCAGTGACACACTAGAGTAGTGCTAGTAATGATGAAATTTCAGAAACCTTTTGTAAAAGCTTACTAGGTAGGGACCATTTTTTATTTATTTATTTATTTAATTAATTTCTCTTTTCCTTTACCAGCTCCTTGAGCTGCACGTATAATAGAAGCATCATTCTCAAACAAATTTGTCATTTTATAGTTTGGTTTTATTTTTTCATACTCATTCAAAATGTTGTATTTCCTTTTTCTTCCTTATCTTACGGAGATAAAATAAAGGCCTATAAAATTAAATTAAATAGAGTGGTCTATGGAGACAAGGTTTTGTAGCAATCACACACACTATGACTAAAGCCAAACCATTTTTTTCTTCTCACCATCTATTGTTGAATTTTGTGATTTTGTCCATTTCAATTTTCAAACACCTATAAATAGTAAATACGTAATTTTTTTAGATATTGACCAAATTTTGATGTAATATTCGGTTATTAAATTTATGGTGTTTTTAAAATTTTAAAAATAAGAGAATACATTTTCTATGTATTGTATATTTAATATTAAAATATATAATATGTTTCCTGTGTATTGTATATTTAAATATTAAAAGTAGAATATATCTCTTGCGAATTATATTATTTTCAAAATTTTTAAAAAATATCATAAAATCTAATAATTAAGTGTTATACTAAAATTTATTCAATATCTAAAAAAATTAGCCATATAAATATCCTGATTGCATATCTATCATAATATAATATTTTGAAAAAAAAAATTATAGAGGTTTGACATTAGCGTCTCTAGTAGGAATTTATAATTTGAGATTCTTTGAATGTTATAGAAGTAATTATAGATTATTCATAAAAAAATGCTTTTATATTGATAATAAAAATTAAACGAATCATGGAGGTTTGACATTAGTCCTTCTAGTAGGAAGATATAATTTGAGATTCTTTGAATGTTATAAAAATAATTATAGATTATTCATAAAAAAAATGCTTTTTTATAATAAAAATTAAACTCACATTTTCCATGATGTAGGGAGTTTTTGTTTATGAATTGTATTGACACTTTTTCTATGTAATAAACATAAAATTGCTAAAAGACTTAATACTTCCCTAAAAGTAATGCAAATTGGGTAAAATTAGCTAAAATTAGTTGGTAATAAAACTAATAAACCAATTAACTTAAAAATAAAAAGAAAAAGCTAAAAAAAAACCCTAAATTCTAGATGTGAAGTTCATTACAATAATAGCAACAATTTGTGCAAATGAAATTGTGAATTGTGAATTGATGAAGGACCCACATGGAAGCTGGTGTGGAAAGGTTTGAGGCCACCATGGGAGACATGTGGCTCCATAGAGGCTAGCATGTGAGTTTGTATGAAAATTAAAAAAAAAAGAAGAAGAAATATACAAGTTTTTAATGGTGGGGGGGGGGGGGTATTCTTGCTTTTGCACCACAAGGACAAAAAGGTGTATTTGAAGAATAAATAATTAAATAAATAAATAAGAATCAATGTGTTACAAATATCATGATTATAAGAAATGCCTTTACACAACTGGTCAAATAGAACAAGTTCATTCCCACATAAGTACATAAAGATAAGTCTTAACTCTTAACCACCACAAAGGGGAATAAAAAAAATATTAGGCTTTTTAATAGGGCTTAGCTCATTTCATTTCCAATTCCACTTGTGTTATAATAATAATAATAATCTATATCAAATTTCAACAGTACACTTATTATGGGCCTGAGAAAATCAAACCTCATTCCCATATCTTGTTTCTTTAAATAGCATAGATTCTGTGTGAAAGGGTTATATACTACTAAATAATAATATAATTGTTATCACTAATATTAAAATAGTTTAATTATTTTGTTAATTTTTATAGTTTCATTAAATTTATAATTAATTCTCTATATATTTTTTAATTAAATTTCTACAATATTTTTAATTTTATAATTAAGTGTTTTTCATGTCAAAATATTAAAATTAACAAAATATAATTTTCTCAAAAAATATATAGACAAAGATCTAATTAAATTCTTAATTATTAATAATTTTAATTTGTGAATAAATATTTAGTTAATTCTAATTTTTATACTAAAAAATACTTAATTACAAAATTAAAAATAGTGTAAAAAATTTAATAAAAACATATAAAAATCTAATTATAAATTTGATAAAACTATAAGAATTAGTAAAATAATTAAACTTACTATTAAAATTCAACTAAAAAGAATATAAAAGCATGCTAGTATATACATTAGAAAAGTAGTTATCACATGTACTAAGAATATTAATATTTTATTGATTTTTATTATAAAATATATACATAATTAATATTAATGTTCTTAAAACCCATAAAAATTTTCCTATATATTAATCATTTAAATTCATTAGTGAGTATTTTTCTTTTTCCTTGTTCTTTTTATAGTCAGTGAAGCATTTGATTACACTTTAGAACATGTAGGTTCTCTGACAAAGGCACAAATGCAATGGTTTATTGGAAAAATAGGATGGCTCTATTTTCATTGGAATCTCCATTCTGTAACCATTTATCTTGTCTATGTTCCAAATCTTGCTCGTACTTGTTGATCAATAAAAGCTAATCAATCAAACAATTTTCTTTTGGGAAATCCAAAAAGGAACTGTGTATCTCAGATTTATGTTATCTCTCAAGTCTTAATCTTATGAAGAAATGTGGCATTTTATTTATTTATTTATGTATTTCATTCCACAAAATAAATAAATAAAATAGCACAAACTATATTTACTTCTTTTTAAGGATAGGTGAAATTCAATTCAGCTTCTCTTTATTTTAAAAATTCAAATTGAAAACTTTTTTCTTTTCTGACTTAGTTATTTTACTAATAATGTATTTGATGCACTTATATTTATTTATAAACATAATTCTGATTAATCTCTTTAAAATGAGTTGAATGTCACATGGACAAATAAAAAGAAAATAATACAAATTAAATCACATTAAATTTATCAAATATTTAAAAATCTCATTATAATAATTTGCTCAAAAAGTTATTAAAAAGGAAAACTATTATGATAGTGATTTTGCTATTTTTTTTTTTTTAATTCTTGAAAAGTAACCCATAAAGCATTTTCATTTTTCCTTGGAAGCGACAAACTCAAGAAAGATACCTAAGGATATATATATATATATATATATATATATATATATATATATATATATATATATAATAACTTATTTTTTGTTTTTTTCCCAAGGTGCAAAAAGGATATAAGATCTTTGATGCTAATGCATCAATTAAGAAAAAAACAAAATGCAAATATTATTTTTGAGAAGGAATTAAACTAGTCCTTCAATCAAGGCATATACATATTTCATTTTCATATGATGAAAACTTAGACTATGTCTCATAATTATTTTTTTTAATTTAGTTTATGAGACAAAGGAGGCACAGCTTGGTGATTAGTACCTGTGTCACATCTCTTTCAACACCATTTTCAGGCCTGCAATCATAAAGCTAACACTGCAATCATATTTAGAATAGAATACATAAATTCCATCCAACATTCTGCCCCACATTTCAAACCCCTTTTTTCTATGCTCTCTACTCACCGGCTACCATTTCTTTTTTCTTTTTTAATAGTTAGGTTTTATGTATATATGATAGGAAAAATTTCAAGTGTATCGGGAACACTAGTGTTTCAATTGTTTTAATCGTTAATTTTAATTAATATATATTATATATATTTTTTATAATTCAGATCAACGGTTAAAACAACTGGAACACCGATATTTTCAGTACACTTAAAACTCTTCCTATATGATATATGTAATTTTGTTTTGACTTATGCAATATTTATCATTAAATGAGATATAGATATTTTGACTATAGTAGATGACAGCGTTGAGACTTGTTGGGACGGAAAAGAAAGCGTGTGTTAACACAAGGTGAAAATGTGAGAGGTAAAATTAGGGTTAGGAAGAATAATTAGAGGTTGAATGTGTCTTTTTTTTATGTAATGGGTCTAAAGTGTAGTCTATTATTCACGTTGTTCACGTTTTTTATTATTTATTTAACAGAATTCTATTTGGATTGATTTTATACTAATAATAATAGTAACTAGTATGTGAATTAAAAAGATTTATATTATATCCGTTTAAGGAAAGAGAAATAAAATATGTTTTATAAAGATATATTTTTTTTGTAGATATATTTTGATGAGTTAAGTATTTTTTATTTTTCCGATCTTTATCAATAACAAAACTATAAACTTCGAAGTATTAAAAGAGACAATATCTACGAATAATTCATTAAGATATTAATGTAAAGTCCTACATCGATTGAAAAACAAACAAAACACACATTTTATGAAAATATTTTGATCTTCTATTAATACCAAAATATACAATATCCACAAACAGATAGACTGGATTATTACATGTTTATTAGATTATTGCTCACTGAAAATATACCATTATTTCTCAAATTAACTAACCTCAAAATCCAAGTTAACTCTCTCCTAACATATGTCTTATTCAATATCAATTGATATGGAATTAATTATATCCAATAATTATTAATTTAGAAAAAAATATATTTCATCAACAACTATTAACTTAATTAAAGGATATTATTACCAATGAGTTATAACTCAAATAACATAGTCTTTTCATACTCATCTATGAGATCGTGGGTTTGAGTCTCCCTATCTTTAATAAAAAAAATAATTAAAGAATATTATCGCTAACAAGCTATAACTTAAATAACCAAGTTGGGTTGGTCTAGTGGTTAGCTCACTAGTCTACTTAAGCAAGTGTCGGGGGTTCGAATCCCGTTTTGTGCATGCAGCAACCCATTGGCCAGCGACAAACCCTTAAATGGAGCTCAGTACTCGCCTAAAAAATATGTATATTTCATCAACAACTATGAACTTAATTAAAGAATATTATCACTAACAAGCTAAAGATTGCGAGTTCGAGTCTCATTCCTAACTTTATAAAAAAAAATTAAAGGATATTATCTAATAGGTATACAAAAGTTGTCCTTTTAAATAGAAGACAAATCACACAAAAACTCTTGACTATAGTGTTCTTTGCCTCACTCCTCTGATCTCTCTTTCTCTCTCTCTAAATCCAAAAGCATGGCAAATGCCATGGCAGTGATGTTGTTGTTTCATCTGAGTTTATTATTATTATTATCTTCCATGGAGGTGTTGAGTTTTCCATCCTCCTCCTCTTCTTCTTCTTCTTTTGATGGAAATGAAGATAGAATTGGAATGCTTCCAGGACAACCAGAAAACATAGAATTTGAACAGTTCTCAGGATATGTAACTGTTGATCAAAAGAAGCACAAGAATCTCTTCTATTATTTTGTTGAATCACAAACTCATCCTTCTTCAAAACCTCTTGTTCTCTGGCTCAATGGAGGTACTACTACTTCATCATCATTATTCTCATTTCTAACTTTCGATCAAATAATAATTATTATTATCATCACTTTACTTATTTATTTATTTATTTTTTTACATTCATAAACACAAGTGAATTTGGATATATTAATTTGTTTCCATAATATTGATCAATGTTTTTATTCATGGTTTATTTATTTAGGACCTGGTTGTTCATCACTTGGAGTTGGTGCATTCTCTGAAAATGGACCGTTTAGGCCAAATGGAGAGTTTCTTATTAAGAATGAATATAGTTGGAATAAAGGTACTAATAATAATAATTCAATATTAATGCAATTTCTAATAAGTAGTAGCATAAAATGTTGTGAATTTCATTCATTGGTTCATTGATGTTCTTCTTATAATATATTATTATAATTATAATTCTAATTGAGATTTTCAGAAGCAAATATGTTGTATTTGGAGACACCAGTTGGAGTGGGGTTCTCTTATGCCAAAGCTACCTCCTCCTATTTAGAAATCAATGACGAGGCAACAGGTATCTATCAACTTTTTATTATTATTATTATTATTATTATTATTATTATTATTATTATTATTATTATTATTATTATTATTATCCAAATTCAAACTCGATTTATTTAAGATTTAATTATTTTGTTGGTCTTTATAGTTTTATCAAATTTGTAATTAAATGTTTATATATTTTTTTTTCAAGTGGATCTTTATACTGTTTTTAATTTTATAATTAGATCTTTCGTAATGTAAAAAATGTTAGAATGAACTAAATATTTCTTGGTAGATTAAAAGTATTCGTAATTAAAACCATAATTAGATCTTGACGACCGCATGTATTTTGGAAGAAATATTATGTTAGTTTTAGGGTTTTTGTCTTTTTGATATGAAAAAAAAAAAAAAATATAGAGATCGAATTAAAAATTTAATAAAACTATATAGATCAATTGAATAATTAAATTTTAATTATTTTCTCTATTTTTAAGACTCTAACCTAAAATTAAAAAAAAAAATAGTCTTAGTCCAATTCCATGTTAATAATACCCTTAATAGAACATAACCTTACTTCGGACCATTTAATTTTCATTTTTACTTCAATCTTTTGGGAAAAAGAAAATAAATTACAAAAGGAAAAGTAAGTTTTTTGCTCATCAGAAAGACCCTTTTAAATTATACCCTGTATTGGGAAAGACACATACCATAATCCATATCCATGCTTCTTATGCTTTTTTTTTTTTAAAAGTTGGCATAAAAACAGTGATTAATGGTAAAAAAGAGAAAAAAAAAAGAAAAAGAATAGTTATGCTCACACATATTTGGTATAGTAACTTTACGTTATTATCATTATTACTCATCTCTTGTTCCTTAAGGAATATATGAATAGAATCATCGGAATACTATAACTTTTTATTGTCCCTGAATCATTATTTACACACTTTGTCTTCTGAAAAAGTGTTTTTTTTTTTTTTTTTTAATTTTAAATTTCTTAAGCTAGGGACAATGTTGTATTTCTTCAACGCTGGTTCAACAAGTTCCCTCAATACAAGAACCGAGATCTGTTTCTAACTGGCGAAAGTTATGCAGGTAATTAATAATTAAATTAAAGTCTAGAAAATTAAATTTCCTTGTGTAAAATCCGCTTCTTTTTTTTTAACTTTCCTTGTGTCTTATACTTCATTCTAATTTCAATCTTCAAGGTTGATGCCGAATCTAGTAAAGAACTGGAACAGTGGAATGAAATGCTTAAAAATGATGTCATCAAGTTATGCCAAGACAACAATTTCAATACAGGTTTTTTCGAAGGTAGTGACGACAACTTTGTCATTGATGCATATGAACTGAAGGTAAATTCATTTTAATACACCAAAAACTAACATCTTAAACTTGGTACATTTATGTATCTCCATATAAAGCATTTACTCCTTGAACTTTCAGATAAGACTTGAGCATATACTTGAGAGGATTGTGTTGATATCTGAGGCTGCGAATACAGAGAAACCTTCCGCCGTTACAAACACTCTCTATGTTGGTGGAGCACTGGCTGCAAGATCTATATACACGTTGCAACGCTTGGGAATCACACATATATTGTGTTTGTGTACTAACGAAATTGGACAGGCCGATTCTCAGTTTCCTGATCTATTTACGTATAAAAATTTCTCTGTAAGTCGTATTATCATGTCTCACCCATCGAAATCTCCTTGCTTAATCATTTCATTTATTAAGTTATGTCAGTGATTTAACTCTTATATTGGTCCTGTTCTTTCTCATTGAAAACAGGTGAGTGACAATGAAGATTGTAACATCAGCAGCATATTTGAAGAAGCTTGTGATTTTATAGATTATGTTGAGCAGATTGGTCAAAGAGTTTTAGTTCATTGTTTTGAGGGGAGAAGCAGAAGTGTTACTCTGGTTCTTGCTTACTTAATGCTCAGAAAGTAAGTAAAAGAGATTTGAAATTATGCAATCTTGTTAAATAGTTAAATGTTGTTGAATCTTAATAGCTAATTATTATATTATACTCCTTTTCAAAATATGTCATTTTGAAACTTGACACACTAACAAATCAGTGTAATTTATATCAATATATAGGAAGTTCACTCTACTAGAAGCATGGAACACACTGAAACGAGTACACCGCCGAGCACAGCCGAACGATGGTTTTGCGAAGATCTTACAGGAACTGGATAAAAAACTGCATGGAAAGGTATCTATGGAGTGGCAGCAACGAAAACCAACGATGAAAGTTTGCCCCATCTGCGGCAAGAATGCCGGATTAAGCAGCAGCTCACTTAAGCTCCATCTCCAGAAGTTGCATAAAAAGCTGTCGTCCGGGAGTGTAGACAGTGCCATGACAATGGAAATACAGAAGGCACTGACGGCTTTGAAGGTTAGCCGCGGCGGCAGTGTTAGCCCAACACAGAGGCAGTCTCAGTCAATGATAGATGAATAGATTACTCTAGCAAGACATGAAGAAAGGTTACTCAACTCTGTTGGCTTTTCATTGTATTTTCTCTGTTTTTCTTTATGCAAAGTGTAAAGTAGAAAAAGGGGCTTGTTAATTATGCGGTTATAGTTCAATTCTTTTGTTACTTTATTAAATATAAAATAAAAATTGGTTCCTGAAGACATGAACGTGTCATATGGTATCATGCCATCAGGAATGAGTGTTGATTATTATTTTATTTCAAAAATGTTCTAATATCGGATTAAGTAACATTAACACTGCGTTGTCATTTAATACATAGCAGTCGCATTAGCAAACCTCCCTAATGGTTAAACAAAAATATGCAGTACATCTTAGTACCTTAATCTAGCTCCTATTGTACATCAAACGAGTTTTGGAGCATTGAACTGCCAGAGTGAAGCTTTTTCACATGGAGTAGCTAGGTTTTTATAACAATTTAAGTAATTTAAACTGTTTTTAGTATCTTGGATTAAGTTCTAAGCATTAATCCTCTGTAATTGGTAATCTTGCAATGTTGTGACAGTAAATCCGCCATCATATAGCAACATTTTTTCTATGGAGGCACTTGTGACTAAAGCAATTGTACTAATTACTTGGAACCTATCATTACATGTACTTCCTTTCAAGCATTTGAATACACCATAACAAATTAACAATTTACAACAAATGCAGGGAGATTACATAGATTGAACCATTGGAAACTTGAAAAAACACCCAGCTTTTGAAGTAATTAATTCATCAACGTACCTCACCTTTCACACATACCATTTGTCTTCTTCCATGGTCACCCCTTTCTTCTCTACTAGTTTTGATTGGCTATGGGCGAAACCTGGCTGGGAATCTGTGATCCATTAAAAGCTGAACGTCCATTGACAAGTAAAACAGAAACTATGACTATGGTTTAGATCAAATGTGTATATATATTATTATTAGTACAGGTATTACTATTATCAAAGGTTATAACCTCATTATACAGGAAGAGCCTCCTCTGGCAAGGACTCTGGAGTACCACTGCTACCATTGAGAACAATCACATTGCCATCAGCATCAACATCAACTATAACAGAGTCACCTTCTTTGATCTCTCTAGCAAGCATCTTCTCAGCCATGCTGTCCTCCAAAAGTCTCATTATGGCTCTCCTTAGAGGCCTAGCTCCATAGCTAGGGTTGTAACCTTCCTCAACTACTCTGTCTCTAAATCTTTCCGTCACTTGAAGTTCGATATCTTTGGTCTTTAGTCTGTCAAACACCTCCTTTAGCATTATGTCAGCAATCTCCTTCACCTCGAGTTTTGTGAGTTGCCTGAAGACAATCATTTCATCCAGCCTGTTCAAGAACTCTGGCCTGAAGTATTGTTTTAGCTCCTCGGTCACCAAGCTCTTGATTCGGTTGTAGCTGCTGTCCTTCTCATCGTAATCCAGATCAAATCCTATTTTCCGGCCTCCTTTCTCAATTACACTGCTTCCAACATTCGACGTCATTATGAGAAGCGTGTTCTTGAAATCCACGGTTCTTCCCTTGCTATCTGTAAGTCTACCATCTTCCAGGATTTGAAGCATCATGTTGAATACATCAGGATGGGCTTTCTCAATCTCATCAAAGAGCACAACAGTGTAAGGACGACGCCGAACTGCCTCAGTCAGTTGACCACCTTCGGTGTAACCAACATATCCAGGAGGTGAACCTATGAGTTTAGAGACGGTGTGCCTCTCCATGAATTCACTCATGTCTAGCCGAATCATGGCTTCTTCAGAGCCAAAGTAATATGCAGCCAATGCTTTCGCCAATTCAGACTTCCCAACACCAGTTGGACCAGAAAAGATGAAGCTGGCAATTGGACGATTAGGGTTTTTCAATCCAACCCGGGCTCGACGAATAGCTCGGCTAATTGCTTTTACCGCTTCATCCTGACCAATGACACGCTTGTGCAATGTCTCCTCCATCTTAAGGAGGCGATCGGATTCATCGGTTGAGACTTTCTCAACAGGGATACCAGTCCAAGAGGAGACAATATGTTGTATGTCAACTTCCGTCACAATGGGACCTGAGTCTCCTGCTTCACTCTCTGCCTTGCTCATCTCCTTGCCTTTCTCTACAAGTGTTGATATTTGTGCCTTAAGATCCATTTCTCTATCTCGTAGCTCTCCAGCCTATTAAAATTTCCATCTTTTGTCAATCTACGGGTCAAGAAACTGTACACTTGAATAATGAGTATTAAAACAACCGTAAACCCTTAAGCAAAATACATCAGTGAATCATTGTTTTCAGACAAACAATATTATCCCACTTGATCATCGTAGCTGAAAGAAAACATTTGCACATTTTACATTTAGAGAAAAACATTACCTTCTCAAAGTCTTGGTTGCGAACAGCTTCTTCTTTCTCCTTAACAATCTGCCTGAGTTCCTTGTCAAGTTCTCTTGCTTCTTCAGGCAACTAGAAGTACATAAATATAACCAAATTAGGTCAAAAACGGATGCTAGTTGCTACATGAACAGCTAGTTTTAAGGTAGGCAAACAACATACCTGTGCATGTTGCAGCCGGACACGTGAACCAGCTTCATCAATAAGATCTATAGCTTTGTCTGGCAAAAATCGATCACTGCAATACACAATTATTTTTGAGAGGGGAAATATGGCAAAACATAGAGCAATTGTATTATACAATTGCAATTGCTGATGCTAAATTCAATAAATCTAACATGAACAGCATCCTGAGTACAAGGACAAGGCGGCTTTCTCTACCCTAGATTGAATTTCACAGCAAATAAACAGGATGAGCAAAACATATGAATAATAACCAACCTGATATATTGGTAAGACAGCTGTGCAGCAGCTACAAGAGCCTCATCAGTATAGCGAAGCTTGTGGTGAATTTCATAGCGTTCTCTAAGTCCTTTCAGTATTTGTATGGTTTCATCTACAGTTGGCTCTGGCACCTTAACTGGCTGGAATCGTCTCTCCAAAGCTGGATCTTTTTCAATGTGTTTCCGGTATTCATCAAGTGTTGTGGCTCCAATACACTGGAGAAAACAAAACACTTCTTTAGCACACATTCCAGGGAAAGTAGCATCTGAATTTAGCAATATCAATCAAGTTCCAGATGCTCATTATTTTTGGTGTAGCTTGGCCATAGACAATTAACCCATCAAAATAGGCATAATTTGATCATCCTGCATCCTATTATTAACACACTGAAACAACTCAATGCCAATATTTCTATTTTTGTATGGAAGTTTCCAATGCTAATTTAGAAAGTTGAGCCCATTATTTGTTTGAGTACAAGCTAGCACCAACTTCTGACCGTGTATCATAATTAAGATGTGATAGCTAACCTATAGCAGACCTCCAATGTTTTAACTTTTTGGACTATGAAGTGGCTATGGATATTTTATTATCAGAAAGGTGTTTTGTCCCCTTTTTTCCACATTTTGATTAAAAGGCTCCCAAATGATGATACCAGTAAAATCCAAAAGCCAAATATCCTTAATATATTGACTTTGAAATAAATGTTCATCACACAGTTTATCCATAAGCCAGTTTTAACATGTAAAGGGAAATTACCTGCAGTTCACCCCTTGCAAGAGCAGGTTTTAGTATGTTAGCAGCATCAATAGCCCCTTCAGCTGCTCCAGCTCCAATTAGAGTGTGCACTTCATCGATAAAAAGTATTATCTCATCACTTTGTTTAATTTCCTCCATCAGTTTCTTCAACCTCTCCTCAAACTCACCACGATATTTAGTTCCAGCAACAAGCAAACCCATATCAAGGGTTATAACCTAAAACATACATAGTAGGATACATAATTAGAATATAATGAAACGTTATCAAAGGGTAACTACTAACTCCAAATAAAAATACATCTATGACCCCTTCAAACAGTATTTGTCTCTACCAATACTTTATTTCCCAAAATTTGACAAGATAAGAAAAGAAGAGATGTAAAAATGCATGATTTTCTCCTCAAGTGCCATTATTGTAATAGATTAGTAAAGTGTGTCAAACAGACATTTGCATGCCAAATGTAATTGAGAAAAAAAATCATTATTTAGAATCCCAAAAATCATACCAGACACCCCTGAAATTTAAAAAAATATGTATCCCAAACTTAAGTGAGATGAAATTACTATCACACAATCAGAAGAACAAAAATGAGACAGCATGATGTAAACGATGGCCGAACAATGTTAGGAAACAAATATTTTTTGTGACGTAAAAATCAGTGAAGAAACAGGATATTATTTTATAATTAGTTTGAATGAATCCAATAACTTGAAGATGTTTAATAGTATTGAAGACGATAATGACAAATCACGATTTTAACTACAAAATATTTAAGATCTGTTATGATAAAATTATTTCAACAAACCTTTTTTCCCTCTATGGTTTCAGGTACATCACCATTTGCAATCCTCTGAGCAAGACCTTCAGCAATTGCTGTCTTACCAACACCGGGTTCTCCAATAAGACAAGGGTTATTTTTGGTGCGACGACCCAAAATTTGAGTGACACGTTCTATTTGTGGCTGCCTTCCCACAACTGGATCCAATTTTCCCTGATTGCAGAGGAAAATAAGTGAGCTTTTATGAAGAATTCGGAATCATCCACACACACACATCTGTACCAGTTAACTAGGAATTCTCAATTACCTCCTCTGCTAACTTGGTTAAATTGGTGCCATACTCCTCCAATGTTGGCATCTTATTGCCACTACTTCCTGACCCAACAGTTGCAGTAACACTGTCAGCACTCTCACCAACCATGCGAATAACCTGTGCCCATTCAGCATAAACATATTAGACAAGATTAAAGAAGGTATATATGTATTATACAACACCAAGGAAGCAGAGTGTGCATGCAGAAGTAAGTGGGAAAAGAAGTAAATAAGGGAATAAAACTAGCCTGTGTTCGAATATTAGTTGGGTCAGCACCCAAGTTTTCAAGAACACGTGCTGCTACACCTTCACCCTCACGAAGAAGACCCAGAAGCAAGTGCTCAGATCCAATATAATTGTGACCTGTAAATATCAAGGTTTAAGACTTCAACATCACAAGCTAAGACCAAATAATTACAACTGAATCACTGAACATAAAATATTTATCATGTATTACAGACAAGAGAATCATTTGATTGTGGCACACCATGAATAGGTTAAGCCGCAATGGGCATGCAATAATTAGAAGCGAGATTTTATCACAAGATAGAAGTGTCAATTTGCATCAACATTGGACCCAACTTATAGATTACTCTTGGCACAATTGCACTTTACACAATATGGCAGCTTATTGAAAATGCTTTTTCACTTTGCTCATCATCCTCTATAAGAAATCAAACTTAGATATGAACCACTTGAGAAAAATAGATAATTGTATTGTGTCCCATATCACCAATCACTTCTACCTTATTTCAAGTAAAAATTAATTAAAAAGGGAAAACTTCATAGAAATAGGAAGATAAGCATACGGGGAATCAACCACTGTTAATGTACGAATGCTTTTTTGCAACCAAAACAAACAAATAACTATATAAAGATCGGTGAAAAAAAAAAAATTGTTTTTACCAAGTTGGCGAGCTTCCTCTAATGAGAGTTCCAAAACACGTTTTGCACGAGGAGTAAATGGAATCTCAACAGCTACAAACCCACTACCCCTTCCTATTATCTTCTCCACTTCAACACGTGCATCTTTAAGGTTGATTCCCATAGACTTCAGAACCTTAGCGGCAATACCAGTGCCCTCACCAATAAGACCCAAAAGAATCTGCTCTGTTCCAACAAAATTGTGACCAAGACGTCTTGCTTCCTCCTGGGCAAGCATAATCACCTTGATTGCTTTTTCTGTGAAACGCTCAAACATGGCTTTAGGAACACCTCTGATAGGCTTTGCTCGCCGTGAAGAAGTTGCAATTGACACCTTCGAGTGAAAATCCAGTCCAGGTCTCAACATAGTATCCAAAGGATTAACTGTACGTAGTCCTGAAAAACCTGCCATTCTTAGTCCATTTGTTCGTAAAGCACACATCATTTTGACAGATCTTCTGGATTTTCCTGATCCCTTATGTTGGCCACGCCGATGCCCGGCCACTAGACCAGGGACATTAACTGACTGAGCCAAAACCCTAGCCATGATTCCTGAATAGCTAGCTGCAATTTTTATGAAGAATATTAAGCAACAAGTAACACACTTGAAAAACAGAATATCTATTAACAAACAAAAAGATTCACCACGGCAAGCATCAATCGAAAAATTTTGTACTACATGACAGCCATGAGAATAAACACTTGTACATACATGTCATAGATCAAAATATTTAACTTCCTCCTCAAAGTTGAAAAAATAATAGAATATATAAAACTGTTATGGGAAAAACAACATTCAGAAGAAGTTTAGTGCAAAGGAATTTAAAATACTTGTTAAGCAGAGCAATGATAATAACCAAACTTCAAAGCAAGTTATCAGATAGAGCAACAGATCCGCTGATCATACCTTTCAAACATACAATGAACATCAAAGATATTTCTAACCATTTGGGAAATAATAAAGATGACCAAAACCAAGGATGCCAAAGCTCACAACACATTATCTTGCCTACAAAGCATTACATCTTATTGGAAAAACTAATAGAAATCATGGAAATAAAGTTCAAGGAAGGAATCAAGTGTTAATTCGTGTGGTCCTTTCAAGATATCATTTTGCTTCTTCTGAATTATCCATTTCTTCTTCCAACTAAAACCCATCTACAAATTACAACATACTTGGAGCTTGAAAAAGCTAATGATGATAACAAATAAACCAAGAGATCAAAAACTAACACAAGATTACAAAAGAACACAATAATCAAGTACATACGTATAGCTAAACTAGCAAGTAAAACACTAATTAATGGAATAAACCATAACAGTATATAATCCACAATTGGGAAACGCTTCAATTAATGAATCAGTAACCTTAATAAGAAGATGAAACTACAGAACCGAATAATAATAATAATAATAATAATAATAATAATAACAACAATTCAACAATAATTGAAACCAAAATCGAGAAACGCAAACTCCAAAACAAGATAAACAAATGAATAAATAAATAAAGAAAACCTAACTGAAGCAGCTTTTGAGCTAACAAAGGCAGAGAAGAAAAGAAAGGGAAAGAGTAACAGAGCAACACCAAATCCAAAATGGAAAAGAAAATTGAACTCACCAGAAACTCTGCACAAAAATCCGAAATCCGATAGGGTTATTAAAATTGAGAAAAAGAAAAAGAAAAAGAATAGGAAGAGAGAGAGAGAGAGAGAGAGAGAGAGAAAGGAAGGTCCTTTTTTATGAAGTGAAAAGAGGAAATGAAGCAGAGAAAGTGTTTATATAATAATAATAATAATAATAATAATAATAATATAATCAAATATATATAAATATGGGAGAGAAAGGGAAAAAAGGAAAAAGAGAGATAAAAATAAAAAGAAAAATGTGGTCGTAACCCACTCCTTCAAGATATCTTTTTCTTTTGCCTCTAAAATATATATATATCTAATTTTTAGTGACATCACCTCACCGACTCTCATTTTCTAATACTTCACATGTAAAATAAAACTAATTTTAATAATTTATATAAACATCTAATTTGGTCATTTCAACAAAATAGTCATTTTTTACTATACTATTTGAATAATTTGTAAGGAGAAAAATTGAATAATTATTTATAACATTTATATTATTAATTTATCAAAATCAAATGAAAAATGAAATAAGAAAAAATTATAAAAATTATTAGTTTATATGAAATAAGTTGATTTTTTTCAAATATGTTTATCTACTCATTAATAGCATTTGAGTTAAGTGATAAGTAAATTTCTTTTTACTTTGAGAGTCCCGCTAGGGAGCCAATGAAGTATTTGTATAATGTGTACAATGAGCTGCTTATTTAGCTCAATACGAGTTAAAAATAAAAATTATCTACGAAATAATAAATTTAAAAACTCTATTAAGTTATTTCACATCAAATATCAAATTTTAAATTTCAAATTCTCCAATTTCAAATTTTAAATTTTTAAAAAATCCAGTTAGTTATTTCAAATTTTAAATTTTTAAAAAATACAGTTAGTTATTTCAAAAAAATCTTCCGATACTCTCTTCTTTTTCAACCGGCAGCCACCCCACCTTCATCAATAATCATCCCAATTGGCCGGCAAGAAATTTGGAAAAGATGATGGTGAATTTTAAACGTGTATTGGAGGTTATGGTAAAATTAGAAATAACTGTAAATAGTATGAATGGATTTAAATACTAATCTTAATTTTCAAATTTTAAAATTTGAAATTAAATAATTAATTAATGATATAATTTTTAATTTTAATTTTATCTTTTTTTAATTCATTGTACACAATTAATATTGGTTCCAATACTTTCTCTTATTTTGATAGTTTTGAGTTCAGATATTTAAAAAAAAAAATCATAATTTTTCAAAAAACAATGAATCATAATTTTTTAAATCAAATTAGACATTTTTATATAATAAAGTTCAAATAAATGTCAAAAACCTTTAAAAAAAAATCGCCTTGAACTTGTGAGAATTCTAATAAAAATATGCCTATTGAAACCATATTTTCATACGATAAAACTAATCTTTTGAAACGATAAAATTCTTTGTCAAAAAATATATAAAAACATTTCTATAAAATATAAATATGAAGATAGTAGGGCCAAAAATGAATTTTTTATTTAAATAAATAAATAAGTTATAATAATTATCGAAATAAATAATTTAAAAAATATTTAGCGAAATAAATATCCCTCACTTATCTCGTATGTAAACGAGATAAGACAGGTGGACGCGAAATGTGTATATCTCGTTTACAATATAAACGAGATATATGTATTTTTTTTAATTTAAAAATAATAAAAAATATTAATATTATTAATAATCCAAATTTTTAGTATGCAATTAGTACATAAAAAAGTTGATAAAAGAGATTAAAATGGATATATTTGATCAATTGGTATTCAAAAAGGTTGATGGAATAGTCAGATTAAAATCGAAACGATTATCTCTCACGTTATCTCCCACTATTTACGTGTTTCAATTCTCTCCACTATTCCATTAATGTCTCCTAACAATTGGCAAACGGTTATTTTTATTTTTCAAATTCAAATCAATCCAATTGGATCATAATTTTTTTTTTAAAAAAAAATTATGATCCAATTGGATTGATTTGAATTTGAAAAATAAAAATAACCGTTTGCCAATTGTTAGGAGACATTAATGGGATAGTGGAGAGAGAATTAAAATGGTTATCTCGGATAGTGGAAGATAACATAACCGTTTCAATTTCTTCCTATTATTCCTATCAATCTCTCCTAACAATTGGCGAACGGTTGTTTTTATTTTTCAAATTTAACTCAATCTAATTGGATTATAATTTAAACTAAAAATTTTTATGTACTCTTTTTGAGTATTAATTGATCAAACATATCCATTTTAAAAAATTTTAAATTAAATTATGATCCAATTGGATTGATTTAAATTTGAAAAATAAAAATAACCGCTTGCCAATTGTTAAGAGACATTAATGGAATAGTGAGAAGAGAATGGAAATCGTTATCTCTCACGCTTCCCACTATTCCATCAACTTTTTGAGTACCAATTGATCAAACATATCCATTTTAATCTCTTCTACCAACCTTTTTATATACTAATTGCATACTAAAATTTTGGATCATTGATAATATTAATATTTTTTATTATTATTATTTTTTTAAAAATATATGTATCTCATTTACACTGTAAACGAGATATACACGTTTCGCATCCATATGTCTTATTTCGTTTACACTATAAACGAGATACATACAAAATTATCTTATTTACAAGATAAACGAAATAAGAAAAATATTTATTTCGATAAATATTTTTTAAATTATTTATTTCGTTAATTATTATAATTAATTAATTTATTTATTTAAATAAAAAATCCGGCCAAAAATTGGTTTTACTCAACATAAAAATTTACATACTAATTTTTTTATCTAAAATTGATAGTAAAAATTGTTAAATAATAATTTAATTAAATTTATTAAATTATTTAATAATTTTTAAAACTTCTTATAAAAATAAATACACGTCAATATTTACCTTTCTTCACCCATGATCATGAATGAAAAATTGCAAAGTGTGAATGCCGAAGCCGTCGATTGATTCGAGGTCTGTGTTTGGAAACGTGACACGTAGCCCACCTTCATTTCACTACTCTCACATGCACTGCACGTGACATCTACTATTCAACAATCATTTCAGACACAAAATTTTATTTCCTTCTTAAAATTATTATAAGCAATTTAGTTATTCATTTCATACTCAGTTTGAGTATTGAGGATTTTAACCACAAAAAATATAAATTTATTTTATATCTAATAAATTTTAGGTTCAATCAAGTAATTTTGTTAAGTAATTATATCAAATGTGATTCAATTTTCTTAAACATTCTTCCTGTTTACATTAAATAATCTATTAACTTAGTTTATTATATCTAATAAAGGTTAGGTTCAATCAAGTAATTTTGTAAATATTTTTATTATAAAAAATAATAGTTTATTTTATAAAATACTTAATTTAGTCTTGATTTTATCATTTATAATTTAATTTAGTCCCTATAATTATATTTGTAATTTAATTTAATATTTTTTATAATATCAAAATATATACCCATTATTAACTTGAATTATACTTATTTTAGAGACAAAGTTAAAAATTTACTCATTTATTTCGGTTAAACCCTTCATTAATGAATTGTTTGGTTTAAAGGAAATTGGGTGGAAGAAAAACGTAAGGATGGAAAATGAATGAAAAATTAACTTTTCTTCTGTTTGGATTAAGATAGAAAATGGGAAGGAAAACATAAAATGGAAAAGTTTTCTTCTCGGACATGAGATGAAAACTGGTTAAAAAAGTATAAACAATGGTAAAAGACATATTTATCCTTTATAGAAACAATGGGTAAAATACATTGATATAGTATTATTTATATATAATATAGAGAATGATGTTAATGTAATTTCACTTAGTTATGATTTTTTTTTCCTTACTTTTCTTTCTATCCAAACAAAAGAAAAAATTTTTCCTATTTTCTTTCCATCTATTTTCTCTTCATCCAAACAATATAAAAAAAATCAACTTTTCCTTTCATTTTCTTTCCTTCCATTTTCTTTTCTCCAATTTTCTTTCCTTTCATTTTCCATCTTCCATCTAAACAAAGTGTAAGAAAACTAATGAATTGAACTATAAACCAATTCGGTTCAACACTAGTATTTTGACGGTTTAAAAAAGAAAATGGATTAAAATCAATCAAAATCAAATAAAATCGTAAATCAACAATTAATAAAAGAAATTTTTTCATTATATTTTAAAATTTATATTTATTAATTATAATTTAAATCATTTAACCAAAAATTTATTGACTAAATTAATAAACTAATAAATTAATAATCTGACCGATTTAATTACCGATTTAATTACCGATTTAATTACCGATTTGATTCTGCCAATTATGGTTTTCTTCTTTATTGCTGCATGCTTAACTAACATCAATGAATCCGACAAAAAAAGATTCTAAATATAAAATCTAAAATGAAATGGAAATTTCAATTTTTCCTTTTAGAGAGAAAAAAAAAACCTAAAAATATATGATTGATTCTTATTTTGTAGTCTTAAATATCAACGTCGTTGTAGCAAAGCCGTATAGGAGACCAATTTTTTTAATGATTTTTTTCTTCTAACTTGTTTGTTCCTTGTTTACTATCTCCTAACCTAATAACCTTCCCATTTGTTTTTATTAGCAAAACAAAACAAAAAGCTGCATGTGTTCAATTTGAGTTTTTTTCCTCTCATGTAAGAAAAAGAAAATTCAGATTTCATAACTCTATATTGTAAATTAATTCAAGCAATTCTTTTTCGTTTTAGTTGAGAAAATAATGTAACATGCAAAACACAAAAAGTGAGAATGCAATGGATAATGTTGCTTCTGACGATAATAAAGTCAAAAATTCAAAATATTAAAGTTGACTTCGGAGGAGTAAAAACAATTAAAAAAAATTCAATAATATTTTAAGTTGTAGACCACGTAAAAATAAAATTAAAAAAAGACAATTTATCATAATAAATAAAGTGACTTTTAATATTATTAATATACACAATTTGTAAAATGGATACCAAAATGTATTTTTTCTATAAATTATGTAAACTGTGACAGGAGATCCGCGGTTTACAAATACACGTAAACCGCTACAAGAGTATCGCGGTTTACGTTCTATGTCAAAATTAACATAATCCGCGATAGGGGTGTCGCAGTTTATGTTTAAATGAGTAGTGTGCGTAAACCGCGACAGGTCCAACAGTTTATGCGTTAGTATAAATACGCTTCAGGGTATCGCGGATTATTCATTTGTGGTTGTTTCCATGTTTTTAGAGAGAGGAGAGGTCTTATAGAGAGAGAAAGAGAGAAAAGTGTGGGTTGGTTGAGCTTGTTCGAGCTGGGACTATAGCAGAGGAACGCAGTCTTTACAAGCTCAACGGCGTTGCGCACGTTACTGACAGCATAAGCGAAGAGGTTAGTTTGGTTATTTTTAGTTAATGTATTTCGTATAATATTTTTTCAAGGCTTGTGATTTAGGTATTTAAATTTAGATTTAAATTATTATTTTAAAATCATAAAATTTAGTATTTAATTAATTTAAATTAAAGTCTTAAATCATTTATGCAGGTTTTATTGAATTTTGTGATTAGAAAATAGGAACTGTATGTTACCTGTTTAAACTTTAATATTGTATTTTTTGTGTTAGATTACTTTAAATTAGTGTTGGAATTTTTATTTGTTTGGTTTCTTCTATCACATGCTCTAGCCGACTAGGTGTATTTATAGTCCGGAGGCAGCAGAACATGTCTCTGGATGACAGGATCATACCCTATTTGGAGAGGGTTGGTTTGTACCACCTGGCGAGACTCAACGCGAGGTGGTTCTGGTTGGACGAGCCCTTAGTCAGCGCTTTCATTGAGAGGTGGCGTCCTGAGACGCATACCTTTCATATGCCTTTTGGAGAGTGCACTATCACGCTGCAAGATGTAGCATACCAGTTGGGGCTGCCCGTGGATGGTTTACCTGTATCCGGGTGCCTTACAGATTTTGAGAAGCTTATGGAAGAAGGCAAACCGGTGTGGAAGTGGTTTCAGGAACTGTTTGGCGAGCTTCCACCACAGAATAAGGTAAAGCAGTATACAGTCCACTTCACCTGGTTTCATGAGAGGTTCAGGGTGCCTGATAACAGGTGCGTGGAGAGGCAATGACGCATTGGTACCCAGGCTATAGATCAGGAGTGGCGATGGCTAGATGAGATGATTCAGGATGACACAGCTAGTGGCGACGGAGTAGGACATGTCGATCATCGTGTCCGGCGTGGCCGTCCTCAGCGTCGAGGTGGTGCATCAAGAGTTACATCTGGTGGTCCTGGTGATAGACCCACTGAGCAGGCAGGGGCGGGGTCCCAGGAGGTTCCTTTTATACATGTTTCAAGCACCCAGATATACCATGAGATCCATGGACACATGTATGATGACTTGGCAAGGCCGACTTTCACGATGGATATGGACGATCAGGTCGGCAGTTCACAGTTCTATTCCGACTTTGCAGATCTCATCTGGGATGACGACCCTCCGCATTTTCAGCACCAGACCCCACGGGATCAGGTGCCGGAGTCCCAGCCCCAGATGGACGTTGCGCAGGGGTACCGCCCAGATATGGAGGAGATTCAGCGGTACCAGTTGTAGATGTCTGACCCTAAGGGATACCAGCCCCAACCACAATTTCATGTAGACCTGAATGAGCCTGCTAGCAGCCTGTATGACAGTTGGTTCAGCATGGGAGGGACGCCTCCATCTACATATGGTGTGGGCATGCCCGTCAATCCTCTAGCACAACAGCGCCAGAGGCCAACCAGAGTGAGATGGGCTGCTCGATGTGGTACAGGGTCGCATCTCCTAGGCGCATTCGGGGATGACTCTCACGAGGAGGATGAGGACAGGCAGGAGCCGTAGCTGTTTATTTTATGTTTTCATTGATGATACCTATGTATGTCTGATTTGTCGTGTACTTTTGTATTATGTGATGGTACTTAGTTTATTTCCATGGACTTATATATGTGTTACATATGTTTTTATTTACCATGGACTTAGTTTATTTTATGTTTTTGCATACTGCTCATTCACGCATAAACCGCTGGACCCCTGTCGCGGTTTATGTACACTATTCATTCACACATAAACCGCGACACCGCTATCGCGGATTATGTTAATTTTGGCCTAGAACGTAAATCGCGATACTCCTGTAGACTATAGCGATTTACGTGTATTTGTAAACCGCAGGTCCCCTATCGCGCTTTACATAATTTATGGAAAAAAAATGTATTTTAGTATCCGTTTTGTAAATTGTGTATATTGATAATATTGGAAGCCACTTTATTTATTATGGTAAATTGCCCTTAAAAAGTGTAAAAATTAAAAGATTGTCGATGTATTTTAAGAGGATGTGTAAACACATACTAAAAATAAATTTGAACTTTTGGTAATATTCATCTTATGAGGCAAAATATGAAACTTAATTTATTTATGGGAGTGGATCCTCTCAAGTGGGAAAAAAATTGGATAATGTTCAGTGTTTAATCCTACCATTCATTGCTTTCTCTCTCCTATTTAATTTTGGTTCCACTTATAAAATTAAAGGTGAGAAATCACACTTTATTCTCTCAAGTGTTCAAAAAAATGGAGAGGATCCATTTCCTTTATTTATATATGAGGTTATAAAAATTAATTTTAAATTTAATTAGATAATTATTAATATATGAAATTATATTAAATTTTTAAAATACAAACTAATTTTAAAAAATATATTCTTATATCATTTTAAAGTACCTATAATTTTTAAAATATATAATTATGAGTACTAATTTTTTTATTTATCAAACACAAAGTAAGATAAATATTTCTCAAAAAAATTTTACCGAAATAATTCTTAAATGCCAAACAATTTCGATAATTGCTAAGTCATGCACGAGTTAAGCTTATCTTATTATAAGACATATTATATATAGAGAAAGTTTAGGAGGTAGTATTTTTATTAAAATTTAGTCAATATTTAACTAGCACAAAAAAAATGAATAATTTTATACTATTAGATGTAATCTCGTACCATTAAAAATATTAATAATAACTAATTATAGCTACAAATTACAAAATTTGTTGGCCTCTAACACTCCTCTTATATATAGATATATATAAAATATATTAAAGTTGTTGAGTTTGAAAAGCTAATATTAAAATGATGATCAAATATTATTAAAATATTAATTAAAAGGTTATTAAAATATTACCAAGTGTTTGTTTGATATATTTGGTTTAGTGTGAAGGAAAGAAAATTAAGTTTCATATTGGCCCAATTAAACAAGCTCATTTTGATCACTAAACAAGTTTAGCCTTATACCAATTTGTTTCAAATCTAGTGGCTGAACTTTGAAAAAGAAAGAAAACAAAAAAGGCCCAAGTCCTTGAAAGCCCTTTCGGTTACTTTCACTCTTGGTAACTGGAACTTAAAATTTATTTCAATTAATTTTTTGAAACTTCCACCAAAAGCTTCTTTCTTCTCTCTCTTGCTTCGGCCACATCACTCAATCAAAGAAGAAGAAAGAAGAAAAATGAAAAGTACAAAAGGAAGGTTTTGAAGAAAGGCAAAAAAATTAATGCCAAATCAAAGCAAAGAAAAGGAGCTACAACTAAGTAGCCAGTCTCTCTCAGTCAAAGCACAACAAAAGTTTATTTCATTATTTGTGCTACGACGAGGAACGAAGAAGAAAGTCACAAGGTCTCAAGCACAGAAAAAGCAACCATGGAGAATGTAAAGTCAACATGGTTCAAAAACTCATCAACGCTCAGAATCAAAACTTGGGGCCAATGTCAAGCTCAATGGTCAAGATTGAAGAAGTTTGAAGAAAAAGGATAAGAGAGAAAAAGTGAGCATGCATGCAACAGACTCAATTCTTTCTATTCTCTCTAATGAAGCCGCTGCTTATCTCTGAGGTTGGAGAAGAATACAGTGTTAGGGTTGAAAGTAAGGATAGTAAGTAAAAAGTACAGAGTTCACACCCATAGCTACCTAAGATGTTAGAGTTCTTTTCCTTCATGTAGTTCATTTAGTATTTTTTTTCTCAGTTTTGATCTGTCTGAGTCTCATTATAAAAGGCAAACATGGTGAGGCTACATTGCACTAAGTAGCTGAACCAAGATACATCTGGTGTTATTTCTTCTTCTCTACTTCGATTCTATTTCTGTTACTTATGAGACAAAATGAAAATACTCTCAACTCAGTACGAGACAAAAGTAAAAACATCTCCTAAGTTTTGTGAGAAAGTAAAAGCACTATACATAAGAAAAAGAAGTTAAGATTCAATCCCCCATTCTCTTAGCCACTGATAATTATCAATTGGTATCAGAGCTTGGTCTCAAAGAGATCAAACTTTGCAACTTAGAAAAAAGGTCCTGATGGCAAACAACAGTGGTTCTAATGTGGTGACCTACACTCTGTCAGAAGGACAATCCAGCAACAGACTTTCGTTCTTCAATGGAAAGAATTACAGCTACTGGAAAGAGAGAATGAAGATCTTTGTTCAATCAGTAGATTACAATATCTGAAAGATTATTCTGAATGATCCCCAAGTCCCAACCAAAATAGGAGCAGATGGCGTGGTCACTCCCAAGACTGAGGCCGAATGGAACGAAGAAGATAAAAAAGAAAATAGAGCTCAACGCCAAAACTGTCAACTTAGTTAACTGTGCTATCAGTTTCGAGAAATTTCGAAAGGGTATCTAGATGCAAAACAGCAATGAAAATCTGGGACAGGCTTTAAGTTACTCATGAAGGCACTACACTAGTCAAGCGAACCAGAATAGATATGCTGAGCAAAGAGTACGAAATATTCTCCACAAAGAAAGGAGAGACGATTGATGAAATGTTTGAAAGATTCAACGTCATCATCAATGGCTTGGATGCTATGGGGATCACTTACCCTGAACCTGTGCTAGTGAGAAAAGTTCTAAGAAGTCTCATTAAAGAGTGGAAAACAAAAGCTATAGTTATAGCTGATAGTAGTGGTATTGATCAAATGACATATGATGATCTGAGAGGAAATTTACTTGCTTTTGAAATCACTTATTTGAAAAATGATTCAAAGAAGAAAGAAATTGCTCTCAAATCATTCACTAAGTCCCTGAATGATGAATCTAGTGATAATGTATCTGACGATGAGTTTGTTTTGTTTGCTAAGAAATTCAGGAAAATGATGAAGTAAAAAGAACGAAACAAAGGAAGCAGTTCAAGAAAACCAAAGAGGGACTTAAGCAAGATCATCTGCCATAACTGCAAAGAATCTGGACATTACAAGTTTGAATGTCCAAAGTTGAAAAAGGAAGACAAGACCAAGAAGGATAAGAAGAAAGTGATGATGGCCTCTTGGAAAGATTTGGAAAACGATTTTGAAGATGAGAAAAAATCAAACAGCAAATCTCAAACATGTCTCGTGGCCGATCAAACTGATGAGGTACGTTTCATTGAACCTACCACTGAAGATCTTCATCTTATGATTGATCATCTCACTGAAAAACTTAGATGCTTCTTGAATGAAAATCATGAACTTGAGTATCAAAATATCATTCTAAAGACAGAAAATGGTTTTCTCAAAGATAAATTAAGGAAAGTTGAAATCACTGTTTAAGCGGCTAAAGGCTGAACTTAAGGGCTGTGAGAAACAATATTCTGTGATTGCATACTTAAATTATTTTGAAAAAAAACGAAAGATTGCACAAAAAGGTAAAAAGTCTAAAAGAAGACCTAACTAACTTTGCTCAAAGTTCTGAAAATTTGAATCAACTCTTGACTAGTCAAAAACCTCTTTATGATAAAGCTGGTTTGGATTTTCACAAAAAATCTGAAATATTTATTGAAAAATCTCCTCTTTCAAATATGGCTTCCATTTCGGATGACATAAAATTTCAAAATCCAATCAATGTGAAAAAACAGCAACCAAAAAGATTTTGTTGGTTATGCAATCGGAATGGGCATTTTTCTATTCAATGTTTCATGAGTGAAAGAATAATTGGAAATAAAGTGTATAAAATAATTGAAAATTACAATGGTCTTGTACAAAAGAGATGGTTTGACATCAAAGAATCCAAAAAGATTTGGATACCTAAGGTCACTTGAAAATTTTTGTAGGTTTGCGTAGCATCCAAAAGAAAGGACAACATGTGGTATTTGGACAGCGAATGCTCTAGGCATATGACCGGAAGGTCTATATTCTTCATCAAGTTAGACGAGTATGATAGAGGGTTTGTAACCTTCAGTGACAATGATAAAGGAAAGATAGTGGTCATAGGTAAAGTGAACGATGATGCAGGAAATGAAGTTGAGGAAAGTCCTCAAGTGAATCAAGAAAATGTCAATTCAGATCCTCTATGAAAACTGTTAGTTTTGTACTTGCTTCTCAAAACGAATGAGACATTTCTGTTTTGTCTCCTGATGATGCCAGAGAAGTCAGAACAATGAATGAAGTAGAACCAAGTTAAAGTCAAGCTGTAACCTCTTCTCAAAAGCCAAGGGAATGGAAGTTCTTGAAGAACTACTCCACGAGTTTATCATTGGAGATCCATCTCATAGAGTCACTACAAGATCCTTAAGAAAAAATGCCGAAACCAACAATGTTGCTTTCTTATCCCATCTAGAACCTCAAAATGTGAAGCAAGCTCTTGAAGATCTCTCATGGGTAAAAGCCATGGAAGAAAAATTAAGTCAATTAAAAAAGAATGAGGTTTGTTCTCTTGTACCTTACTCAAATGGTAAGAATGTAAGGGGTACAAAATAGATTTTTCATAAATAAATTAGGTGAGGATAATGGTATTGTTCGTAACAATACTAGATTAGTGGTCTAAGGTTACGATCAAGAAGAAGGTATTGATTTTGATGAATCTTTTGCACCGGTAGCAAGAATAGAAGCAATTCGGTTGCTACTTGCTTATGCTGCCCACAAGAACTTTAAAATATTTCAAATGGATGTCAAATTTACCTTTTTGAATGAATTTCTTAATAGAGAAGTATTTGTAGCTCAATTCTCCAATTTTAAAAACAAAAATTTTTCTAATTATATTTTTAAACTATCCAAAACTTTTTATAATTTTAAACAAGTTCCAAAAATTTGATATAAAAGATTTAGTGCTTTCTTATTGTAAAATATTTAAAATTTATCATAAAAAATAAGTTCGATAAATTAAAGGTACAAATAGTAAGTATAAGGAATTTGGCCTTATAAATATCCATAGATATGAGTTATTCAGCAACTTATTGAGATTGCTTCATTACTAATTTAGTGATTAACATGGAGCCTCACAAAATATTTAGCCTAACCAAATTCCAACTTTCTATATTTTCAAGTAATAATCTTGTCGAATGAAACAAAATATTAAAATGGGAAAAAACGAAAAAGAATTGCTTGAATTAATTTACAATATAGAGTTATGAAATCTGAATTTTCTTTTTCTTACACGAGAGGGAAAAAAACTCAAATTGAACACATGCAGCTTTTTGTTTTGATTTGCTAATAAAAACAAATGGAAAGGTTATTAGGTTAGGAGATAGTAAACAAGGAACAAACAAGTTAGAACACATGCAGCTTGTGATTTTTCTGTATTTTAATAAGGTTAATCAAAACACACATTAAGGGGAGTATAGTGATCAAAAGAAAGGGAGAGTAATTTGTAAATCATCAATGAAAATTTTTTTCTTCTAATCTTTTAATTTATTTTAATAATGTTTATTATTAAGGAGGAGATTGTTGAGTCTAAAAAGCTAATATTAAAATGATGATCAAATATTATTAAAATATTAATTAAAAATTTATTAAAATATTACCAATTATTTGTTTGATGTATTTAGTTTAATATATAGAAAAGAAAATTAAATTTCATATTGGCCCAATTAAGCAAGTTCATCTTAATCACTAAACAAATTTAACCTTATACCAATTTGTTTCAAATCTAGTGGCTGAACTTTGAAAAAGAAAGAAAACCAAAAGGGTCAAATCCTTCAAAGTCCTTTCTGATTACTCTCACTCTTAGTAACTGAAACTTGAAATTCATTTCAATTAATTCCTTGAAACTTTTACCGAAAGCTTCTCTCTTCTCTTTCTTCTCTCTCTTACTTCAATCACATCACTCAATCAAAGAAGAAGAAAGAAGAAAAATGAAAAGCACATAAGAAAGGTTTTGAAGAAAAGCAAAAAGATTGATACCAAATTAAAGCAAAGAAAAGGGACTACAACTAAATAGCTAGTCTCTTTTGGTCAAAGCACAACAAAAGTTTATTTCTTCATTTGTGCTACAACGAGAAACGAAGAAGAAAGTCACAAGGCCTCAAGCACAGAAGAAGCATCCATGGAGAATGTGAAGTCAACATGGTTCAGAAGCTCATCAACGCTCAGAATCAAAATTTGAGGCCAAAGTCAAGTTCAATGGTAAAGATTGAAGAAGTTTGAAGAAAAAATATGAGAGAAAAAAGGTGAGCATGCATGCAACAGACTCGATTCTCTCTTTTCTCTCTGATGAAGCCACTGCTTGTCTCTGAGGTTGGAAAAAAAACAGTGTTAGGGTTGAATGTATTTCAACCTTGTAAGCTTCACTCTTCTATATTAAGGGTGAACGACCAAGGGTTGAAAGTAAGGAGAGTGAGTGAAATGCACATAGTTCACTCTCATAGTTACCCAAACTGTTAGAGTTCTTCTCCTTCATGTAGTTCATTTAGTATTTTCTTTTTCTTAGTTTTGATCTGTCTGAGTCTCATTGTAAAAGGCAAACATAGTGAGGTTTGTAAGAAAAAACCAATGAGAGATAAAAGGCAGTGAGTTAAACAGTGAGAAAAAACCATAAGATATCTCAGAGTTTCTTTGTACATCTTTTTGTTTTGTGTCATGATCCTATGGAAATTCTCTTGCAAGTTGGGTTAACACTTTGCTGTTGAAAGTTAGATTGAGGTTTAGTAAAATTTAAATTGGGGTTAGAATTTGGATTTGTTCCATATAAGATTGAGTAGATCCTAGAGAAGCATTGGTGTTTATAATCTTAAAAAAGAGACAGTAAAATTTCATCATAATTATAATGGAAATTAGATATAAACTACATTGCACTAAATAGCTAAACCAATATACATATGGTGTTATTTCTTTTTCTCTACTTCGATTCTGTTTTTGTTACTTAAGAGACAAAATAAAAATGTCTCTTAACTCGGTATCGAGACAAAAATAAAAATATTTTCTAAATTTTTGTGAGAAAGTAAAAGTACTATACATAAAAAAAAGGCTAAGATTCAACTCCACTTCTCTTAGCCACTAATAACTATCAAAAGTATTTAAGAATTTCTCCTCTCTATATATTTACCAATTTTAAACAATATAATCTCTAAGACTAATCTCTAAAATATTATATTACTAACAGGTGCATGATAATATATAATAAGATTTGCGTGAAGAACTTAATCTAGAAACATATATATAATTGAGAATTGGCGAATCATATCGAATCGTAAAATTCACAAAACATTTTATATATATATATGATACTATTAATAATATAATATTTTAGACTAAAAAATTACAAAATCATCAATAGAATGGTAATGACAAAAAAGATTCCAATGGTGATAGTGTTAAGATACATGAATTTAATTTTGATGTATAAAATAATTTTATACGTGTATCTAATTACGTAATACCATATTAATAAAAATAAATATTTTTTATATTGATAATGTGAATGGTCATCCAAATAAATAAATGTGATTGCACAATTATATAAAATATTTTATACTATCAGTATATCAAAATTAAATTCTATAATATATATTAAAATAAAAAATACATATTAAAAATTAAAAATGAGTTAAACAACACATATATTTATAAACAAATATATAATAATTAAATTAATAATTAATTTTTTATGTACACATAATATTTTTATTTATAAAATTTAATTTTTATATACCATCAAACAATCAATTATGTATTATTGCATCGATAAAAATTTAAATTTGTTATTTAAAAAATTAACTAAATACATAAATTTAATTGAATAATTATATAATACTCTTTATACTATTGGAAAATTATCAGGTGTACTCAAGAATACCGGTGTTTCAGTTATTTTAACCGTTGATTTTAATTAATATATATTATATATATTTTTTATAATTCAGATTAACGGTTAAAACAACTGAAACATCGATATTTTCGATATACCTAAAACTCTTCCTATACTATTTTTATACTATTCTTAGTGTATAAATGATACTCATATTAATATTAACTAATTGTGATGTTTACTAAGTCTAAATATGGACTGGTACAACAAGTGGTTGAGTTGACAAATAACTTTGACAAAAACTCAACATACATTTAATTTTAGTTTGTGGGCTATTGAAAAATCATTTGCATTAGCCCAGTTGAAAATTAATATAGAATGACGTGTTAATTTAGTATTAGATAAAGCTTAATAGATATAGTCCCATTTGAATTTGAAAAATCATTAGTCTAAATTATTTAACGTATAAGACAAATAAGTCTCACTTAAATCAAAGTTTTAATTAAGAGTAATAGAACGTAATAGGTCTATACAAAAATTTGAGAAATAGATTTATAAATTTCTTGAAAAATTAAATAACAATTAAGTATCTAAGAATCGCTGTGTCTAAGGCTGGAAGTGAGCCGAGCTGAGTCGAACTAGACCAAGCTTAAACTCGGCTCACAAAAATTGAGCTTGGTTCATGGCTCGACTCATTAATAATTGAGCATATTTCTTAAGCTCAAGCTCGACTCACCGAAAGCTCACGAGCTGACTCGAGTTCACAAGCTGGCTCAAATTATAGAAACATAAATACGTAATCTATAATTCTATATCAATAAATTATAACTTATATATTTTAAAAAATATTTAAAAAGATCAATTTTATATATTTCTATCTATCAATAAATTATAAATTTTTTATTTATGTCCTACATCAAAATTATATGTAAAAAATTAATATAAAATTTCAAATAATTAAAATTATATATATATTACTATTTCATATGTATATATATAATATTAAAAATATAGATTAAATGCATATAGGATATGTGTATATATATAATCGAGTCAGCTCACGAGCTAATGAGTTGAGCTTATCCCAGCTCAAGCTCGACTCATTTAATTTATGAGCTCAATTCCAAGCTCAAACTTAGCTCACTAGCTCACGAGCTCATCTTATCAAACTATTAACAAGTCGAGTTCGAGCTAGCTCATGAGCTGACTTGACTCACTTCCAGCCCTCTGTGCCTCTCATTTATTAACCAAGAGTGATCATAAAGACATAAACAAACACGTACACTCAAGTTTTGAAAGGACTTTGCCCTGTAAAATAATCCAAACTTTCAAATTTAATATGATTAAGACTAAGTGTCATTTTTTTAAAATTTATAGTTTCTAGTTCATGTTGTAATTTGACATAGCAATAGATATTTATGGAATCTAGGTATGAAAAATGATAAATTGAAATACTAGCTACCTACTCAAAATAAATTTTAAAATTACTTCTGTGCTTTTAGACTAAAGAAACAAAAACGAAAATCATTATTAAACAAAATTAAAATAAAAGGAAAAAAGGAAGTCCTTCGTTCACACTAATTGATAATTTTTTTCGCAAAACTAATCGTCGTATAAAATATATATTAAAATATAAAATATACATTAAAAATATATAAAATAATATATATATTTAACTATTTATATACAAATATCCCATGACTAAGTTGGTAGTTAAATTTTTGTTTACATAGTGATATTTTTGGGTCTGGACATAATGTGATAATTTGGTAGCCCTACATCTGTCTTCCTCTATTTTTTTCGTCATATATCGTTGTTCTCTCTTGTCTTATGAACCAACCCAATGCTTTTAATTATTTTTGTCCAACAAAGCACTGGTCAAACTATCCCTTTTTTTTCTAACAAATATGGGCTACTGACCCATTACATTCTTCATTTTTTATTTGGGGTATATTAAGTACCTAAGTCCAATAATAAATTAATGGTTCTTTGACCAACTTGAATTCCATGACCCAAAAAAAAAAAAAAAAACCAACTTGAATTGTAAGCCATGGGAGTTTGTCTCTTGGATAGCGTTTGGTGGAGAGACAGAGATAGAAAAACTGAGACTAAGAGATAAAGACTAAGAGACAGAGATTGAAATAAATCTCAATATTCTGTTTGGTGCAAAGTGGGAGACAAAAATTGAAACAAGAATGAAACTCTAATTTAATTTGTACAAAGGGTAAAATTGGAATTAATTAATTAAAATGAGGATATTTTAGGTATGAAATGTTATTAAAGTTTCAGTCTCCATCTTTAAAAATTGTAGTCCCCTGTGTCTCTACTTTTTGGAGGTACTGAAATACTAAAATTTTAGGGATAGAGACAAAAATTTTAGTACCAGTCTCTGAACCAACAAACAAAATACTGAATCTCAGTCTCTCAGTCTTTGCCTCAATACCTCAAAACAAACGCTACCTTAGTGTTAGAATTCAACACTTTGAGAGAGAAGATCAGATTGGGGTTTGGATTTGGGTGGATTGGATTAGTTCGGATAGGATTTGGGCTTAGCCCTGAAATGTCCAAAAAAAAAAAGTCTAGTGTATAGTTCATTAGTTTGTTTAATTAAGTGTCGGGACTCAAATATTATCTTATACATTTAACAACTCATTTGCCAATAATATATTCGTAAATTGAAAAATTTATTGGCCAATGACAAACTCTTAAATAAAATTCAATACAGCAAATAATTAATTTTTGACCTATCAAATTAAAAAATACCAAGAAAAATCAAAAAAAAAAATTCTTAAATGAAATATAAATCCACCGTAAATTAATTTTTTGTCTTCCCAAATGGGAGATATCAGATATCGAAAGAAATAAAAAAATTTTTGGAATATTTTGGTCCAAGAGGACCAATTAATTTAGTAACAGAATGCAACAAAAGCCTAGTAGGTAATGGGCTAATGGCCCTCAAAATATAAAGAGGTTGTTTATGAATTTTAATCATTGATACCAGTAATGTTAGATAACTAACTTTTAACAATAAATATTAATTAATTTTTTTAAAATTATTTTATTTATCTTAAATTTTAGATCTTAAATAATAAATTTTTAATTTTAAATTTTAAATTATATATCTAAACTTTAAAATTAACTAATATTAATTTTAGAGTTCGATTGTTATTAACAGGTGCATGATAATAGCAATGGTTGAAAAAGTTGTAAAAAAATTGCAGAGACTTATTAAGAGGTGCATCGATAATATAATAAGATTTGAGTGAAGAACTTAATAATCTTCGTCACCAGCATATATATAAGGTGAAAACTCAGGTGAAGTCGACTTCACGTAAAATTGATATCTGAGAGTCGTTTGATGAAAATTTAGTCAAATTAATCAAATTATCTAACGGCTCTCAGGTATCAACTTTACGTGAAGTCGACTTCACCTGAATTTTTACCTATATATAATTGAGAATACAAACAATTTTGTGACGATGACATATCCCACAAGACAAGGGTATATGTCCCCTGGTCACGAGTTTAGTGTAGAAAAAATAAAGAAGATAGAGAGTATAAATAATATATTATATATTTAAATTAAATTTTAATTTATTTTTTAATATTTCAAACATTGTATTTCAATTTTAAACAATTTTAATATTATTTTATTGTTAAATTCAATTTAATAATTAATAAAAAAATTTTACATTAATAATTATTAATAAATTAATTTTACTTATATATTAAAATCAAATATTATATTAATTTTAAATATATTAGTTATTCATATCAAATTTAACTTTAAAATAATATTAAATTTATTTAAAATATTTTGAAATTAAAAATATATTTTTAATATTAAAAACTAAATTAAAATTTAATCCAAATATTATAACTATTAGAGTATTTTATCCTATATTTAGGGGTGGCAAAGCGGACCGACCCGTCCTAACCCACCCCGCCTCACTTAGGCCCGTATTATAAATGGGACGGGCCAGCCCGCCCCGCCAACTAAAATGGAGTCAAAATGTTAGTCCGTCCCCTTTTTATTTGACGGATTCTAAAATCTAACCCGATCCGTCTTTTTAGCGAGTTCAGCGGATCAGCCCGATAAATTCGACCCATTTTACCATCCTTATCTATATTATATAATTAATAATTTCCTTCATGTATGTATAAAATACAGCCACATCATAAAGCAGACTCACTGCACCATATTTAAGATTGTTGTCCCTCCCCTCCTTACATTTCACATATTGAGCAAATCATACGATCTTGATTCAATTGCTTGCATTCAATTTTGGCACAGAATTACACATGCTTGATGCAAATAAATGCATACATTTTGTGGGGCCAATTACTATTTAACTTTCATGCCCCCTAATGTGTTAAGGCTTCTATGATTTTTGATGTACTCAATTCATAGTCAAATATAGTAGCAATCCGAAAGGTATCCTCTCCAATTTTTTTAATATTTAAAAGAATAAAATATAATTTTTTATCTTTAATTTTATAAGTAGGATAAAACTTTGATTATTATCGAAAGATTCAAGACTTCGAAGTAAAAGAGACTCTAAAGCAAATGAAAAATGGCAGGACAGTAGGACCTGATAATATCCTGATTGAGGTTTGGAAGGGTCTTGGAGAAAAAGACATCAACTGGTTAACTATGCTTTTTAATGAGATTTTAAGGTCAAAGAAGATGCCTGATGAGTGGAGAAAGAGCACATTGATACCTATCTACAAGAATAAGGGGGATATACAAAGTTGCGGAAACTATAGAGGGATTAAGCTTATGAGTCATACTATGAAGTTATGGGAAAGAGTGATAGAACGGAGGTTGAGAAAAGAGACACAAGTAACAGAGAACCAATTTAGATTTATGCCAGGCAGATCTACCACTGAAGCGATATACCTATTAAGAAGGATGATGGAGAGGTATCGTAGTAATAAAAGGGATCTACATATGGTGTTTATTGATTTGGAAAAAGCGTATGATAGGGTATCAAGGGAGGTCTTATGGAAGGTTTTAGAAAAGAGGAGAGTAAGGATTGCATATATTCGGGCAATTAAAGACATGTATGATGGGGCCACAACTAGTGTGAAGACTCAAGGTGGTGTGACAGAGGAATTTCCTATTGGTATAGGATTACACCAGGGATCATCCTTAAGTCCATATCTTTTCACATTAGTCTTGGAAGTCCTCACAGAGCACATCCAAGAGCCTGTGCCATGGTGCATGCTTTTTGCCGATGATATCGTCCTTATGGGAGAGTCAAGGGAATACCTAAATAAGAAGTTGGAGTTTTGGAGAGAAGCTCTAGAAGTGTATGGTCTGCGCATAAGCCGTAGCAAGACAGAATATATGGAATGTAAGTTCAGTTTGAGAAGGGAAAACCCCAATATAGAGGTGAAGATTGGAGAAAGCATCCTACGAAAAGTTAAAAGTTTTAAGTATCTTGGGTGCATCATACAGGATAATGGAGAGATTGAACAAGATGTAAATCATAGGATCCAAGCAGGTTGGTCAAAATGGCGGAGTGCATCTGGTTTTATATGCGACAAAAAAGTGCCTTTAAAACTTAAAGGTAAATTTTATCGCACCGCTATAAGACCGGCTATGTTGTATGGTACGGAGTGTTGGGCAGCTAAAGGGGAGCACGAACATAAGCTGAGTGTAGCAGAGATGAAGATGTTGAGATGGATGAGTGGTCATACGCGATTAGATAAAATAAGGAATGAAGATATAAGGAAGAGAGTTGGAGTAGCACCTATTGTGGAAAAGATGGTTGAATCGCGTCTCAGGTGGTTTGGACATGTGAGAAGAAGACCAATAGAACATCCAGTCAGGGGGTGGATGAGATGGAAGATGGACAAAGGGCGAAAGGCAGAGGAAGGCCTAAGAAGACCATCCATGAGGTGGTCAAACGAGATCTACATGTAAACGGTCTCTCTGTAAACATGATACATGACAGAGCACAATGGCGTCGTTTGATTCATGTAACCGACCCCACTTAGTGGGACAAGGCTTTGTTGTTGTTGTTGTTTATAAGTAGGATTAAAATTAAAGAAAAAAGAAAAAACAATAAAAAGTGAGATTAAATACTAAATATCATTCAGTTTTTTTCTATTAAAAAAGATCCACTCTCATAACAATCTATGACAATCTACAAATCATTCTTTAATATAATTTTAATTTAATCCCTTGACAAAGTAAATAATTAGATGTATTTATCATCTCAAAACCATAAAAATTGAAGTGACCAAAATTTGATTTTTTTACAATTTTCAAAGTTAAAAGAGTGATATCTTAACTTATTCACATTATATATAAAAAACCCAAAATTTGTAATAAATAGTAAATGTTTTTATAAAATATTCTTTTTTTTTTAAATAATAGTCAATTTGATGATACTTAACACTATTAGATGAGGCATTTATTTAAAAACTTTTTCTTTACAAAAAAATGATATATAAACTAAATAAAAAGAATTTAGCTATATTGGCAGATAACCAAACACAATATATTATTGTTTTTTCAAATAACTCTTTTAGAAAATCAATTTTTTCCATCCAACAAAATAATAGATGAGTATAAAGATTAAAGAAAGAAAAAGAAAATTTTGAAGAAATAAAAAAATATTGGCTGATTGTTGAACGAAAAAAAAAAAAGAATAAAAAATAGTTTCTTCATTCTCAATCTTTAATAAAGTAAAATATGTTTTTATCTCTAGTATTTCTATGAAAATTTAAAAGTTCTTCTAAAATTTATTTTGTTTCATTCGACAAGATTATTACTTGGAAATATAGAAAGTTGAAATTTGGTTAGGCTAAAAATTTTGTGAGGGCTCCATGTTAATCACTAAATTAGTAATGAAGCAATCTCAATAAGTTGCTGAATTTAAAATTTATTAATTTTTTATCCTTAAATTAAATATTAATTATTTAAATATTTTTAGTAATTAAACACTAAATTTTTAGACACGTAAATATCTATTTGTAAAACAGGTGAAGGACATAGTCAGTATGAAGATTAAGTCATGTTTGTAGCTTTATCTTCATGCGTTGGATGTAAAATTGATACAAATTAAATATAGTAAAAATTTAGGTATAGATAATTTTATGTGAAGTTGATAATGGAGAACAATAATAATTTAGTTAAATTTATTAAATTATTTAATAATTTTTAATTATTAATTTTACAAAAAGTTAATTGTATCTAAATTTTTATCATTAAATATAAAGAATATGTTTTAAATTATTTTTGTAAATGTTATGAAAAAAATATGAAAAAAGAACAAATTAATCTCTGATTTTTTGGTCTGTGAATATTTAAGTTCTTAAAAATTTAAAAATATATTTAAGTTTTTGACTTCTTCAAAATCTGTACACATAATTTTTGAGTCTAATTTGTTATATTTTAAAAATTCTTTATGTGTATATTTGTAACAATCAGATCAGTATAATAAAAATTACGTTTAATTTATCTGTTGGATTTGACTGACTCAAGTGAACACTAAAAATTAATATATCTAAATTTTAAAAATATTAATAATTTAAATGTACTTTCAAATCTTAAAAGACTTAAAGTATATGCAAATAAAAAAAATAAAAAATCGTTATCATTTTCTCAAAATACATTTATAGAAACTACATAAGGAGTTTGACAGAAAATAATAAAACAAGTTTGGATTGGACAATAAGTGCGGTGAGCAGAAAAGCTTCACGAGATACTTGAGAGTTGAGACTGTATTATATTGTACGTTCTGCTAAGTGTAGGGTTTGATTCACCAAGAAATTTAATTTCAATGTCCCTCTTTTTAATCTCAATGTCAAGATCATAATTATTGCATCTCAAGTAGTCAACCTCATCCACTTCAAAGTATTGCAATTTGTAACAAATGTCACTTCAAAGTATTGCAATTTGTAACAAATGTCACTCATAGGGTTGATAGAAGATATTGATTTCGGTTAGTATATATGGGAATCATATACATGTCTTTCATTCCATAATTATTTTCACTTGGTTATGTATGATGGATATTTACGCATTTCGATTTTTTTATTAGAGAAATTCTTGGGTTTATCAACTTTTAATATTTTTAGTTATTATTTATCCAATATAAATATTAAATTATTATTTTATTAATTTATGTATACAAATTTTAAAAAACGTAAGTATAAATTATATTAATTTATGAATAATTTATGTGTATAAAATTTTAATAAATATAAATATAAATTATAATATTTCTTGTATGTAAAACATATTTAAACATAAGTATAAATTACTACTAAGTACTAATAAAAAATAATAATATTTACTGGTTTGTAGTATTACTCTTCTTATTAAGTGTTAGATTTATTCGTTCAATTGGATTAAGAAAAAAAATTAAAATACTCTAGAACTTGAAAAGTGTTCGGTTCGTCGGTTGGTTCTTGAACGGGTCGGTAATGTTATGTGTATGGGTAGGGGAGTTGGATACGGGTTGCTCGTGCGTGATTGGACTTCCTAGGAAAACATTGGAGGGAGAGGAAAGGAGCTTTATGATCTCCCGGGCTGATGGAGTGGTGAGAGAGGAAGCCACCGGCAAAAGGGACTCCGACGCTCAAGTCAGAATCCGTACAAGGTGGCAGAAAAGGTGAGGGTAAGGTGACATACCTGGGAGAGAGGTAGGGCCCTCCCCTTATATAGTCTACACCTAGGGCAGGTCCCACAGGAGCAGACCCACCTTCCAGGAAACTTCCTTCCCCAGCTGTCATGTACCTCACAGGAAGAGAGGAGGTGTCTTGGATTTCTTCCCGGTTCGGGTGTTGCATACCCGTCAGGTCGGCCGGCCGGGCCGGGGCATCAGACCAGCTGGGCTGGGCCGGAACAGTGCCCCAACGCGCCAACTATGGTCGTGAGCGCCGTTATTGGCGCGTTCCATTCTACCTTCTCTTTGGTTGGATCCTCGCGGGGCCGACCGCTCGTGATAGGGGCGTGCCCCTACGCGCGAGTGGGTTTTACCGTTTCGAGAGAACGTCATTCGTCGCCTCGTTCTCCCCACCTGTCATTTAATGCCATTATGGCTAATTTGAAAGCTTGGGAAAAAGTCAGTTCTACCCTTGGCTTTCACACTTCCTTGTAGTGGCAATTACTCTTCAATGTTCACTTTCTTTCCCCCATTTTCACGTTCCATCTTCTCATTTCTACCTTTTGCACTATTCATTCTCACTTTTCCTCTCCTGCTTTCTGGATTCCACTGCCATTATCCGCTTCCAATTCAACTGCAACTGCATTCCCTAGGATTTTTCCAATTTTCCTTGACAACAATCTTCCTGGTAAGCACTTCTTTCTCAATCATTCGTGAATGAATGCTGTTATTGCTATTGTTGCTACTGCTTCGCTTTGTAGTTCGTATGTTGTGTATGCTTTTTTCACTTGGATGACGCCGCTGTTAGTTAGGCTTTTAGGGGGTTACCACTATATCTCTAGTTTTTGTTTTTATCCTTTGCTTAACTGTAGATAGGCTTGTTGTAACGCGTAGTGCTAGTTTCGGATTAACCGGTTTTTTGACCTATCGAACTCTTTGACTAAGTGGTGTGCCACTGTAGGTATGGCACAACGTCCTATTGTGAGGGCTCCCGTAGACCAGTATGCTTGGGTGACATCAGATGTGAAGGATACTCCTTCGCGAATAACTCTGGAGGAGCTCACTGAGTTCCATCAAACCGACCAATTGTATGGAGGAGGTCCCGAGGAGGGTCATTACGACGTGTTTGTTCCCATGGACCGGGAACGAATATGCCACATTAACTTAAACACTCCCCGGGTTGCTGATTGGATCTGGTTGTACAAAGCGATGTTCACCAGCCTGGGGGTTCGCATCCCCTTCTCTCCCTTCCAAATGGTGCTACTGAACCGATGTGATGTGGTGCCGGCGCAACTACACCCGAACAGTTGGGCCTCCATCCGATGCTTCAAGATGGTCTGCGAATATCTTGAGCTACCAGTCTCGGTGGAGGTATTCTTGTGGTTCTTTGTCTTGACGAACCCCTCCAAGGAAGGGAGAGCCAAGAAGGGATATATGTCTTTTCGGGCAGCCCAGGGTAGACGAATTTTCGAGTTGTTCGAATACTCTTTTATGGTTTCAAAGAAAAGTGCTTTAAAGCGCGGCCTGTCGAAGGTCAACATCCCTTCTGGTTAACTTTGGGGGGAGAGCGTCGCATCCTGACTTACTGGAGCTTTGGGGCCGGGGCCATTGCATTCACAAAGGTGACTTACAAAGGCCTGACCCCACATAATAAAAAGGTTGCCGACGTACTGTTGGCTATTTTTGGCAAAAATAATGTTAACCCACACCTTCTTATGGATGATCGCGAGATGGTATGGGTTACATAGGTGAGTAGTTGGTTGGTCGTAGCTTCCTGATTTCTAATGCTCAGATTATTTATTTATTCAGCATCCCACTTAACCAGCTCTTATGTGTTTCCTTGTTTCAGTGTCAATGGCTGGTGAACAGATTGTACTTGATGCCTTGTTTTCTATGTTCTTTGTCGGGGACAGCGATGATAGCTCTGCCACACATGCCAACGAGGCGCCAGATTCCCCTGTTGCCGAAGCACCATCCCAACCCCCCCAAGGGGAGGTGGTCGGTACAAGCACCGGTCCGATCCCCCGGCCAGAGGTCGAGGAAGATAGGGCGGGGCCCGAGGTCATCGTTGTTGATAATCCGAGGAAAAGGAAACCGACCTCGAGCCCTAAGGGAGTTCTCACCATAATGGAGAAGAACTTTGATGCCGGGAACTTTATTGACTCCCAACTCCTACTCGGCACGGAGGACTTCTTTCATGGTGGAGATCTTGCCTCCCAAGCTAAGTGGGTGTATCGCACCTTGCTCCGGGCTGCTGCCATAGCAAGGAAAGAGGAACCCGTTTTGGCGGGGGCTCGGACTCTGGAGGGTAAGCTTCAGTCTGTCGTCAATTCCCAAGGGAAGTTAAAACTGGAGGTAGAGTCGCTGAAGACGCAGTTGGCTACTTCTGAAGTGAAAATAAAGACTTCTGATGCGATGGTTGCCCGGCTTACCGAGCGAGAGCTTACTCTGGAGAGCCATCTCAATGTTGCCCAAGGTCGGGTGAAGGAGTTGGAGAAGGAGCGCGTTGACGCCGTCTAGTTGGAGAGCCATCTCAATGTAAACCACCATGGGAAGTCTACTCTTCTTGGTTGTGCTTTACTTGGGAGTGAGAAGATCCCTAGTTTTGAGTGCGTGTTCACGCAATGGATGAGATGTGTCGGGACTGCGCCAAAGGGAATCATCACTGACCAGTGCAAAGCCATGGCCGGTGCTATTAGGAAGGTCCTACCAGATACTATCCACCGATTGTGCATCTGGCACATAATGAAGAAGTCACAATTCAAGCTTGGAGGTTACGCTAGGTACGGAGAATTGAATGCTAAGATGAATTATATTATGTATAATTCTCCTTCTGCTGACTCCTTTGAAGTTGATTGGGCTGAATTCATCAAAGAATTCGACTTAGGTCAAAACAGATGGTTAACAGGTCTGTTATCATTAACTTGAATCTTGTATATTGGTTGCATATTGCCTATTTATTCACTGTTGGGCATTCTGCCGGTTTGAATTGGCCGTTGTTTTTTTTAGGAGTGTATTAGATGTTTTTTTAACTAGTCAGTGGATGTTCTTTTCAATATGCAAACAGATGGTTCCTCTCTTATGAAACTAGATGTTTTTTTATTTGTTTTATCAGTTATTTGAAAGCGGTCATCATGTTCTGTATAGGAGACACCCTTATGCTCTGTTTTTTTTATGCAGACCTTTGACAAAAATGGGTTCCAATATTCTTCAAGAGTGAATTTTGGGCCGGTATGAGGAGTACACAGCGGAGTGAAAGTATGCACGCATTTTACGGGGGGTTTCTGCATTGCAAGAGTGGGTTGGTTCGGTTCGTCTATAAATATGACAATGTACTTGGAAACAAGGAGCAGAAGGAGCTGGAAGATGATATTGCAAACTCGAAAGGAGTCACTCCATGTATAGGGAACACAGGCATTGAGAGACAATTTCAGCGGGAATACACCAGTAATATGTTTAGGATCCTTCAGCTGGAGGTAAGAAAAAAAATCGATTGCGTAATTCGATCAACTGAACAACAGGGTGACACAATTTATGTTAAAGTGAACGAGCAGAAGGTTTTTTGGGAGAAGGCTTTCTACCATACTTTCATAGTAAAGTTTGACCCACTAAGTCAAAAGGTTCGGTGCGAGTGCAACAAGTTTGAATCCACTGGTATATTCTGTTACCATACCCTTGCTGTGTGGTCATACTACAGAGTTGACACAGTATCTAGCTGCTATGTTCTTCCTCGGTGGAGTAAGAACGTCATCCGCAAGCACACCTACATTAAGAGTAGCCATAATGTGGCTCGGACTGATGAAAGCCACAACCTATTCAAGTGTTTGTGTTTAGAGTTCTATAACATTGCCTAGGAGTTTGTTGGTTGTGATGAGGAAGCAGCCATCTTGCGATCTGCCATTTGGGACGCGAAGTCCAAGCTGACTGATTACCGTGCCAGCATGCGTTCCACCACTTCTGCTGCGACTCAGAATACCATGCCCACACAGAGCACAGGCGGTGTTGTTGTACATGACATACAGGGACCCTCAAGAGTTAAAACTAAAGGACGGCTGAAGAGTAAGAGACTTGGAGCAGAGTTGGACAAGTCAATTAAGAAACCAATGCAAAAAAGGAAGAGGAAATCCCATCCGATATGTGGTAGAAGTGAGGTATATTTCAATTTTTTTGGAATGGTGTTTTTTATTCATATATGCTGTTTTGTTTTTTTTTTTTTTTTGTTGTGCATCTTGTAGGATGTTGTTGACCTTCAGACAGATAATGATCATGATGGTTGTGTAAATAAAAGATTTGAGGATTCTACTACTTGAATGCATCAGATGATGGCGGATTCATGTCCCTGTTGAACTCTTTTTGGCATAGATAGTTATGCTTTCATTTTGGTTGTATATTTTTTCGGGGTGGGTGGTTTTTCATACTTAGATAGATTTTGTGGTTCTTTAGACACAACTAAATAAATTTTGACTATTTTTGCTTTGTCACTTGCATTGATACTGTTATGACGTATTCAATAAAGGAAATAAAAGCACAACTGTGGTTATCTTTTATATGATTAGTAATTATTATAGGTTTTGAGAATGTTATTGTTTTAAGATCACGAAGTGTCACTTGTTTGTTGGCAAAAACTAGCGGATTACATCCACCAAGAAACATGTTATAGAATAGCTATAAAAACAAAAGCCATTCACTTCTCAAGGAAGTATGCGCATTTGAGAATGCTTAACACATGAAACAAAGAAACCATATCTCGAACCATCCACTTCGCCATGAAAAGAAACATCCCAATGCCTATTAGAAGCACCATCCACTTAAAAGAATGGTCACAGTCACGGTGCCAACACAAACGAACCTGTTGAGTAGACTGATTACGACATAAGGCTGTACAATGCTTAAAGTACCAGCAAATGCCACAATTTCAGCAATAAAAAAGGACAAAAACATAAATAAACTTCTATTTGTAGTCATAAACAAATGGGGTATATATGCCGATCAGAGTAGACTGAATAGTATAATTAGATAATGCATTGCTTAATGAACTAAAGACATCCACAATTTGAGAACTAATTAATTGACAATCGCCAACACTTAACACATGATACCTGCTGAGTAATATCTAAGAAACCAAAATCCATTCACTTTTCAGTGAAGTACACGCACCCGCAAATGCATTGCACGTGAAAACCCGAAAAACAAACCGAGAACCATCCCATTCTCAAAGAGAAGAAACATCCTAATGCATATCAAAAGCACCATCCACGTAAAAATTTGGATAAAGTTACCAGCAACTTCATAATCTCAGCAACAGGTAATCATAAACCTGCAGTGGAATATGATTTCTGAGGCTCACACGAAACTGATGTAAGGCAGTAAATGCCATATAAATGTCCACAACTCTAATACAGTGAAACTATATAAATAGTACAGCAAGTGCACGTTTTCATGATTTTTACCTAGGCATCTGTCTTCTTCCGTTGTCTTCCCCCCTTTCTTGGCTTTTTTATGGGTAACCCCGCAGGCTGCAGCTAGGGGTGGAAAAAGGCCAGGCGGCCTGCCAGGGGCCTGCAGCCTGGCCTGTGTTTGGCCTGACCTGTTATAAAATAGGTACAGGCCCAGGCTCTTTTAAAAGCCTTAATACATTAATAGGCCAGGCCCAGGCTCACTAATTAGCCTTATAGGCCTGTCAGGCCTGCCTGGGCCTGTTAAAATATAATTAAATATATAAATAATTATTTATTATTAATAAAATTATGAGGTATTTTAAATTTATTATATTTTATTATAAATATTTTTGTATATTTTAAATATGTTAAAAGTTTAAAATTTTTTACAAATATTAAATATATGACATATTACATATAACTATTTTTATTAAAAAATATTTTTTTAAATAATATTTTTATTTTTGTAAAAAAAAATTAGCAGGCCTTTTAACAGGCTTCAGGCCAGGCCAGGCTGAATAACAGGCCAGGCCTAGTACTTTATAAAGAGCCTATAACAGGCTGCAGGCCAGGCTCAGGCCAATCAACTGTATGACAGGCCAGGCCTGTTAAGAGCAAAGCCTGGCCTGGCCTGGCCTGTTTCCACCCCTAGCTGCAGCATGGTCTTTGTGCTCGATGCTGTAAAGGGTGATCTCACCACCTTAGTCTTGTTTCTTGGCTGGTTGTGGCGCACATGCTGGCTATCCAATGCATCTATAGCCTTTCCAATGTCTGAATTATGCAGACCCATTCCTATGTCTAGTATAATTTCCTTCCGAAATGTCCTGAGTGGCAAAACCCTATGTGAGCGGGATATTTTGGCAGCAAAAAAGAAATAGATCAGAAAGAGGTGTAACTTAATTGTGATAGGATTTTTAAATTCACCTTATCCCAAAATTACAAGGGTTTATCCAGACTCCAATACTGCATAAACTTGATCACATATACACCACAATCACAGCTACATGTATAAATAGAAATATTATATTTAACCATGAGTCCATGTATCATTATCAAGTGAATTGCTAGTAAGCTTATTGGTAAGTGTCATTTTCAACTGACCCGTTATGTTGTTTTGGGACGCTGGGATAGAAACAAGGTAGGCCGTTCTCCGTGGGCTCGTATGCGGGCATCGACACTTTAGCTATGTCTTCAATGATTCTCCCCTGGAAAGCAGCTACACTTTAGCAATAACACATTTACAACTATTGAGGATGTCTGTGCACTAATTGGTGGACATATACTTACCGCATAAGCATGTATTTTTTATCTTTCATCATTATGCTCTCCTGAATATATACTATCCAGCACCTATAGCCTTTTTTAAGCAATCTCAAAGGCATACAGCCACCAATGATGATTGATATAGACTGGGACAAACCACTGCGATAGAAACAGAAATATCAAAGCAGTTACATGATCAAGTTAGTCACCAAATATAGATAGTCGTGAAATTATTAACACGTGTAACGTGTTGCGGAACATCTAATGAAACGAAAGCCAATCACATCTCAATTAAGTACACACAATTGTAAGTGCTTAAGACATGAAAACTGAAAAACATATACAGAACCATCCAATTGGCAATGAACAAAAACATCATAGTGCCTATCATAAGCAACATCCAAGTAAAAAACACGGTGTTGTAAGCGCATAAACCAAAACACTAACCTGCAAGCATTAGTTCGTGCAAGAACCATACAGTTTTTGTTCAACTAGCGCATTGACTTACACATTTTCGCATGGAAGATTCTATCTTATCAAAATATCTAGAATCATTACCTAGCGCATTGACTTACCCATCTAGCAAACATAAGAAACATCTTGAGTCCTCTCGGAAGCAGCATCCACTTACATATTGGCATAAAGTAACCGATTACTAGAGAGAAATGAGTACCTCGGATATAATATGTTGCGCCTTCTTTTCTAGCCTCTTTGAGGTCCACGCAGCGAGCCATGGCTCATGCTCATGACAGTTGTCGAGCTGACCATATTGCAACCGCTGAAAATAGAGGACCTGTACAGAAGATGGGTACAAGTTATGTTCTATATGAAAGAAAAATAGCTTGAATATATTATTAAGTTGAACAGTTAGCACCAGATATGGTTCAAGATGGTAAAAGGTTGGAAAGCAATGGGGGAAAATTTTTGGCATACAGAAAAAATGACTTAACAAGTAGTAAGGTAAAAGAAGAAAAGGAGAATCAGTTTCGGCCATTCATTGCAGGACCAATAATATAAACCTTTTGAGTGGAAAAGACATATTGTATAAAAGAAAAAAAAAATCATCTAATCAGTTAAAAAAAAAACATATGGATGTCCACTTAGATAATCATCCACATCGCTACCAATAGATTGAGTTAAAACTCCAACAAACCTTTCCAAAAAATCCATTTTTGATGCTGCAATTTTAAATAACCACATTCAGACAAAATTTCAATTTAAAACAAAAAATAAACTTACTTATAACTAACTTTTTTCTTACAAAACACCCATTACACAAGGAAGAACATCAGCTAGCATATATAAGAGATATATAGCAAGGCACTCAGAACTAGTGACATGAAACATTCAACTGAAATCATATGCTGAAATATCTAAAATTAGTCAACAAAGATTCAAGTAATTCAACAACATATCAGTATATCTCATACGAATAACAGTACTAGTGCCTGAACTCTCGAAACTAATGCATAGGAAATTAATTTTCTACAAGTTATGTTCTACATAAAAAAATGGCATACTGAATTTACTAATAGTCATTGCATCCTACCAGCATGACGAACATGCAGCTTTCACAAATTTTTTTCCCTTTTAGCTTATACTTCTCGACTGCCTTGTCGAACCACTTTAGAGTTTGCAACGGCTAGTTGAATCTTCGTGGATCAAAAACATCTAAGACAGGGTAAATGTGCCATGGTGAAATTACCTGTTGAGTGGTGGGGCACATAAACATTTTCATTACCACCAGTAGGAAATATCTCCTGAACTTCATCCTATCTGATTCTGTTGCCATTGGACAGCTGTAAACTAAATTTTGGAGTTCAGTTATTGTCCGTCTATGGAACCTCTTTTTGATGGCCATGTGGCACGGATTACTGTCATCTAGGAATGGGAATGGATCGCCTACAACATGTTCATGTGTTAGTGCATGGTGATATTTCTATACCAAAGATATCTGCGCCAATACGCCTACGCCACACTAGGTAATTAAGATACCAGAACTTACCTCGAGACGGAATGCCGAAAATCCTCCTGATTAACTCGGCATTGAGGCAGATGTTGCCAATGTCGAGTATAAAAGTTTTTGGCTTAACTTGATACGACTCGGCCAGGTGAACCATGATGGCTTGCTTTACCGACCAATTCGGAACAAGCCTCAAGAATCCGAATCTGATCTCATCAATCTCTGCAAACTTCTCAACGGAGTTTTTTTTATATAGCGTGCTCATCATGTCATGTATGTAATTAGGCGAGCATCGCGACTCTAAAAATTTCTGTTAATTGTAACACTAGTTGTAAGTCACACATAGGATCATGTGGAATGTTAAAATGAGAATGGTAGACATCATTTTACCTTTTTCCCCATGTTGGTTGGCTTTTCTGCAAAACAATCCTATTATGGTTTCACAAGAAACAGCCCCGAATCCTTTAATGGAAACTGCATACAAAGATCAGAGGCAACATCAAAAGAGTTCTCAATTAAACATTGTTGATGATGCTATACGAAACCCATATCAATTAATACCATATTAAACCAACATTAGAAGCAGTATATATCAAATTACACGAGGTTCATTTTTAAACACATGCAAAATTAGAATAGATGTTCAACATGAAGAGAAAACTGCCTGAAGAGATCCTTAAGTTACACAGATTGCATCAAGTGTGGGTTCCGGGGTATAAAGGGTTGGAAAGCAAACAGATAAATTTGCATATAGGAAACATGATTTAACAAGTAGTAAGTTACAAGAAGGGTAGTAGAAACGATTTCAGAGTTCCAAATAAATTGACTCTTGGACCATGAGTAAGGACCAAAATTAAGTTTGACCAAAATTAGACTAAATTTAATATAAGTTCATCATTCAAATTCTAAACCACTGTTAAGAGAACAGCAACAATCAATCTCCAATCACATGCAATTCAGCAAAATCTAACTCCCAATAACAACATCTTTCGCTCTCTAATTTCAGAATCATCCATTCTCTAGTTACAACAATTTAACAACATCCAACAACTTAGCAAAGGTAAACCACATCGACTATACAGTATGCAAATCAGAAGCTATACAAATTAGAAGCTATACAAATCCCATATCAATTATTACCATATAAAACCCAAATTAAAAGCAACATCTATCAAATGGCGAGATGTTCATTTTGAATCACTTCCAAAATTAGAGCATATGCTCAACATGAAGAAAAAACAGACTAAATTCGACCATGATTACAACCAAAATTAGACTAAATTTATCATAGTTTCATCATCGAAATGCCATACCACTATTAAGAGAACAGCAACATTTAAAATCCGACTCCTAATAACAGCATCATTCGCTCTCCAATTTCAGAAACATCTAATTTCTAGTTACAGCAATTCAACAACATCCAACAATTTAGCAAGAGTAAATCACATCGACTACAAGCACAGTTTCTGAAGCTTAGCATAGATAAGCAAACAAAATTAAACCAAGTATGGTATTTTTATTACCTAACTCCCAAACCACAATATATATATGTATATATATATATATAAAGCGCAAACAAAATTCATGCTATTTAAACAAAGGACCAAAAGTACAAACTTTTTGAATGCGATGGGCATGTTGCATAAATGAATAAATCATCCAATCCATGATAAAAAAAGGCCTCCAATCTATAATACAAGAACCATACATTTATCCAACAAGATAATTAAATCATAGATACCAATAGATGTAGTTAAATCTCCATCAAATCTGTCCAAAAAAAATCACGTTTTGATACTGCAATTTTAAATAATCACATTCAGACCAAATTTAAAGTTGAAAAAAAAAAGAAATAAACTAACTTATAACTAACTTCCTCTTTTTCAAAAATTCCAAACCACATGCAATTCAGTGAAATCCAACTCCTAATAACATCATCTTTCGGTCCCTAATTTCAGTAACATCTAATCTCTAGTTACAGCAATTTAACAACATCCAAAAATTTAGCAAGAGTAAGTCACATCGACTACAATCACACTTTCTTAACCTTAGTATAGATAAGCAAACAAAATTAAACCAACTCTAATCCTTTTTGTTACCTAACTCCCAAAACCGCATAAAAAAAATGCAAACAGAAATCAGTTATTCAAATAAAAGTCCAAAAGTATAAATTTTTTTGAGTGCCAGAGACATGTTGCATGAATGAAAAAATCATCCAATGTTTAATAATTAAAAAAAAAGTGTATGTACAGTTAAGACCTTTCTCCACCAACCTCTGAAGCAAATTTTTTTCTATAACCTGTGTATATTTTTCTAATTTATATGCATGTAACAATATCATTTCAACAACCAATGGCAAAATCCATAAGTAAGAAGAACATCACAATCTCTTATTTTTGTGACCGCATGCTTAACTATCACCTTGTAAGCATATATAATCTTCTCATTTATAAAACGCTCAATATCTGAGTGGAGAGAAGCTTTTGATTCCTCCAATCACTTACTGTATACATTCAATAGTCTCTACCTAAAGAATGCAAATCTAATATAAATTCTTACCTAAGTGAATGTTCAAATGAATTAAAATACTAGTCATGTTATGTAAATCACCACTTTCCCTCGACTACTGAAATCAACAAACATTCATATGCGCACAATATAATCAATTACAATATTCCCTAAACAATTGCCTAAGAGTTAATTGGACATATTTATCATATTTAGAACAGAAAAAAAATATTAATTAAACAAGCAAGCTAGGATCACAGAATAGCTACACACACAAACATCTCAAGTTTATATTGCTAATCATAGCCAACAGGGGATGAGTTTAGTGGTACCCAAGCATAGCTCAAGTTCATGTTTTGGGATATGAAATACCACAATTTGAATCTCATTCAAAACTCATGATCTCATTACTAATCCCCAAATATAGTAGAAAAGAATCATCTAGAAAAATGAAATACCATAACCAAAACATCTAACAAAATCGTCTGATGCAATCAACAGCAACATCTAACAAAGCCATATTTATGACCAAATCAAAAGCAACATCCCACAACTTGTAAACCGTGGTATTTAAAAATAGATATCAATCAACTCCAAATACTAAACACTCACCAATTAGTTCTCGTCAGGGATGTTTTGAGGCTAGGGCAGGGGGCGTTCTGTTGCGTTCGTGGTAGCAGGACAAAGATGCTTCAATGGCGCCGCCAACACCAACATGCAGCAGCAGCGGCGCACTCTTGGCGACAAGCAGAACCGTCTTGTTCCTCGCAACTGGGTGACACGATGTCGTTGCGGCGGAGATGGGCGTGACTCCGACTGACGCGCCAGTGACCAAGTCCACGGGAGAGAAGCTTTGCAGCGTTCTGAAGCAAGCTATGGAGGATTGATGTTGCCCGCACGATGTGGACCAAGGGGCAGCGGCCGTCGAGGGCGGAGGAGAACGCCACGCGATGAGCCTGGTGGTGTGGCACTGCCGTGGATGGTTTTGGAGGTCTGATACGGTGAAACGGTGAAAGGAGAAGAGAGGGTTCAGTTAGGTTAATTATGTTTACCTAGGTTAATTTGGGATGTTGTTGAAGTGGATTGGGCTTCATGTTTTCAGCCCAATAAGAGTTGGCAGGTTTTTGGCTGAAATCATCTTGGTTTCCTAGCATTTTTGAAATGATAATGGTGAAAGAAAGCCGTTTTGTAGTGGAACTGAGAAGAGAAGACAAAGAAATGGGAAAAAGAAGGGGTTACTAAGGAAAAAAAAATTTCATGCTAGGACGAGGGAGAGCTTTTCATCTACGTGTTAACCATGCACACAAAACGTCGGCGACGTTTTGTTGAAGAAAAAAGTGACGTGGATGAGAAAACGGCGATGATGTTTTTTTATAGTAATTAGTGATCTCCACAACGGCATCAAACACAGTTTTTTGGGCATTTCGGTAAATTACACCAAATTAGGCCCAATATTAAAAATAAAAAACTCTAAAAGGAGAAAGAAAGGGAGAAAAGAAGGAAAAAAGCTAAGGCAATGCATTCCCTTCTCCTTGTGCAACTCATCCTTAATTTTAACTCTTCTTAATTACTTGCTTCTCTCTCACAATTTAATAACCATTTCCTTCCTTTCTTTGTTTTGTGACAAAGGACGATGATGTCGTCGTCTTGGGCATCAATGGAAGCTGAGAGAGAACACCAACAACAAACCCACAACGACCATGATTTCACTTCCTTATGTTCTTTCAACAATAACTTGCCTTTCATGGAGGTTGATGATGTCAATGACATCATGACGATGATGACGATGATGAGAGACATGTCTAACTTCTTCCCTGAACCAGACACCACCAACAACAACAACCTCGTACTCCTTCATCATCACTCATCATCATCTTCTTCTTCTTCTTCTTCGTCATCACACCTTCAATGCTTTCTCCCTCCTCCTCCTCCACCAAACCCATTTGACATGCCTACCATGGCTTCCTTCCTTGACCCTCATCAAGCTTCCATAACCGCCACTACTGATTTTGGAGGTTTTCATCATCACAACTTGGAGGAACTAGGTTCTTGTTCTTCTTCTGGAAAGCCCGCACCACCACCACCACCACCACCACCACCACTGTTCTTCAACAGATCCAAGATTCTGAGGCCGCTTGATGATTCTCTACCTTCATCTGGAGCACAACCAACTCTGTTTCAGAAGAGAGCAGCACTCAGAAAAAACAACTCCTCATCACAACAACAACAACAAGGTGGTGTTCTTGGAGAAGGTGATAACAATAATAATAGTATGAAGAGAAAGGTGATGATGGAGATGGAAGATAATGGAAGCTTTGATGGGTCATCGGCATTCAACTATGATTCCGGCGATGACTTGATTGAAACCAATAACAAGAAGAATAATCAGAAAGGAGGTGGTGCCAAGAATAAGAAAGGGATGCCGGCCAAGAACTTGATGGCGGAGCGCCGTCGCCGGAAGAAGCTCAATGATAGGCTCTACATGCTCAGGTCCGTTGTTCCAAAGATTAGCAAAGTAAGACTCTTTCTTCTCTTCCAAATCTTTAATGTTTCACAATAAATAAATTTACTGTAAAAACTCAGGTGCAGTCGATGAAGTTGATAGGACCTGGGAGTTATTAGATAATTTGACTGATTTGACTAAATTTTTATCTAACGACTCTCAAATATCAATTTTAGGTGAACTCGATTTCACCTGAATTTTCACCTAAATTTAAAGTAAAAATTTAGTACAATTAACTTTATGTAAAGTTGATAGCTTTTTAAATGACAAATTTGTCAAATTATTAAAAATCAATCTTACATAAAATTAAAATTAAATTTATTTAAGTTTTTATCATAAATTTAATTTTTTTAATCAAAGTTTTTAATTCAAATTAAATATTTGGTAACATTTGTGTTAGAGATATAATAATAATATTTGATTTAAATTTGTTAGATGAATAATTTTTTGATATAGAACGATGAAAAGGTAAAATTCGATTCTTCTTTGGTTCTCGAATAAAAAAATATTTATACAAAATTCAATTAGAAGAGGTTCTTACAAGAATAATAGTGATGGAACGTGTTAAGAATTTAAACTTTTAAAACAAAAAGCAAAAATTGGGAAAAATTTGATCATTAGTAGATATTTTTTAGTTTTTATTAATTCTTTATTTTGTTGATTATTGTAAAAAAAAAAAGGTTAATTTCTTAGTGAAATCAAAATATTTTATTTCTTTTTATTAACTTATTTTTTTAATAATTTAATTAACATATTTATTTTTCTAATATCTCGGAAGACCGTCAACTAACTTAACCTTAAATAGAATATATTTTTCGTAATAGATTAATCTTTGATTTGTCGAGTTACAAAATATCATGTAAAATAAAAAAATTAACATGATCTTAATTAATAAATTGGTTTAAAAACTTGATCTCTATTGTCCAATTTAAGGACAATAATTATTTGAAGGGAACATACTTAGAACTTAGCTAATATATATAACTATATAACATTATTGTTTGAAGGGTTTATTTGATTAATAAATGAGAAAAGTGTATATATAGATGGACAGGGCTTCAATATTAGGAGATGCAATTGAATATCTGAGGGAACTGCTGCAGAGAATCAATGAGCTTCATAATGAATTGGAATCATCACCATCAACAACAACAACTACTACTAATTCTGGAAGTAGTTCACTCATCACAGCAGTACCAACAGTAGTAGCCTCATCAAGCTTTTATCCATTGACACCAACTCCACCATCACTCCCAACCCGCATTAAAGAAGAGATTTGCCCCACTTCACTTCCTAGTCCCAATGCTCAACCTCCTAGGGTAACCTCCTTTAATTTCTTTCTCCAATGTCTTGCATTTTCTTCTTTTCTCTACTTATCTATATATGCTAATATATATATATATATATATTTGTTTTATTCTAAATGTTTAATTTATTTCAATTTTACAATATTTTAAATATGTTTAAATTATATTATTAAAAGTTAACATTTTTTTCTGTAAATTAAAAGTGAAATTCGAATCCAAAACTTTTAAATAAAAATGAAAAGATTATGGTATTTGAGTTATAGCTGGTCAGTTTATTAAAAGTTAACATTATTCACTAACATGCTAACATTGTAATCTTATACGACTAACATAATACTAATGCATGACCATTTTTAAGATGCGTGTCACTAAAATCGATACGTAAGATTGCCCTATCATATATTATTAATATTTAGAAGTATAATAAAATTATTAATTGAAATGTTACGAGTAAGATTAAAATCAAACATTAAGAATAAAATTAAAATTATATATAAATATTAAAAAAATATATTCAATAATTTTTTCTAAGTAAAAATGATATTAAAGATATCTTTAAAACGTAGTGTCTTTATTGAGACTCACGATACAAGAAATTATTATAAAAAGAAATATGAGATTATGGATTATAGAATAATGTTTTGAAAATTTCAAAGACAAAAAGGTATATTTACCTATATATATATATATATATATATATATTGACCATCCTATCTATATTTATTTGAGTAGGTATAGAACAATTCATTATTGTACGTGTATTCAAGTTGGTGAAAAATTTAAGGTTTGGTTGATTTCTATTTTTATTTTGTTGTTTCAATATTTTTAACTTTTAGTTCATAAAATTCTAAAAATAAAAATAAAAATAAAAACCAACCAAGTAGTTATTATCCCATTATCATTTAATAGAAATATTAGATAATCATAGTTTATCAATAGCAATAAAATAATAAATTTCCTAATAAATATACAAAATGAGTTATAGAAACAATTTTTCCTCACTATTAAAATATTGTTAATGTTTTTGAAGAAATAAACCTTTTACTTTACATCATATAGTTACTAACCATTTGTATTAGTAATAATAATCAACTATGTGAGTCCAATATAAACAATAAAATATTCAAAATGGCTGTGCAAATATTATCCATTATATTAGTAGGATTAATTATTTAGTATGAACTTGGGTTAGTCGAGTGGTCAGTTCACTTGTTTGCTTAAATAAATATTGTAGGTTCGAATTCCGCTTTGTGTATGCACTATGCACCAATTCATCGACCAATGATAAACTTTTAAATAAAATTCAGATACACAACAGATTAATCTTTATTCTATCGAGTTGGAGTATACTGTGAGCAACAAAAATATTATTTAGTATGGAATTTTTGTTAACATGCATAATGTGATAATGCAATCAATTAATTAATTAATTAAATATGTATGTGTAGGTTGAGGTGAGGTTGAGAGAAGGAAGGGCAGTGAACATTCACATGTTTTGTGGTCGGAAAGCAGGGCTTCTGCTGTCAACAATGAGGGCATTGGACACACTTGGCTTAGACATTCAGCAAGCTGTTATCAGCTGTTTCAATGGTTTTGCTTTGGATATTTTCAGAGCTGAGGTACTTTACTAATATTTTATATAGGATAAAGTATATTTTTTGTTTTTAAAGTTTGGCAAAAGTTTTAAAAATATTCCTAAGTTTTATTTTATTTCAATTTTGTTAAAAAAATGTTCGATTTGTACTAAATATACCTTTGACATACATAAATTTTTTAAAAATTTAAGATCAATTCAACGATAATGCATGAAAATTATGCTTAATTTACTTATTTTAAAGGTTGTTCTTATGAAATTATTGTCGAATTACTCCTAATTTTTTGAAAAATTAGCCGCCAAAAATATATTTGATGTAAATAAAAAACTTTTGGACAAAATTGAAACAAAATAAAACTTAGAAATATTTTTAAAACTTTTGCCAAATTTAAAAGACAAAAAATATACTTTATCCTTAAATATATTTTCAACTTTATTAGATTATTACCACAACCACTTATATTGAAATTAATATCAAATTATTGTGCCTGTTGCATTCTCATGCTATTAATCACAAGTCAACTTTTTGTACAATCTACTAATCTAGTTAGTGTGTATATTAAGAGCATCTTCAATATTTGATTTAGTTTAATTTTATTTTAAATTTCATAAAATGACGCATTAGTATTTACAAAATTAGATATCATAAATAATTATTTGAGATTAAATATAAGATTTGTCATTTTAATATTTGATTTTGATTAAAAAAAAACTAAACAAAAATAGTTATACAAAATAATAAAATTTAATTAATTTTTCACCAAAATAATACCATCTTTCTATATTGAAACCATCTCATTTCATCAATCATTTTTTCAGTACAAAGTGAAATTTTTGAAAACAGTTCATTTTCTATACATGTCAAATTTAAAATTCAAAAAAGCACTGCATTAAAGTTATTCTGGTAAAAAAATACATATTTTTCTACTTTATAGGATATAAAATTCGCATAAGATAAATTTCATATTTTATCTAATAATAGTAGATAGAGTCATAGAGGAATGAAATGCTAAAACATTTGTAGATGCTAAAATATTTTTCATTTAATTAGTTTTTTTTTTTTTTGTGTTGGTCATTAAGTAGTTTTTTCTTTAATTTTCTAAATGTAAACCCTAAGCATACATTTGTTCCTCTCTTCCAGCAATGCAAAGAAGGTCAAGATGTGCATCCAGAGCAAATCAAGGCAGTGCTCTTGGATACAGCTGGGTACCCTGCCATCATCTAACTCTCTTTCGGTCCAAAAATATTCTCATTTAACTAGTTTGTAGTCGGGTCGAGTTGGTCGAATTTCTAATAGTAATACTCAAATATTGATAATTTCATCGAGATTAAAAAATTTAGTTTTTTTTTTTTTTTTTTATTTCCGCTTTACTTAATCCCCATAATTCAAGTTGTATGAAGTATGATACTACTAGCTTTAGTGATTTCAATTTTAAGTAAGGTTGATTTGGAAGAAATTTTCTTTTCACATGAAAATGTACCTCTTTAATTGCATTTACAATGTTGGCCACATTTTCCATGATCCTCTTCAACCCTAGGTAGATCATTTTACAAGTTCTAAGTCCATGGCCACTTCTGAAAATAGGTTTCCAAGTGGAACTCAGTGTCTAACCCCATTAATCACTTTTTATAAGCTTCCCAGACGGACAAAAGTTTTAGTGACTTTTTCTCCTTATTCTTGCCCCATAGTTAATACATTTCACAAATTTATGGCTCGCTCTCGGCCATATTAATACATAACTTTAGTTCAATCATGCTATATATACATTAAAATCAACTACTGAATTAATAACTCGAATAGGATACATGTCGAAATATGAAATATATATTTTGAAACACTTGTATATATATACATACAAATATATTATGGTTGATTTTTTATATATACATAATATTGTTCGTTTTAGTTAGTTGTTCAAATAGATTACAAAAAGGATTGAAATTTTCTTAATTTTAAATGAACATAAGAGATTGTGCAAAATTTCTAAATAGAAATTTTAAACCAAGTAAATTTTCATAAACGGTTAATTGCATTTTACTTTTGAGCTTTACACTATCACTTTAACCCATACTCCAAAAACATGCAAAACAACCCTAAACTTCTCAAAATGTGTAAATGATCCAAAAACATGTATAGTATACTATACTTCCTAAGATTTTAAATTATGTGCAAAATACCGATTAAAACTTTTTAAATATACAATTATGACACACTAAAACTTTTTAAATTGTCCCATTTTTTCCTACAATTAAAAAAAAAAAAATTACACACATAATCAATTGCCTGACTAATAAATTGTTGTATACACAATACAATATTTAAACTTTTAACACTTGCTTAGGTGAAAAAATGAACTAATTACTTGAACAATGCAAGTTGATTAGAAATTTGGAATTTATTTGGAATCAAATGGAGCAAGTATATCTTCCCTTTTCAAGCCCAAAGGTAACAAGAAAATAGTGCCATTTTATTGCAGAAAAATTGGCGAAACTAAAGGTTACTTGCACTATCACACTCCCAAGTGGAGTCTCTTCTTATACAAGAAACATGAAAATGATGTAATTCCTTGGGGCTAAGGTTTCTAAAGCACCGACCACTGAAAAACAATGAGGTCCATTAGTAACGTGCCATTACAGTACACACTATACACCTTCATAGTAGTTTTCACTTTTGAAGAAAATCAGCAATTTGACCCTTTAACCATTGTGCTTTCCAGAAAGAGGCTTTAACACGTAATCACCTCTCAAAATATCCAGCTAACTATGCAAGGACCACACAGCTATTAAGTGTCATCATAAGGATTAACAACAAGTACATTTCATCACTAAGATATTATTATTATTTTCAAATCAAAACACTAGAAAGCGATTTCAGATTTATCCACACACCCTTTATGTTCAAGATAATGACCCTTCCTACCTAAACTCATAATATAGACCAAGATACAAATGTTTTGAAGCTGAGCAAAATTTCATTATACATCTTGCAAAATATGCAAATTGGATGATGGATATCCACAATAGCTTTCCATCTCCCAAACTAGGATTTTAATTATGAGACAACCAAATTAAAAATCATCAGATAAACTTAGTTTTCCAACCATAAGACATAAGGCTCCCTCCCTTGTATTAATGAACTTCATTACATTAATGGGGTTGGAGGTGTTCACTGTTCAGAGGGAAGGAGTGAAAAACAAACTATGTACAACTACTACTACTAATACTACTGCTAAAATGGTAGAGGATTGTTGTTGATAAAAAAATGCAAGGTTTTTATGATATCACCCCATATCATACCTTTGCTCTAAAACACAATGATTACAATACTAGTACTACTAGGGAGTGTATAATTTGCATGATGCATATACTCTCTACTAACTTCCAGGATTATGTCCAAAATTGGATGGATACTCAGTTCAAATGCCATCCATATTCTGATTTCCACAAAGTCACTTCAAAAGCAAACAACAGTTAATTAACAGTTCTTCAGGCCATATTCTCCAACCGAAAAGCAGAATTTTACGGTCCCGTATTTTCCAGCCCTGAATCTGCGAATCACAAGATGTTACGCCATAAGATACTAGAACAGTAACTCTTAAAACATTGTGAAATTCTGGTGGTCATTTATAATGTTTATAGGTCATAAATCAAGAATGAGTGGTGGTTTTGCATGCTCATGACAAGCATTTTTCTCATAACAGCTAACATTGTTGAATCGAGTCCCAAGATCAATCGTAGGTATGGCAAAGTTACCTGGAAGTTATAAGTAATCAAGCTACTAATTATCGTGGACCGTAGCCACACTTTCTGAATTTAACTTCTGGTGCAGCTGACTTTTGACTTCTTTTGCCTCGGTTCCTTCACTAGCTGAATGATTCTCTTCATTTCTTGAACTTAAGGTACCTGGGCTCATCTTTTGAATCTCCTCTTTCGGGTAGATATAAATTTTGCGAACCATGCACAGAACTCCCTGGTATTTTTTTCAAAAAAGAATATATATGTTAATATAATAATCTAATATAGGGCCGATTACAAATATAATCGCTTAGATAGATACTTACTGCCATGGATCGTCCCCAACGAGCATCATGTCACCCTCATTATCAGTGTAGACAATAAGCCAATCCTTTCTTGTTGACATTAATTCACCTCCAAATTCAAACAGCTGATCCAATTCAGCAACCAATTCATCATAGTTGCTGTACTTTGTCAGATCCACAGACCTACCAAGCGCAATCCCCTTCTTGTGGACCTGAAATAAACATTTTCAACTATTTTTCCTATACAAATTTCTAGCCTTTAACCAATTGTTACCTTGACGGGGAAGTTACTTACCTTAGTGCAACTCCTAGCTGAGCTGCTTGGTGGTTTGGCCTGACCATCTTTAAGATGCACCTGGGAAGTTTTTGATGGCTTGTCATGGTCATCAACAATAACTTGACCATCTGCCGATTTCAAGCCCTTTGATTGTTCTGTTTTCTGATCATTTTCAGAAGTGCGTTGGTGGTGTGATTTGAGATGTGCTTGACCAGCTGGCTCAGTCGTTCCACTTCCATGTGATACAGAAGGCTCCGGTGCAGCAGTAGGGCTACTGATAAGTGAGATGCCAAATAGCTTACAGTCACCTTCTTTTGGTTTCGCCGTCTCATATGTTTTCGCTGACATTGGTTTGGACATAAGGTCTCTTGAACAAGGACTCTCGTATTGAGTTGGGGGTGGTGGCAGCATCAACTTTCCATGTGGATGCTCAACTTTGTTAATATGAATGACCGGATATTCACTGAATGGGCCGTACCTCAAATTCCCTCGAGCTTGGTAAGGTGTTTCGCTGCCACGTGGAGATTCTTTTGTACTAGGCTCCAAGAGGTTTAGTGAAAAACCTGAGGACATCGCTGGCCAAGGATGATGCACATTAAGTTTGCCTTCGTGATCTAACACATGCTTTCTGGCAGAATAGGCTACAGGTCCACCCATTTGATCTCCCAAGGATGGATGGGAAGGATCTCCGCTGGCCCCAAAGCCTGAAAGAAGATCTGAATAGGACGTGTCAGGCCTTCCCATTGACATCCAGTTCTCTGAACCGTACCTCCGTGACATTGAAACAACATCAACTTTCTCATCATCTACAGGTGGCCAAACAACAGATTTCTCAGCTGTGTCGGACTCGTTACTTTCTGCGAAATTGCCACGCAAGGTCGAGAATTCTTGACCTTGCAAGACCCTTGGGAATCCATTTGCTGGTGAAGGGTCTGCGCTTACTTTAGACGATGCTGTAATTCACCCAAAAACACAAGGGATTCAGATAAACACATGCTTATGAAAAGAGAAATTCTTTAGAACATCAAATATTCAAAGCGAGATAGCCATACCTTCTCGAGTTAGAACAGAAGAATCTTGGGATGATTGAATTGGTACATTAGGTACATTAGATCGAGGCCTTTTAGCCCTGGGCATTGAAAGAGGGTTCAGAGCTGGAGGAGCAAGAGCAGGCTCTATTTTCCAAGGGGAAACCCTCTCTGGACGGGGAATGTTAGATGTTTCATCCCATCTCACCTGAACATAACATAGCAACTTCGTTAAAGCATGCTTCAATTAATTTTAACAATCATGCATATAATATAATACTAGAGATGCACACCTTGAGGCATCTCCATTTTGATTCAGGCCACCTTTTTGAGTCAGCATCTTCTATTCCAACAATGGTACCAGTAAACCTACAATTATATAACAAGACATGTAAGGAATCTTTGCCCATTCAAATTGTATCTTAATCAACCAAACATACTCCTCAGTTATCCAGGAATTCATACCTCTGTTCCGGAGCCTCTTCACCTTCAAACCTCATTTTAAACCGCATTCCTATGGTGTAATTATTCTTTAGAGATTCCATATATTGGTCGTATGGAACAATGAACTCAGCAGGACTAGTCCTGCAAAAAAGTACCAATCGAACTTCAGTTGACCCTGCTCTGGGAAATGAAAATACAAAGATTACACTCATGAATAGACATAATTTGAAGTCGCAAACCTCGGTTTATAATAAACAGTGAATATGGTTCCTGTCAAGATGGCATGCCAAGCAGTTGCAAGAACCCCAAGATGCATACTGTGGCTAGAAATAACCGAGGATGGGACATTCCCCTGCTGTCTCATCGCTCTCCGTACGCCCACACGAAGCTCCCCATTCTCACCTCTGGAAGTTCTTAAATTAGTACCACCCCCAAATGGAAAACACAAAAAGCCAGCGAACAAGTGCAGTCTAAAAAGCCAATTAACATAAGAACAAACCTTAAGAATATGAAGGCATCCCCAGCAACTAGCCTCTTGGAGCTAACAAAAACACTCCAGCCACTTTGAAGCAAGTGCCTCCGAGGTTGACCTGCAATTCCATGAAGTTGTTAGTCACAATCCAAGCACAAGACAGGAAAAGGACATAACACACGATATGTGAATAAGACTATAAAACTTGAAATAAAATTATCATCAGAATACCTCGGAATATGTGCCTAAATCGCCATTCATTCGCATGCAAATCCTTCGCCACCAATTCCTGGGTAGGCGGCTGCTTTGACATATCCTATCCAAAAGATGAGCAATCCCTCCATCAGCAGCCACAACAAACAACAGAATCTAAGCACAAGAACAACAAAGAACAAGAAAAAACAAACCAGGGGAGGAAGGCACTCGTCAGCATGTCGCCTCAGAACGGAAAACCCACCATGGGTGCTTGTATCAGATGCGGTCAGCGTCTTACAGAACGAATGTACATGGAAGCGCGGTGGTGGTGGCAGTGGAGGCTCTTTCTCGACCGCATTCTCATCTTGCTGCCATCACAACACAACATTCAAAACCAAAACCAAAACCAAAACAAGCAAATCACAAGGGCCATATTCCATAATTTTCCAAAACTAAACAACAAAGCTGAGAAAACATACATTTTGTTCCGGAAGCAAGGTAATCTGGGCAAACACCTCATCCGTGTCGGGCTCCGCCTGAAACAAACATAACATGACATTCTTCATAAGCTTACAACACCAGAGAGGATTGGTTGGTTCAAAAAGCACATGAATTCTTTATTTATTTTTCTTTCCAAGGACCAAAAAATTAGCATAGCATAACATGGATCAAGGAACACTACCTTGAGCTGCACGTTGATGACCCGACAAAGGATCTTGGAAGGAAGATCGTACACAGGCATGTGTTGGTCAGCCACCTGATTTGTTGACGCCTCCACCTAATTTCATGTGCCACCAAAAACAAACACACACCCCTCATAAGTTAACAAAACCCCAAAAACACAAACTTCAAAGAAATCCCAAAACCCAAAAACAATTTTTCTTTTATTTCTTGGAAAAAAAAAAGAAATTGAAGCCATCTAGCTGAAATTGAAGAAAACTTAAGTGAAGCAGTTGCAAATTTTGACCAAATCTGAGCTCGAGCTCCACTAGGAAATTTTGTAACATTTTTTTTGGGATTTTTTCAAAACCAAACATAGTAAAGCATAGATGGAAATAAAATTATGAATTTGATTTTTTATTTTTTGTGATTTACCTGTTCTATGTGTCCCTGAGGGAAATAGAAAACTCTTTCTCCTTCTCTTGGAACTGTAACAAGAGGACCTGCACACGCATGCCATAGCTCCCTGTAAAGTGCAGCTTCCGCGTCTGTCACAACAACAACAACAGTTACCAACAACACTCACACACAAAAATCAAAAATCAAAAAATTCAAAAAAAAAATCAAGAGAAGAGAGAGAGAAGAAAAGACAGAACAGAAAGTGAAAGAGGTGAAGTTGTATTTTTTTATTTTTTTGGTTTACCTTTGGGTGAGGTGGAGGAAGAAGATGAAGAATGAACATTGTTGTTCAGCTCCGAAGAGTTGTTGTTGATGATGTTGTTGTTGTTGTTATTGTTGTGAGAATTACCATTAACCTTGATGGTTGTTGCTGCCTCCGATGATGCCATTTCTCCGACAAACACAGATCTCTCATCCAAAACTCACTATTTCCACAAACTTCGCATTCCCCAAAATAAAAATTAAAAATAATAAAAAAATCTCCCTTTCACTGAAAGTAATAACTCTCAAATTCAACAAAAAACACCACACAGATTCTTCTTCTTCTTCTTCGTCTTCTAAAGAGAAGCAACAAAATTCAACCTTTGGTGTCTGTATTTTTCCTTCTAAGGTTAATTGTTGAAGCAAAGAGGATAAAAAAAGCTGAATAAGCAGAAGGAAGAGAGGAGCAAGAAGAGAGAGAGAGAGAGAGAGAGAGAGAGAGGTGCTTGGTGTTGGGTGGTGTTGGTGCTTTTGGGAGTTTAACTTTAACCAGAGAGAGTGGTCAAAACAGCGTGCAATAATTTCAACCGCGGTCAATTTCTTAACCCAATCAGGGTCACAACTGGCAGGTGCCGGTGGGGAAGGGGATTTGTGACTGGGTATATCCGGTTGTAACAGACGAGTCCATGAGTGAGAGCGGGCGGCTGGAATGAAGGGAGTGACGGCGTCAAGATTGACGGGAGGGGACAAGAGAGAAGAGAGGATGAAACGGTAACGGTGACGGTGTTGGAAGGGAGAAAGTAGTTGTGTTTTTATTGGGAAATGGGATTGTCGTCCTATGAACGGGCAGCGCCCCCTCACTCATCACCCTTCCCATTCCCAATCGCCAAACTCACTGAGCGTGTTTCTCACACACCCTAAACTGTAATAAATTTAAGAGTAATTACCAATTACCACTAATAATTACTAGTACGTTTAGTCACCAATAAATAAAAGGTACAATAATATTCAAGAGACTACAAAAGATATAATAAAAATTGCTTAAATTTATCTTGTTTCGGGTTTGTTTGATTGAACTTGTAAAAAAAAAAAATATTTTTTTGAGTTATTTTTTTAAAAAAATTAATAAAAAAATAAAAATAATTTTATGTTTGGATATATTATGTAAAAAAATCATTTTATTTATCAATTATGTTTGGATATAATAATATAAAAATATTTTTTGTTTATTTATTTTGTAAAAAATATTTTTTAAAAAAAATTTTAAAAAATATAAATTTTAACTTCAAAAAAAATCTTTTTATTTTTTTAGTACTTTTATTTTTACTATTAAAAATTTACCAAACACGTTAAAGATATTTTTTTATCAACTTAATAGTACCCAAACAAGTATTAATATTTAGTTACTTTTTTGTTTCTCTAAAAGTTAATAGGTTTAGGTTTAGATTTAGATTTTTTTTTTCACATATCGTCGTTCTCACACTAAGAATTAATTTGTTGTAAATTGAAATTCTATTTAAAGACCTAATTAACTTGATACGGATTAAAAGATTCAAGCTCTCAACTTATTTAAATAGACGAGGGAGTTGATTGTTCAACCAACCTAAGTTAGTTTACTAATAGATTTAGTTAATATATATCCTAAACATACATGTTAAAAATTACTAATTGAAAATATTTTTATAGTAAATATGCAAAATTTAATCTTAATGAGTTTATTATGTACTTATTACAAATTTAATTTTCATATATTACTAGTGTACAAAAATTTTACAAAGACATTTATCATGTATTATCACATCAAAAAATTAATTAATTTTCAAATTTATTATTTAAAAAATTTTCTAAATTCATAATTATTTAAAAAAGTATATAAGTTCATGAATATAATTTGATAATTATGTAAAACTCTTAACACTATTAATGAATCAAAATTAAATTTTTATTGAAATAAAATGTTTAAAATTTTACTAATAGTAATTCTAAAATATGTCATTAGAATATATGATAATTAAAACCATTACTAATATTTATTAAACTAAAATTAAAAAAATTCTATTACTTATTAACATGGCAGCCATTTTTAAAAGAACTTGTTAATCAAACCTTTCTTTTCCTTAAGTTTGAATTCTTATCCTTTGACCATAAATATTTCTTTTCAAATTAGTTATTTGAGTAATTATTACCATTAAACAATTTTACATTTTATATAACTAGAAATTTACCTTAGTGAGAATTTCAAATAGGATAGATAATTAGGTAAATGATTTATTTAATCTTAAAAAATTGTCTATCTGAATAAAATAATTTATTGAAATCCTAATGTAGTTATTGTTGAATAAATTACTATTTCCCATCATAAAATATAATATAATATAATATACACATTATTACTTCTTTTTTTTTTTATTGTCAACTCGTCCAAATTGCGCTTTGAATACTTTCCTTTATCTCGTCACGAGATATTGCCCTTATTATATATTTCCGTGTTAGTGTGTTACTATGAAATTACCAAAATTTGTTACAAATTATACCTTGTCATGTGAATCAATTAGTTAAAAAACTTATTAAGAGTTTTAATTAATTAATTAATTAATTAATTAATTAACTTTACTGATGAAGATTATATTGCTGACGTAGGTTCATGAATACATGCAATATCTTCTCATATACTAGTCAGCAAATGCTTGATAACTGATGATGATTTCTTTTGTATGTATATATATGGTAGTTTTTTCCTTTCCTTATTTATCTGTCAACTTTAATTTCTATATATATGATCATTTAAAGAGTTTTATATTAAATTTCAATTAAAGTTTCATATTTGGAAACTTTTAAAATTATGAATTTTTTAATTAATATATATTGTTCTTGATGTAGTAATTAATTAAATTTGTTATGTTTTTTGTACTAAAAATGTATATAATTTTTTGTCAATATATATAAATTAAATGCTTATTTATAAGAATTTAATTTTAATACACTATCAGTATAAAGTAGTTTTATATATGTATTTAATTATATAATGTTATATTAGTAAAAATAACACATTTTTATATTAATTACGTGAATAATTATTTAAAAAAATATATGTGATTATACAACTGTATAAAATACTTTATCCAAGCCTAAAATGTGGTGATACAAGCACAAATAAATTCAATATTGGTATTTTGTATTTGTAAAAATTTTAAAATAATACAAAAGTTGTTGAATCAATAAATACTTATATAAATCCTTTCTTGTTGACAATATATAAATTGAGCCCTTATTTACTATAAAGCCTCCAAGCTTGAAATACGAAGATTAAGTGAGCCTATTCATGCATCTAGTTCTCTCCAGATAAATAATTTAAGTAAATACTCAAGCCTACCAATTAAAATAGACCAACTTTCCTTTTAAAAAGAAAGAATTTGAGGTTTTCTAGATATATAATTTAATTTCTATAATAAATAATTTCAAATATGATGTCAATAAACAGAAATTAGTATTTTTTTTAAACAATTTAGTATGTAAAAATGTCATGTGCATATAAAATATTAATTATTAAATTAATTATTGTATATTTATTAGGGGTGCACATGGGCCAGGTGAAGCCGAGTTTGATGTGACCCAGACCCAGTCCCGAAATATAAACCGGGTCTATTTATAAGACTCGAACCCGGCCCTAGACCCGATGAAACCAATACATTTTCGGGCCACAATTATACCGGGTGAAAACCGGGCCGTTAACATTACATTACGTTGATACCTTCTTGTAAGCTAGCATGTAAAAATATCCAAATTTCCAAGACTCCAACCATTAGTTAATATGGTAAAATTCACTTAGAAAAATATAACAAGAACCAACCCTTCTTCAAAATTAAAGTATAACCACAATCAATACTAAAGCATAACCACAATCAATACTAATATTGTCTAATAATACCAAATATTTAAATCAATACAAATAACACAATCTTATGTTTTAGTCTAAAGTCTTATGCATTCTAAACATAAAATATTAATTTATAGTCTTATAATGACTAATAACACAAAATATTAAGGTTTACAATACTTAAATTCCACATAAGAATAGTCATGAACCATCACTAATAAGTAATAACATAAAATATTAATTGTGTATGATGACCGGGCCACCAGGCCAACTTCGGGTGACCCGAGTTATGGCCCGGACCCGACCCGAAATAATGACCGGGTCTATTTTTGAGACCTGTACCCGACCCTAAACCCGATAAAATCACACAAAATTAGTCTTTAAAGTGTTTGGTACCGGACCAGGCCTTCGAACCGGACCGGATCTGTGCACCCCTAATATTTATATACAAATAATATATTATTTAATTTATTTTTAACATATATTTTATATGAGTAATTAATTTTTAACATACACATAATACGATTATTTCGCATATATGTATCTAAGATTATTGAGTGACAACAATGAAATTACTAAGAATATACTCGGGATTTAAACGAAAAATACATAATGTATAAATGGAAAATATAATTACTATTATCTTTTACTCCGAAGATTAAAAAGTAACACGTTATCATACTCAATAAGAAGGTCAAATAATGTCTATTAAATTCGATAATGACTTACATTTTAAATAAAATTATAATCGCATCTATCTATTAAAGTAATACGTAGAATTTAAAATTTAAGATTTGATAAAATATGGTTTTGATTTTGAGTCATCTAGAAAATTGTTGGATTTGATACAAAACCTTTTGGAAATAATTAAGAAAAATTAGCCCATATATATTTATAAAATTAGAACAAAATAAAATAATAGAAAATAAATATAACAAAAAATATAAATAATAATTTGTGAAGTATAGACATTTTGTTTAGTTGTCATATCCGTATGTCGGATACATTTTAAATACGATACTCATTGAATATGTATGTTTTTTGTGTCTAACTGTATCTTAATAAAAAATAAAAAAAATTTTGAATATATTCGGACACATCTAAATACTATCACATATCAGCGTGTCCAAACTTATTCTTAATATGTATTTTCAAATATGTTTGAAATAGTATATATATATTATTATTTATTAAAATAAAAAATATTTTAAATACATTATATAATTAAATAAAGATATTAAAAATAATTAAAAAATTAATTTATATTTTAATATTAATAAAATATATATCAAAATATCATTATAATTTATATAAAAAATATTTTATATTTTATATATATACATATTTTTGTATCGTATAAAAATTTAAAATCTGTATGATTGTATATTTCATCATGTCATGTCGTATCTCGTACGTGTGTAAGGTAGTGTTTGTTTTGAGGTATTGAAACAGAGACTGGGAGATTGAGACTCATTATCATGTTTGTTGGTTCAGATACTGGTACTAAAGTTTTTGTCTCTGTCCCCAAAATTTCAGTATTTCAGTACCTCCAAAAAATGGGAACACAGGAGACTAAAATTTTTAGAGATAAAGACTGAAACTTTAATAACATTTTTATACCTAAAATACATTCATTTCAATTAATTAATTCCAATTTTACCCTTTGTACAAATTAAATTAGAATTTCATTCTTGTTTCAATTTCTGTCTCTCACTTTTTACCAAATAGAATACTGAGATTTATTTCAATCTCTATCTCTTAGTCTCTATCTTTCAGTCTTAATTTTTTTTATTTCTATCTCTCCACCAAACACTACCTAAATATTTATGTATCATAGCTAATAACTCAACAATTTTATAATAACTTAAACTTATTTAGTCATATTATATCCTGCTTTCTAGAGGCATCAAATATAAGCTGCTAGGGAATTAATTAAATGGTCTAAATAAATATCATATTATATATATAGATGCCGACAGAAACATTTACTATTATTAGGAGCTCACAGGGATATGGGCATATGGCAAAATATATTTGTAGGCCAAGCCATAATATTGCATGTGCAATGCCCTTGGGGGAAATTCATATGAAAACAAATAATTTTTCTGAATTTTTTTTCTTGCTCTTAAAGCATTATAAAAAACAGTACACTGCCTATATGTCTCCAGATGTAAAATATATTACGACGAATAAATACATAATTTAAAGATGTATGTCATGGGAGACTTTTATTCTTATCTTTTCTCTGTTTTTTAAAGAAAATCTATAATTGGATCGTTGTAGGGGTGTCCATGGATCGGATCGTATCCGCAGATTCGCGGTAAATATCCGCATCCGATCCGAAAATTGCGGATACGATCCGATCTGCAAATTGATCGGATCGCGGATATCTGCTCTACATCCGCGTATCCGATCCGCGGATCCGCACTATAATAATTAAAAAATAAATAAATATATATATATGATTGGTATTATATTTATTTGTTTGTATGTTTTAGTTAGTAATTATTATTCTTATATTGTATTATTTTATTTTTATTATTTAGAGAGAGTTTGATTAAAAATATTTTAGGAATAAATAAGTTTAAAAGTACGAAAGAAATATTTTTATCGAATTCTTTTACATAAAAATATTATTAAAAATAGAAGGTTTAATTATGCAGATATATCCGATATTCGATCCGATCCGATACGCAAATGTGCGGATCGGATCGGACACTAAAAAGTGTGGATATCATATTCGATCCGATCCGATGAAAATTGTGCGGATCGGATCGAATTTTCGACCATATCCGATCTGATCCGATCCGCGGACACCCTAGGTCGTTGTACTAATTTGAAGGTTTTTACTGTTGTTTGTCAAATTATAATTATAAGGATAAAGGTCACTTAGAAAACAATGTTTCTGAAAATTATATTATATATTTACACTACTTTTATATCTAAGAGTATGTAGCTTTATTATCATAACTAATTTTTAAATAAATTTGTAAATATAATTTTAAAATTCATATTAATTCTTTTAATTCATCAATTTTTTAGTCATATAATTTTATTAAAATTAATTGTAAACAACCCAAATTGATTCCTAAAAAAATTTAAATTGGACATTTTATTTTCTAACAAATTTTTATTCTTTAAAAATTATTGTTCATCATTTTATCTTATAATAATATATTATATATAGGACCTAATTGTCTTATAATAAATTTTGTTAAAAATTTATTTGTCTAACATGCATATTAAAAATTTTATTGAAAATAAAAAAATATGAAAGACAAAAATACTACGTGCACAAAAAAAATAATCATTATATATTTGTATATAAATATAAATATTATTTAACTCATTTTTAATATGTAATTTGTATTTTAACATATATTTAACTTATTTAGTTTAATTTTATATGTATACCTAACAGTTATACATAAGACTAAAATATTCAAGCTAAAATTTATTGGAAACTAAGTTAAATATTTAATCTTACATTTATTTTAATTTTTTAAAGTAATTCCACTCATAAAATATAAAGCAAACGATGAGCCTTATTAATTAAAGCACCTCAAAAATTTCGAGTGCAAAATTAAAGAATAGCACATTTTTATATGGTAATAATCTTTAAGAAATTATAATTTAGTTCACACTATCATTTTTATTTCGCTGTATTTTACATATAAATGTCAATGTTTTTTTTAAGGTAAAAACTCAGATGCAGCCGACTTCACGCGAAGTTGATAGCCGAGAGTCGTTAGATGAAAATTTGGTCAAATCAGTCAAATCATCTAACGGCTTTCAGTTATTATACTTATCAACTTCACGTGAAATCGACTGCACCTGAGTTTCTACCTTTTTTTTAATACCAATTTTTTTTTTCTTTTTATACGTATACTATTTTGCCAATTTTGATATAAAATATTGTAATAATGTTGTATTTGTGGATATTGGTTAATAAGTTGGAGTTTTGAACCATGCAATGCAAAGCAATAAGTGACTTTCTACGTAGCACAATTCTTATCAACATTTCTTTTTAGGAAAATATATATATATATATATATATATATATATATATATATATATATATATATATATATATATATATATATATATATTAAGAAGCAATCTTTTTTCTCAATCTTATTTTCACACTCGAATGAACCTTATGTATGAAACTATGAATAAATAAATAAACGCGTTGTTTTTGTCTATTAATTAAGAGATGTAACCTGCACGTTACGTTTTTATTTGTTTTTAATGAATTATTTAATTTGAATTTAATATTGAAAATAAGTTGACAATGTAAAAGGCTTTTTAATACTGTAATTCAATTAAATATTATGTGTTTAAATAAAATTTTTAAATAATTTATTTAAAAAAATTACTTTTTTAATATGATAATATATAATTTAATATTTGTGTAGAATTTCAATTTTTATGCTAACATTATGTAAAAATTTAATCTCTAATTACATATTCTACAATTATATTATGCATATATAAAAAATTAGTCACTAATAAATCATCGTATATGAAAACAAATATTTAGTATCTCATAAAATTTTTATTATACTTTTAAAAATAAATTTAATTATTACTTTGTTATAAGTTTGATTATTCTAATATGTCAGTTTAATTATTTTGATAATTATTTATTCAATTAAAAAAATAATCAATATATATAAATATGTATAAATATATAATAACTAATTTAATAGTAAATTTTTAGTATATACCAAATATTTTTGCATATTCTAACATATATAAACGTCACATGCATCTTGTAAAACTACATATATATCTATCCTAGCTAGTATTGAATTCAACGTTGAAGATATTAGCAAAAGTTTTTTATTAATTAATATTAATTTATGCTATATGTAATGAAAATATGAGAAGAATTGGCGTTTAACTTTTTTTTTTTCTAACTATAACTTATAAAAAAAAAAAGGTAAAATGCTAAATTGGTATATTTGGGCGTAATTCTATTTTGATTCTTAAAATTTAAAGTGTCCTATTAGGATCCAAAAAAGTTTCATTTAAAGTGTCCTATTAGAATCCAAAAAAATCACACCGTGAGGTTAAAGTTAAAAAGTTAATGGAATGTCCTATATAACAGCGGTACAAAAATAAGGTTAATAATTCGGAGAACAAATACAAGCTCTAAAGGCACAAAATCAATGATGAATGCATCAATACATTTATTTATCATTCTCTTTAGTTCTATAAAAAAAGATTTTATTTAAATTGTTATAAGAATGATAAATAAATGTATTGATGCATCCAGATTTTGTGTTTCTCGAGCTTGTACTTGTTCTCCAAATTATCGATCTTGTTATTGTACTGCTGTCATATATGACACTTAAATTTTAAAGACTAAAACATAATTATGCTCAAACGTAACGGACCAATTTAATACTTTATCCAAAAAAATATTTTTTTATTAAATTATAAATATTCACTATCTCAACTAATTTAATTTCTATTTTTTAACATATATTTAATAAACAAAAAATAAATCAACATACCTAATTATACATTAGTATATAATAATAGTAAATAAAAAATAAAAAGAAACATAAAAAAAAAAAAGGAAAATCAACTTAATTTGGTGGGCGTTGACTACTAAATAGTAAATACTAATTAATGAATTTCTCGTGAGTGGACGATACGAGAAAATGAGAAGAGATAAAGAAACCACGTGTAAGGAAGAAAGTGGGAGGGGGGGGGCGTGAAGAGTGAAGAGGGAAAGTGAGTGGGACCCACTGAGAGTGTTGTGTCTGGCTATGGTCCAAACCCAACAATAACAACAACAGGAATCTTTGTCCCCCCACAAATACTTTCACTCCCCACACACCCTTTTTTTTACTATAAAAACTAGTATATCGATAATATACGGAAATATATATATAAAAAAAAATTCCGAATATTTTAAACGAAAACACGCATAGTGATTGTTATTTATGGCAATGAAATTATAAAATTATTTAAGTCTAATAGTTAATTTGATTTTAATATTAAAATAATAAGTAATTATTTTATTTGTTTTATTCGAAATCATCTTAACAGTTAGTTACATAGGCGATTTGAAAAGGTCTTGAGCAGTAATTTTCTTCTAATAGAATTATGGACTATATGGTATGATTTGATTTTGGCAAAAAATCAACAAATTATTTAGATAGTGAAATTTTTTTTTTGGTAAATAATTAAAAAATATATAATCTCATACGAATTTGGATTTAATTAAAAGAGTATTTGAGTTAAAATTACAATAAAATTGATGTGTTAGATTCAGCTCGATTCAAAAAAGGCAAATAAAATCTGAAAGGTAATATTCTCTCTTACAATCCAGATGAACAAGCAGGTTCGGAAGTGGATTGGTATTGGTGTGGGTCTACTGCCAAAGTCTATGACTCACGCAATGGTTACTTGTGGTTGTGTAAGCAGCTATTTGGTTGGGAGGAGCGGGAGAATTGGCTTTGACTTTGGCGTCAGCTTGTTCCGAAAAAGCATAAGTTTTTGGCTTGGTTGTGTCTTAAGGAGGCTCTTCTTACTACAAGTTTTCGCTTTAGAAGAGGGATGTCGTCATTAGATAGGTGTCCACTATGTCTTTCTAGCCAGGAATCGGTTTTACATTGTATTCGGGATTGTCCAAAAGCTCAACTTGTTTGGCATATGTTGGATATTTCTTGTCATCCTTTGGATTTGAAGAACTGGTTCTTGTATCATAGCAGAGAGCATCCGTTCAAGTTCTTTTCGGGACTTTGGTGGATATGGAGAGTAAGGAATAATGACATCTTTAATCCTCATGAAACTTGGCCTCCGGAAAAAGTGATTTGTCTGGCATTAACTTCAGAAAATGAGTTTAGGAATATTTTTGAATTACAACGTATGTCCCTTCCCTCTACTCTAAATGGTTTTTGGAATCCCCATCCATTGGTACTTTTAAGATTAATTGTGATGCTGTTATTTTGGTTCGGGTGATAGTGTTGATTTTGCTTGTGTTATTAGAGATTGTAATGGGAGTTGGCAAAGGGGTGTTTGGGAATGATTGAGAGTAATAGTATTCTTCAAGGAGAATTGTTTGCCATATGGAGATGATATCTCTTAGCTTGGGATGTGGGTCAACGAGATGTTATTTGTGAGACGGATTGTGTGGAAGCATTTAATCTTGTTACTCAAGATGATTTTGGGTTTATTGATCCATTGGTACTCAAAATAAGAGATATCATGCATTGAAATTGGCGTGTTGACTTTCGTTTGATTATGAGAGATGCAAACACGGTGGCAAATACTATGACAAAGATGGTGATGAAGTTACAACTTTCACATGTGAAGCTTCTTTCACCTTGGGAGGAGTTTAAGGGTAGTCTTAAATGGGACTGTCCCTCTATTTAAACAGTTCGTTATTTTGTTTGTTTTGTTTTTCTTTATTTAGTTTATTACAGTCGCAACAAAAAAAAATTCCTGAAAGAACTGTAGAATAGATGGAAGAGACTCTTCTAACACATTTTTTATTGTATTTGTTGGAGATGGACTTTAGTTTCTTTAGGAGTTTTTTCCTTATTCTTTTATTTTTTTTCTTTATTTTTTTGTTTGAGTTAATTACCAATTCGATAGTTAAAAGATTTAGACAATAACAAAATAGTACCTAACAAATATTATTGACAAAATAATTCTTAAAAGATTATTAAGTTTTACAAAAATTATCAACAATAATCTAAGTTGGATGAGTTAACATTAAACTATAAGCTAGCAGTAAACAATTATTATAATTATAAAAATTACTCATATTTTTTATTATAATCAAAATATAAAAGACAGTTTCTTCTTTCTCGATCACTTATCTATTTAACATGTCATCGTTCTATTACATATGGTTAAACTATGTTCTAATATGTGGTACTAACAATTCATGTCAATATATTATGTCAGTACACTATTAATAAAAAATATTTGAGAGACTAACATGAGTCGCAAATATCTTTTAGAATTGAATTGAGTAAATTAAAATTTAAGTACCAAATATAAGTATTAGCTCAACATTATTGATAACTTTAATTAGATATTTATTTCAATTTTTATTCATGTCTTTATTAGAGTTAATGCTCAAATGGGTGACAAATTATTAGAAAATAATCTTAACTTTAAAAGTATTTCAATTATTAGAATGCCCTTAGTAAAAAATTATCATACTCTTTAGTGAATATTTTGGTTATAAACTAAAAAAATATTTTAAAAAATTATTAAAACATTAATATATATTAAAAAAGTCTAATAAGAGAATGACAACAACAACAAACAACAACAATAAAGTCTTGTTCTACTAAATAGGGTCGGATACATGAATCAAATGACGTCATTAAGTATTTGAGCTCTATCATGTATCATGTCTATAAATAGACCGTTTATATGTAGATCTCATTTGACCACCTCATGGATGGTCTTCTTAGGTCTTCTTCTACCTTTCATCCCTTGTCCATCTTCTATCTCATCCACCCTCCTGACTGAATGTTCTGTTGGTCTTCTTCTCACATGTCCAAACTATCTGAGACGCAATTCTACCATCTTTTCCACAATAGATGCCACTCCAACCCTCTCTCTTATATCTTCATTCATTATTCTATCCAATCGCGTATGACCACTCATCCATCTCAACATCTTCATCTCTGCCACACTTAGCTTATATTCGTGCTTCCCTTTGGCCGCCCAACACTCTGTACCATAAAGCATAGCCGGTCTGATAGCAGTGCGATAGAATTTACCTTTAAGTTTTAAAGGCACTTTTTTATCACATATAAAACCAGACGCACTCCACCATTTTGACCAACCTGCTTGGATCTTATGATTTATATCCTGTTCAATCTCTCCATTATCATGTATAATACACCCAAAATACTCAAAACTCTTAACTTTTCGTATGAAGTTATCTCCAATCTTCACCTCTATATTAGGGTTTTTCCTTCGCAGGCCGAACTTACATTCCATATATTCCGTCTTGCTACGGCTTATGCGCAGACCATACACTTCTAGAGCTTCTCTCCATAACTCCAACTTCTTATTTAGGTCTTCCCTCGACTCTCCTATAAGGACGATATCATTGACAAAAAGCATGCACCATGGTATAGGCTCTTAGATATGCTATGTGAGTACTTCCAAGACTAATGTGAAAAATGTATGGACTTAAAGATGATCCTTGGTGTAATTCTATACCAATAGAAAATTTTTCTGTCACGCCATCTTGAGTCTTCACACTAGTTGTAGCCCTATCATACATGTCTTTAATTGTACGAATATATGTGATCCTTACTTTTTTCTTTTCTAAAACCTGACCTCCTTTGGCACCCTATTGTACGCTTTTTCCAAATCAATAAACACCATATGTAGATCATTTTTATTACTACGATACCTCTCCATCATCCTTCTTAACAGGTATATCGCTTCAGTGGTGGATCTGTCTGGTATAAAACTAAATTGGTTATCTGTTATTTGTGTCTCTTGTCTTAACCTCCGTTCTATCATCATTCCCATAACTTCATGGTATGACTCATGAGTTTGATCCCTCTATAGTTTTCGCAATTTTGTATATCTCCTTTATTCTTATAGATAGGTACCAATGTGCTCTTTCTCCACTCATCTGGCATCTTCTTAGACCTTAAAATCTCACTAAAAAGCTTGGTTAACCAACTGACGCATTTCTCTCAAAGACCCTTCCAAAATTCAATCGGGATATTATCGGGTCCTACTGCCTTGTCATTTTTCATCCGCTTTAGAGCCTCTTTTACTTCGAAGTCTCGAATCTTTCGATAGTAGTCGAAGTTTTGATCTTCTTCCCTCGTGCATAACCGACCAAGGCTCGAAAGAGTCTTTTGTCCTTCATTAAATAACTCGTAGAAGTAACTCTTCCACCTTTCATTGATCTTCTGCTCTTGAGTCAACACCTCCCCGTCTTTATCCTTTATGCACTTAACCTGGTCCAAGTCTCTTGTTCTTCTTCCACAGCTCTTTGCGATTCTATATATACCTTTTTCTCCTTCTTTCGTGCCTAAGGACTGGTAGAGACCCTCATATGCTCTTGTTCTTGCTTCACTTACAGGCACTTTTATTTATTTCTTAGCCGCCTTATATTTTTTTCCAATTATCTGCATTGCGGCACAAAGACCACTCTTTAAATATATATATTACTGAATAAGATATTTAAATCTCAAGCTTTCGCAGCATTTTTACAATTCAAAGCACAGATGAAAAATTACACTGGTTTAAGAATTTAGAGTTTACAATTAAATCATGGAAGGGAGTATCTTTCTAATGAATTTACCTCATATCTTGTTGCACAAGGCATATCCCATCGTTTCTCTTGCCCATACACACACCAACAAAATAGTAGGGAAGAGATAAAACATCAACACATTACTGAAACAAGTCTTGCTATGTTAGCAAATGCATATATTCCTCTCTTTCATTGGGATGATACTTTTCTCAATGATGTTTATCTTATTAATTGTTTGCCTTCTACTAATACTTCTTCTTTGTCACCATATGAATTGTTACATAAAGTCTCTCCTGATTATTCTTTTCTGAAATTTTATGGATGTGCATGTTTTTCAATTCTTAAACTTTATAATATGCATAAACTTGATTTTAAATCTCAACTTTCTATATTTTTAGTCTATACACCCAACCATATAAGTACTACAAGTGTTTAACATCTAATGACAAATTAGTAATCACAAGACATGTTATCTTTGATGAGAGTAGGTTGCTTACACTGAGATATTTCCTCATCCACCAAATTCTTCTAAAGTTCAGTTCTCATATCCTTCTCTCTCCGTTCCTTTAATTTCACCTCCCATTATGCCATCTAATATCAATTCCTCCCCACCAAATACAAGTAATACCTCATTTCTGAATCTTTCATTATCTACTGATGTCTCACCTTCTAGTGATTATAATACATCTAATCCAAGGCAGGGCCTTAGCATAAATTCAGATACTATTAATCTAGTTTCTTAAGCTAATGCCAATAATTTCTCTCAAAATTCTGCTGACAATATAAATTCTACTACTTCTTTTCACCCAAAAGACACTAGTGCTTCTATTCCTTTATACCAATCTTTGAATAAGGATAGCATCCCATATTAGGGTTAGAAATTTAGTTTGGAACTCTTCCTCCCCCGCCTCATTTCTCTAACATACACAAAATGCAAACTAGATCCAAATCTAGGATTTTCAAACCAAAATTATTTTCAATTATTTCTTGTGCACCCTTAGATCTTCTTAATAATATACCAACTTTTATAGAAAAAGCCTTATTAGCATCCCACTGAAAACAAGCTATGTTGGAAGAGCTTAATGCTCTTTATAAAACACAAACATAGTCCCTTGTTACCCCTGTTCCTAAACAAAGAGTTATAGGTTGTAGATGGGTGTATGCCATCAAGAAATACCCAAACGGTATCATCTTTAAATACAAAGTACGATTGGTTGCTAAGGGTAATCATCAAATTGACGGCATTGACTTTGATGAAGTCTTTGCACCAGTGATAAAACCAGCAACTATTAGGATTATTCTCTCCATTGCTCTTTTGTATAAATGGACTATTCGTCAATTCGATTTTAATAACGCTTTTTTAAATGGTGATTTGTATGAATCGGTTCTTATGAAACAACTTCCAGACTTCCATCAACGTGATTCTTCTCAAGCTTGTAGGTTAAATAAATCATTATATGGATTATGACGGCCCAAGGGCCTGGTTTATTAAGTTTGCAGCAACATTATTCTCCAATACAAGGTCAGATCCTTCACTTTGTATTAAGAAATCAGGTAATCTTCAACTCTTTTTTCTTGTGTATGTTGATGATATACTCATAATGGGTAATGATCCTAATGCTATTAGTTCAACTATTACTCAATTGAACGATATATTCTCTTTAAAAGACCTTGGTGAGTTTAGTTTTTTTTTTTTTTAGTATTGAGGCTACAAAACTCTCATAAGGAGCTATTCATTTGTCACAAACAAAATATATTAGTGACCTTTTAAAGAAAGTTGGCATGGCTGATTCAAAAGGAGTTCCAACACCAATGTTCTTCACCACTAAGTTGACAAGTCAAGGGGTTGAGTTGTTTAAGAACCCTTCACTGTATAGATCAATTGTAGGATCTTTACAAGATGCCACTCTTACGAGACCTGAAATTGCATACTCTGTTAACAAAGTCAGCTAATTTATGCACTCTTCTCTGGTTTCTCATTGAAAATGTATGAAGAGAATATTTAGATACTTGGTTGGTTCTATCTATCAGGGGTTAATTTTTCATTCTAGCATTGATTTTCACTTATTTGCCTTTTTAGATTCTAATTGGGCATCTGATCTTGATGACAGATGATTAACTTGTGGTTGTTATGTCTATATGGATTCCAATTTGATAGCTTGGTCGAGTAAGAAACAAGCTTCGGTCAGCAGATTCATCACTGAAGCTGAGTATACGGGGCTAACCGCTGCGAATACTGAGTTAATTTGGGTTCATCAAAATCTTCTCAAGAAACTTCACATATCATCATCAGGTATTCCATTTTTCTATTGTGACAATATCAGCGCTGTTCTTGTTGCAGCAAACCCAATATTACTAAGCCGTTGACGGCTAATCCCTTTGAAATTTTAAGTCCAAACTCAAGGTAATTTCCAAAATTTTCCTGAGTTTGAGGGGGCGTAATGAGGACAAGTGTGATACTGAACTAATTGAAAGAACTACGTATTAAGATGAAGCAATAACTTTATCAATGTGTAAGTTTGTTAGAGTGCCTCTGATTTAGTTTGTTAGAATCTTATGCATGTATAAATTTATTGGTCCATCTATAATTAGTTAGTGATTAGTTTTGAAGAATTTGTTAGAGTCTTGCATAAGTCTTGTGGTTTAATCTCTCTTATATAAAGCATATCAGGTTATTATTAAACTTAAGATTAATTCACATTTTCAATATAATTCTTCTACGTTTTTTATTTGTACTCTCTCTTCTAAAGTACCTTCACCCTCTAATTCTCTTTAATTTGTTTTGATGGGAAAAGAAAGATGCACAAAGGAAACTGAAAAGCGGAGTAATTTCCACTACCCGCTCTAATAGAAAGACCTAGCGAAGTGAATGACTTGATCGTACTGCACTAAATAGACCATCTTTCTATACGCTATTTTGGATCCTCTTCTTTACCAATGGTTGTTAACCACAAACAACATGAAGATGCCCTAAATTAAAGAATGAATTGAAGTCTTCAAAGATCAAGCTCAAAACAAAATTTGAGACCCATTAAATTCTATCCGTGATACTTTGAATTGATTAAAAAGTGCTCATTTTAAACTTTTAATATCCATATTTTTATAAAACTATACCATATCAAAAACTTCAAATAATACAAAAATAAATGATAGTTTTATTTTAATGCACTTAAAATTTACTATTAGCATAAATTTCTTTCACTTGATTAGGTTCCTAATAAAAAAATTATATTAAATTAATTAATACAAATATAGAATCACCAATAACTTTTTTATTTATTATTTAACTTACAATTAATCTGATACTATATTATTTTCAAAAAATAAAATAAAAATTATTGCCTTACTCCCTTTCAAATTCTAATGTATATTTTATAATTTTCATGTTGATTTTGTTTTATTTTATTGTTGATCAAATTTTTATTATCAAAAAATATATTTTACATTGCTATAAATATTTGATTTTTATTAATATATTGATCGCAAATAGAAAATATAAAATATTATAATATTTGTCATAATTTAATGATGATCATAAAACTAAATCAAGATGCATGCGGCATTTTATATAAAAGTCAGAATTTTTTTTCAACGGTTTCTTTATACTTTTAATTATATGTTCAAATAAGTTATAAATAGAAAAAAAAAAAAAGTGGTCAATATAACTATTATGATTACAAGAGTTTGTTCACATCATTTATAAATACTTATAATATACTTGAGATAATGAACCTGTATAAAAATCAAAGGTTGGGTTAAAAAATAAATAGAGAATAAATTATATTCAAATTAAATAATAAATCAATAAAAATATGCAATTATCTTAATTTTAACATATATTCACATTATATAAAATCTTTAAATAAAGTGATATTAACATATAATCAATCTCAATTTCTAGACAATAATTTGATATTTTCATTTTTAATTTTATTATACACTACTTTTAAAATAATAATCAATAAGCATTTGTCCCTGTTTATCAGCCATAAGGACATGAGTAGTAATTATATTTATAAACTTATGAAAAATTCAAGAAGAATAAATGCATAAAATAAAATAAAAATTTAAAAATAAAAACAAATAAAGTATTGAAGAAAAATAAATAGAAATAGAAGATAAACAAAATTATTAAAAAAAAGAAGAGCAATAATTTAATGTATTTTTTGCATATAAAAAAAGAAATAAAAAGAAAATATATAATACTTTGGCTGTAATTTACAGTAAACTTTTACAGAGATGAACACATATATAATATAAGAGAATAAAAAGTTAAATACTTAAATTAATATAGACAATAAATAATTGATATGATAATAATAAAATAATAATAATTTATCATAACCTTAATAATTTAATATAATTAATTTTAATAAAATGATAAAATACATTAAATATAATTACATCTAATCGTATAACCAAATAGTAAATTTATATAACGCGATATTGTATCAAAGTAATAATTTATCAAATTAAAGCATATACATAGTTTCTTAGGAAAAAGGATATTTTAAAAGGATATTAATATTAATGACATAAAATACTAAAATTATATTAATAACTTAATTTATTAGGATAAAAATTTACAAGAATTGAAATAGGTAAAATTTATTAATTTTAATTAATTGAATTAGTATAAAATAAGAAAGTGATGAATAACTATAATTATAATTAATTTTAATTAATTGAATTAGTATAAAATAAGAAAGAGATGAATAGCCAAAATAAATTAGGCTAAATAAACTAGGAAATATCAACAAAAAATATCAAGCCAACTATGCTATTTATTAAAGAAGAAGAATATTAATTCAATTAATTCAAAATTTAATTTAAAATGAGAAAAATTACCAATAGATGAAAAAATGGGATATGTTGAAGAATAATTATAAATTTGGTAATATATGAATAATTAAATTTAACTATTAGATACAATTTTGACGTTATTATAATTTAAATGTACAATAATTGATTTTTATCATTTTAAATATATATATATTCGGTAGCAATTTATATTATAATTATTTTTATCATTGTTATTTATTTTTCAAAATAAAAAATTGTTATAACTAATAAAAAAATTAATCTAAATAAATCGAAAAATATCTTAAGGAGCATGTGTCATATTAGCATGACTAAAGTAGAACCCACAATTTTCTATTTTGTGATTAACTAATATTTTTAAGCTTTTAGTTGAGTCTTTTCTATTTTATTACTGATAAATTTTTTCTATTAAAAGGTTCATATTAAAGAACATTTTAAAAAAATGAAAACAACGATATCAATAAGTACATACATACATTAAAATAAACTAGAAAAAACAGATTAATATATAATAGAATTAACTTGAGTATATTTATACATAAAAAAAAGCATACACAAAAAAAAAAAAGAACAAAAGAAGAATTTAAATATCAAGAGCGATAAACTCTTAAACAACGAATTTGGATTGATTTAATGATTATTAATTTATTAGTATGTTTAAATAAGTGTTAGAGATTCGAATTTCATCTTATGTATATAATAATATATTGGTTAGTGACAAATTTTTAAATAGAACCCGTATGATGGATTAATTCTTAACCTGGATCGAGAGACACGGTAAGAAAAAAAAAACATGAACTCAATTCATATTAACTTATTTCTTTTTAAAGAAAATTAATGAAGAGGTATTAATTAGTTTATAAAATAAAAAATTTAGATAAATTTAATCTCGATCATATCCCTAAAATTAGAGGTACTTATATTAATCATACGACAAGTGAGATAGATAATTGCACTGTTCTTAGAAAATACAAGACCATAGTCAAATCTATTTACACGAGTGATGATAAATTATTTGTGAGAGAATTAATTTTTAATTGAATTGGAAAATTAATTGTTTTCATCCAATATGAACAATTTTTTAAAATTATTTTTTAACTTAATTTTGAATTTCTAAATCATAAATAATAAAGTTAAAATCCTAAATCTTAACTTTAAAATTTAATGTCTCTAAAAAATGAGAGTTAAAAAATAATTTTACAATGAAAAACAAACCATTATTGACTTAATTAAAAGTTAATTCTATACTTATTTTTATTTTTTTAACTATGTCACAACTTCAATCTCAAAAGAAAAAATATTAAAGACTTATATATAGATAGTATAAAAAAGAATATAAGAGTAGTTGGTATCCAAATTATTTTCTTATAAAATACCTTTTATCATATATAATTTATAAAATAAAACTTTTCAGTACTTATTATTTTGACTAATTTCAAATTTATTATTATTTAATTATTATGTTTATATATAAAAAAAGTTGGATTAATAGTACCTATTAAATTTGAATGTTTTGTGATTTGCCCTTTTGTAATTTTTTCCTTAGATATGAGCTTTTGCGGAAAATTTTTCAAAATAAATTAAATAAAGTTGTTTTTATTTGTTTTGGGAATAAACAAATTGTTTAATTTATTTTGAAAAATTTGCACCTCTTCTGCTATTCATATAATAAACTTATAATTTTATAAAATGAGCCACCATGTATTTTATAAGTGCTATACAAAATAGTTTCACATACAATAGTATAAATTTATTTTTTCTGCACTGTTAAAAAAAAAAATACACTCCTTATGTTAGTAAGAAGGAAAACTTGCTCCTTCAACCTCCTTATTTGATTTTGAAAATTATACATTATTTTAATCATTAAAATTTTAAAAAATCTCAATGTTGTTTTTACGATAATTTTATTACTTAGTTAATCAACCATAAGTTAACACATGCTATTTTATTCTAACATGTCACATTAGCAAGACATACACGTCAGCATTACATAGCATATAATAAACAATAATATATACAAGCTACTTACTAAAATCAATCTCCTACTAATAATAAACAATCGTATTACAGGGAAAAATGGTACGATTTATTTACTAAAACCCAATTTTTTTTTAATTTTTTTATTTAGCGGCGGTTTAAAACCGCCGAAGAATGTGCATAATCTAATCGGTATTGCGGCTGTTTACAACCGCCGGTAACTGTGCCGGAAATCTTATTAAAAAAACGCGTCCATTTGAAAACAACTAAGAAAATAGCAGCGGTTTTAGAACCGTCGATAAACATGACGGAAATCGTGTCACTCGCATTTGGTTTTGCACGATGGCCGCGAAATATTGATTTAGTGGCGGTTATATCAGCAGTTGCTAAAAGCTGACACCAAACTTAGTACCGGCGTCAATATCCTTGGCGGTCTGATGAGCCGCCGGCCATTGATTTCGCGGCGGTTTAAAATCGCCGCTAATAAAAAAAACCACCGCTATTTCGCCCCTCCCTTGTAATGACACAAAATAGACACCAATTAATTATTTATATAAAAATATATATTAAATATGAAATAATCACAATATTTATAATCAAATTTCAAAAATAATATAATCAACTCAGATTTACATTTATAACCAAAATACGAATAAAATTATAAAAATATAGTCGTAGTTAATTTTTGTAATCACTAAAGTTTGATTATACTACTATAAAAATATTTGATTTTTTTTATGAAAATTTGATTTATTACACACCGAAATATTTAATTATCTTAATAACTAATAATTTTATTAAAAAAAATGTAAAACATGCATAAAATATTTCTAAAACAAATTTGAATAACGTGTATAAAAAGTTGACCTTATTATATGGTCAATAACATGAATTCCACATCTAGAGACGGAAAATAATGTCTTAGGCTGCGCGTGTTTATCGGTATAAAATACTGAGATAAAAATATAAAAATATAAATTTGTATTTAATAATAAAATATAAATAAAAATATTGTATTTAAAAATATTAAATTTATGTATTTTATATCTATCATAATAAAAATAATACAAAAATATTAATAAAAAATAAATAAAAAATAATAATAAATTATATTTTTTATTATTATATATTTTTAAAAAAAATTTAAACAAAAAATAAAAATAAATTAATTTTTTAATAATTTATTTTAATTTATTATCAAACAAAATATAAAAATATTAATTTTTTATCAATCTTAGAAACCAAACGCAGCCTTCCACATAAGAAAGAAACAAAAAGAAATTTAAAATTACAAGCGACTAAATACCAATACTACTAAAATTAAATTCTTGCCTCGTTCCAAGTCCCAAGTCCCAATCAGTATTTAAAATTGTTACGCAGTTTTGTTGGGGTGGTTACGTTTTGGTTTATGATTGTTTGGTTTTGAAAACAAAACATAAGTTACAATAACATAGCAATAGCAAGCAGTGACTGTTCAAGACAGTCTCCTAAGTCCTAACCAAGCGCCAAGCGACAACACATTCATTTTCTATTTATGTTTTATTTATTTTAATTTCATCACACTTGCCGCCGTTACACGTAATTAATTTAATTTAGTATTTAGTTAGTACTAATAAAATAAACTAAATACTTTGCTCCGATCCTCTTCACCTTGTAACGCGTGGAAATCTTATCTTCACACAAACATGAAACATACATGGTCCCTCCCCCCATCTCGATCGTATTTTTCTTACTCTTCTTCTTCTTCTTCTTCTTTTTTTTTTTTTTTACCAAAGATATAAGACTCAAATCCACAACTTTTTAATTGAGTATGAAAAAGACTATACCATTTGAGCTATTATTCATTGGCGTATTTTTTCTTACTCTCTTACTTATTTACTTTGTTGACCGTTCATCTTGTCAAATTATTCTCTCTCTAACATCTCTCTTTTATTATTTATTTATTTATTTATTTATTTATATTTTAATAAAATAACAAATAAATTTTTAAATTAAATTATATTTCAAATAGATTAATTTTTAATTAAAAAAATATTAATAAAATTTTTTAAAATAAAAATATAAATACACTATATTTAAATTAGCTTCTATAATTAGAATAAAAAAATTTAATTTAAATTAATTTATCTATATTTGTTATCAAAAAAATTTTATTAGTAATTATTTTTTAAAATTAATCTGTCTAAAATATATATTTTTTAAAATTTATTTGTCACTTTATTCTATTTATTTATTTCTGATATTACATTATGTGTGGTGTTTTGGTAATTTTAAAAGTTGGATGGAATTGGTAGATTCAACTAGATTAATTGAGAAGTAGTCATTAGTTTGATTAAAAAAAACTCAATTTCAAAAAATGGTAAAATTGATTAAAAAGATAAAAATAAAAAATCCAATGAACTAGATGAACCGATTAAATTTTATAAAAAAAATCGGTTAAACTTTTTGAAAATAATATATATTTTATATTTAAATTAATTTCGGTTGAATTTTGACTAAATATTTAATTTTTTTAATGATAGATTTATTTTTTTATAATTGTTTCATATTTTTTCTGTTTATAATATTTTTAATTTAATATTTTATATGGATTATATTAAGTATTTTAATAATTACAAGTATATTGCTTAAAATGTTTTTATTTAGTAATTTCTTCATCATGTTAATATTTTATGATTTTTATTGTACTTAATTAACTAAAAGTGTGTGTATGAACAGTATGGCTAGGTTAAGGTTTTGTAAAATATTAGAATAAGAATAAAAGATGATGCCATTACTATTGTACGTTAGATGTTATCAATTGAGGCGAGTGCATGTTTAGATGAAAACTAAACAACCGTACATTGTTACTCACTTACTATAACTTTTCGGTAAAAATTAAAATGTAATTAATTTCATATAAAGGTGATAGTTAAGAGTTATTAAATAATAATTTAGTTAAATTTATTAAATTATTTAATTATTTTTAACTATCAACTTCATATTAATTGTAGCTAAATTTTTAGCTATCTTTTTACTAATGACTTTTTTTTCTCACTATCTAATATCTATGCCTATGAATTTATTGTTTCTTATAATAAACATGTATTCATAAATTGAATTTATTGCTATTACGAATAGGGCTGTCAAATGGGGTAGTCGAGCTTATTTAGGTCCGACCCATTAAGTTCGTGGATTAAATAGGTTGGCCTGTTTGAACCCACTTTATTCGCGGGTTAGAATTTTTTAATTCGAATCATTTATGATCAGTCCGATGGGTTAAACGGGTCAGCCTATTTTTTATTTAATTTTATTTTTAAAAAATATTTTGACAAAAAATACCACTTTTAGGTCAAAAATTTTTAAAAATAAATTTTTTTCTTTTTAGTTGATGGGTCGATTTTCCGAGTCGAATCGGGTGAAATATCAGTTAAAAGTGCTGCTTTTTTTAAAAAAAATAAACAGGTAGCCCGTTTAGCCCACGGGCTAGCCCATTTAACCCGTCATTTTTTTTTTGTTAATCGGGCTCAACCTATTTAACCTGAAATTTAAACAGACTTAATTTTAGAGGCAAAACCCGCCCATTTAAATGGGTAAACGAGTTAACCCGATGGGTTCAGTCATTTTGACGGTCCTACGATGAATGAGGAAGAACACTTACAAATTTACAATGACGTATAGGAGCCGACGACTAGGATTGGTATAGTAGTTAATTTATTAATTTATTTAAATAAATGTCGAAAATTTAAATTCTAATTTGTATATATATCAATTTATTGATTAATGACAAATTTTTAAATAAATTTTAAATACTCAATAAATTAATTCTTGACCTGCTATAATAAAAAATACGGTAAAAAATCAGAAAAAAAAAAAAGAGCAGGCGAATAACGTGAGGAACCAACCTCCAATTGGATGAGTTGTGAATAATTATTTCTATTTATTTTTCAAAATTAAGATTAGTATTTAATGAACACTAATTCATTTAAATTAAACATCCCGCTCAATTAGTCAACTTGATGTAATTATATATTTTGAATACTATGTCACTATATATTAGGGTATGAGTAATAATATCTCAAATTGGTTGTTAACAATTTTTTTACTTTGTATTGTATATATCAGTCCCTGTTAAAATAAATTTGATAAATTGATTAATAATTTTTTAGAATATTATACAAATTAAATTAGTATGCAATAAAATAAATAAATAAATAAATTTGTTACTTTTTTTTTGAAGTTAGACAATTCAATTTCAACTTTCAAGTTTTACTAAAAAATTAAAACTAGTTTGTCTCTTTTTTTTTTTAAATGTTAGGAATTAATTTTGTCTTTTTAATTTATCACAAATTAATTTATTTAGTATTTTAAAAGATCTATTTAATATGTCAATTTTTTTTTATTAGGAACTAAATTATTCCATAATTATTAAGAATTGATTTGATATATCACTCGTTATCGTATGCCTTGATTGGATAGAAAGAGATATTAGCTAAAAAAATTATTATGAGCTCCATTTATCACTACTATAAAAATAGAATTTAGCCACAAATTTTAACTATGAACGTTATATCGTGATAAAAATAGATGAATGTGTCTTTTATTTATCACAAAATATAATTATAGTGGCGGCTATAATTTGACATTTTATCACAAATAATATTGTCCGTAATCTTTAAATTCGAAATTTATCCTCCTCTAATTCTATTTCCTTTGTGTACTCCCGTACTCCCCCGTCTCATATTGACGTTGTAAGGTATCAATAGCTAGAAAGATCTAAGATCAATAGAATTAGCTAGATGAATAGAAAGAACAAGAGAAAGCAGTGAAGAAGAGAGAACATTGTGGACTGATGAGTTAAAGAAGAAAATGATATTATAGATGAATAATTACAAAGTGCAACATTAATGTACATATATACCAGTTTAACTAATTAGAGGTGAGCTGGCACAACTGACCGGGCATAACTACTTTCGGTTACAAAAAGTTTATAGAGGTGAGTTCTCATGGCCGTCCTATCTCAAATAAATTTATTAATTTATAATATTATTTTGACATTAACACAAATTTATAAAATTAAATTTAAAAATATAAAAAAAATAAATTTAAATAAAATAAAAAATTATAAAAATAAAAATAATATTCTAATATTTGAGTCAATTATAAAAATAAAATTTATTAGCTAAAATAATATTATTTGGATAGATAATAAAAAATTTAGTAATTTTTAACTAGAAAAAAAAATTTTCAGTGAATATTTTTCTAAAAATAAATTATTTTATTATTTATTGGATTTAAAAAATGTGGATAAGTTAGAAAAAAATTAGTCTTTATTTACATGATTTAGTACTTATTAAGTATCTTTGTGAGTACTGTATTCTTATTATATGCATAATTATCTTTTTAAAAATTATTTTGTGAAATTATAAATTAAATTTTTTATTTATACTATTATCTAATTGGTATATACCATTAATTAATTATTTTATAATTATTTTTAGTTATAAAAAAATTAATATTAATTAATTTATGAGTAATTACTCACTTATATAAAAATTCGTAATTTTATTAAGTAACAAAGAAAATTGATTTGTAAAATTTTTTATAACAATCTATTCTATTATATAAGAATCGGTTTCTACACTTAATGATGGAGTTGACATGATATGCTTCTAAACGTATTTTCCAATTTATTTCATTTAACTTATTAAATATAAGTTATTACGGTGAATTAATTATAGCAACTAATTGATTTGATTATATTTTTAAATATCATACAATTTATTATAATTTATATCAAACAATTAATTATTAAAAGTATTTTCTAATTTATTTCTTTTAACTCATTAAATATAATTCATTACAGTAAATTAATTATATCAACTAATTAATTTGATTAGATATTTAAATATCACACAATTTTTTATAATTTATATCAATTAATTAATTATAATTCATTATATCGATTATTTTAATTTATTAATGTATAAGGTGCATATTAAAATAGATAATTTGTTATTTATTCTAATTGAATATAATAAACATATATTAATTTAGTTAAAAAAATCATTGTCTCTTAAAAGAGTGTTTCTCTATCTGTCTTTTTAATTCATTAAATTTAATCAACTATTTCTTGATTTATTTTTTTGAATTCAATAAATTAAATCAAATCAAATCAATTATACTAATTATTTGTATTAACTAATTGATTTGATTAATTCTTAAAAATATTTTTATTTGATTTGTTTTATTTATTTAAATATATTAATTATAACTAATTCATTATTTAATTTTATTAGGATAAATATTAAATTCTATTTCTAATATAAAAATACAAAATTTTATTCTTTCTATTTTTATTTTATTATTATAAAAGGTCATATATATTAGAAGAGGGTCTCATTTTTTTTATCAATTACTCTTTTATTTGGTAGTTTTTGCAACAATTTTTTTTCTATGAGACATCGTGGCAAGAAGGCAACTATCGACTTATCGTGGATACAAGCCACCAGACCGTCCAACTTCCACTCGGAGCTATATATAATATGTTAACCATCAAGTATTCATGGATCATGGTTGACAAGTTCTCAAGTTGGAGTTTATGAAAAGCCTGTCTCTGGCAATTTTAACATGGACTATGAACATTGAAAATGTGTTGGGATAGAAATTCAATGGCCAAATATTCAAAATATTCGCATGCCGGGGTCCACTCGAAGGCGATTCCTTTCTTCATTAGGTTGAAGAATGGGATGGCCCTTTCTGCCGATGCACTGAGGAACCGAGATAGGGCCGTGAGTTTCCCAGTGAGTCGCTGCACGTCTTTGACGCACCCAGGCCTTGTCATTTTGAGGACGGCTTCACATTTATCTGGGTTGGCCTCTACCTCTCTTTGTGTTATCATGAATCCTAAGAATTTTCCTGCTTCCATGGCGAATGCGCATTTGAGTGGGTTGAGCCTCATTTTGAATTTTCTTAGTGGTTTGAAGACAGCTTGGAGGTCGTCTATTAGCCTGTTCGGCTCTGCTGTTTTCACCAAGATGTCGTCGACATATACATCTACTATCTTGCCTATGAGGTCGTGGAAGACCTTGCTCATTAGTCTTTGATAGGTGGCTCCTGCGTTTTTCAGCCCAAATGGCATTACTTTGTAGCAATAAGTGCCTCCTAGCGTTATGAATGTCGTTTTGTCCTCGTCAGGTCGGTGCATTGGGATCTGGTTATAGGCGGAGTACGCATCCATGAAGCTGAGAAAACGATACCCTGCCGCTGAGTCTACCAAGGTGTCGATGTTGGGGAGGGGGAAAGAGTCTTTTGGGTATGCTTTGTTCAGGTCGGAATAGTCAACGCACATTCTCCACCTCCCGCTAGCTTTTTTGACTAGGACGACGTTGGACAGCCATGTCGAATACTCGAGTTCCTTGATGAATCCTGCTTCCAACAACCCGGCTGTTTGTTTGGCGACTTCGTCGGCCCTTTCTTGAGACATCTTTCTTCGCTGCTGGGCTACCGGTTTGGCGTCAAATTTCACGGCTAATCGGTGGAACATGACCTCGGGATCCAATCCCAGCATGTCTGATGGCGTCCACGCGAAGAGGTCACCGTTCGCCCTTACAACCTCCATGAGGGGGCCCTTGAGTTCATGGGGTAGGTTTCTGTTTACAAAGGTGAACTGGTCTGCCAACTTCCCTATCTGAAACTTTTCCATGTCCCCCTCTGGTTCTGGTCTCGACTTGTCTTCCATCCTGACGTCCAGGTCTTCCAAGAACACGCCAGCTACCTTCTTAGATTCTTTCCTTAAGGAGAGACTGGCGTTGTCGCAGGCGACCGCCGCTTCTAGGTCTCCCCTTATGGAGCCGACTGTTCCCTTGTCCGTTATGAACTTTATTGTCAGGTATTTAGTGCATATTACAGCTGAGAGTTCGTTGATGGTCCTTCTCCCCAGGATGATGTTGTATGCTGTGGAGTCTCCGAGGACTACAAATCTGCCATAACCGATTTCCTGGCGTCACCGGTTCCCAGGCAGATTGGGAGGGAGATCATCCCGTCGGGTTTTATTAATTATCGCCTAGTCCCATGACCCCGTGCTGGTGATTTTTGAGGTCAGACTCTTTGAGCCCCATGGCGTCAAATACGTTTCTGAACAGGATGTTAGAGTTGGCCCCGGTATCGACGAGGATTCGTCTGACTAACCCTATCCTGACCATTGTTGTAACCACCATGAGGGGGGAGTTCTCGGGGAGGTCGTGAAACCATTTATCTTCTAGGCCAAAGGATATCGTGGGAGGTCCCCTGCTAACAGTGGGACCTTCTGTCGAGATGGATAGGATCCGGGTATCCTTTTTTGTTGCCGACTTGGATTTAGGAGGGCTGTCATGCCCGACCACGACGTTGACCACAAAGGTTGGGGGGTTGCTAGCGTCCCCAATGGGTTCTTGCCTTGGTTTGACAGTCCGGCTACGATCTTCCTCAGAGCGTTCACATTCCCGTCTCCTCGACTCTCTGATGAGCCGAGAGAATTCGCTCAGCTTTCCATCTCTGATGGCCTACTCAAAGGCATCTTTGAGATCGAAGCAGTCTTGGGTTTTGTGACCGAATCCCTTGTGATAATCGCATTAAAGACTTTTGTTACCTCCCGTTCTTTCTTTCAATGGTCTAGGTCTGGATAGGATTCCCTTGTCTGCAATTTGTTGGTAAATTTTCACTATGGGCGCCGTGAGTAGCGTGTAATTTGTGAACCTTCCTACTCGTGGGGGTTGCTTGGATTGCTTGGCGAGGGTACCGTCCATGGGAGCTTCCTTATATCTGTCGACCTGGGGGGCCTGCCGAGCTGAGGGGTTTGGGAGCTGCCGTTTGTTGGCTGCTACAATCTGGCTCACCTCCTCATCATTGATATATTCCTTGGCCACGCTTTGAATTTCCTGCATGGACCAGACGGGCTTAGTAGTGAGGTGCTTCCTGAAGTCCTCGTTTAGCAGGCTGTTTTTTAGGCAGAGACTAGCGACAGAGTCTGTAAGGCCGTCGATTTTCAAGCATTCGTCGTTGAATCTGTCCAAGAACTTCCTGGTCGGCTCCCCGGATTTTTGGGTAACCCCTAGTAAGTTAATTGGGTGTTTTGCCTTGGCTATGCGCGTCGTGAACCGAGCCAGGAAGCTTTGAGAGATGTCTGCAAAGGCCGTGATGGACCTTGTGGGAGGGCGTTGAACCATCGGATCGCTGGGCCGGCTAGCGTCACAGGGAATGCTCGGCATTTGACCGCGTCGCCTACTCCTTCCAAGTTCATTCTTGCTTCAAAAGCTGTGAGGTGCTCCTGGGGATCCTTAGTCCCGTCGTACCTCATGTCCGTCGGCTTGTCGAAGTTCTTCGGAAGCCGAACCTTGAGGATTGAGGGGTGGAAGGGAGTGGCTCCCATGATGATGGGATCCTGTTTCTTCTTGGCTTTCCCTCTCTGGGACTCCCCTTGGCTCTCGGACCTGCCTTGGGTGGGTCGAGAGGTCGCCTGTGTATGCGCCTCGTCGCGCTTTGTTAGGCTCCTTTCTTGGCCCTCGTGTCTTCGGGAGGGGGAGCGAGTGCGGGTGCGGGATCGACTCCTCGCTGCCAACTCTCGCTCAAGGTTTTGTACTATGTGCCTGAGTTCTTGCATGATCTTGGCGTTGTCGGCCCCCGTTCCTCCGAAGGGACGTCTTTCGGGGGTCTTGGTGTAGATTGGTTGGTTTGGATGAACGGAGGATCGTGGTTGTTCGCCGGCACGGGCTGTCGAACTTGCCCTGCTCAGGCGAGCCCCGCCTCCTTCGCGGAGTTCCTCCGAAGTAGGGAGTCGCTCCATGTCTGCTCCAGGGCTCCCCACAGACGGCGCCAATGTTCGTTACCAGATAATCTCGGGTGCTAGACGGGTTGGGTGATGATGAATGGATGAGCGGGAGAGACCCTGAAGTGGCTTGGAGCGGGTCCCTGGTCTAGAGTTGAAGACTGGCAAAACCGATGGTAGGACGGACGAGAGGGGGGTGGCCACCTGCAAGGACACTCCGACGATCAAGTCAGTGTCCGTACGAAATGATAGCCAAATTAGGTAAGGTGATGTGTACCTCGGGGGGAGTGCTGACCTCTCCCCTTATATACTGTGCTGGGCGGGTCCATAAATACCTAGCTCACTGGCCAGGGTGTTTGTGAGCTGTCCCTATCCACATGGGAGGAGCAGGTCGTTTCGAACCTCGGGTCGGGGCTTCGGGTATTGCCCCGAAGAGACCGACCCGACCGGTTTGTTAGGCGTGGTGCACTGGGTCGTGCAGATAGTAAAGTCGGGCGTCAACCGGGTCGGGTGTTAAGAACCGACCCGTTGGGTTCTCCTTGTGAGGGATAGTTTAGACTTGAGTCAGGGGTGGTATCCCGACCCGGCGGCTAGCTAGACTGGACTTGCAATGATCCGTAACAATGGCCAATGTATAATTGCTACTGTTATCTTGAAGTTTAGCCAAATTTTTTCCGTAGTTAAATTTCTTATTTCTTGTAATAGTGTATATGCAAAATTTCAAAAATTAAATCGATAAGTAAGTAAATCGATTATTATGAATTTCATGTATATGTAAAGTTCTGAAAATCAATAATATTTACAATAATATTGAATTTTTTTAATATAAACGATTTTTTTATTCTTTATATGTATCATTATTCTTTAAAAAACTTGTTACAATCAAACCCTAAAAATATAACAATATTACTAAATATATTTAATTATATGACCAGGCTATTACTCAATTAGAGTTACTTAATTGAAAGGGTAATCCATATTTACAGATAATTCTTGTAGGAAACAAAGAATATCAACTTTTGGAAGTTGAAATATTTTCAACCTTTTTGTAACCTAATAAGGCCTATTAGAATCAAAGTTAGTTTAGCACTAAGCTAAAGTCCTTCTCACCTATCAATGACTCATCACACTATTAGTAAGTTAGTATTTTTCTTACGGTAATTATTATGGAATCTAAAAAGTGGTCTCTAATTTATTAAAAAAAAATTAATAATTAATATTTAATTTAAAAAATATAAAAATAAATCATTTTTAAAAATTTAAATTTTATTATAAAAGATAAAATAAACAAAATTTAAATACTAAATTATAGATATCATAGATTTAATTTTTTTATCATGCTAGTTAGAGATTATATCAGAGTTTATTTGCCAATTCAACTAGCTATTATAGTATTTAGCTAGAAAAAAAAGTGTCAACCCACCAACAACGTGATAAGTCATTGTTAGATTATTTTTTTGGTTTTTTTACGGTATCTTTCAGTCCGGCAGACCAACGATTAATTCGCTACGAGATTGAGTTTCATTTAAGGGTTTGTCGCTGACCAATAGGTTGCTGCATGCACAAGACGGGATTCGAACTTCTAATACTTATTTAAACGAACTAGTGAGCTAACCAACCAAACTTAATTATTCTATTTATAAATTGAGGTGACTAGAAGTACTTAAGCAATTATTGATAAATAAAACTCAACTTTGTGACGATTTTTACATTTTATTGGGAAAAAGTTTTGGTATTTTTTTCTTTTAAATGTTATACTAACTCATCCATTAATTATTTACCATTGCATGTGGTGCATGTGTTAGCTTTATTGGACCTCCATTAACAAAAAGAGTTCAAGTAAAAATTAAAGAGTGAAATAAAACTACTTTCTCTTTATGAAATGTAGATAACTCAAAAACAAAAGATCTAAAACAGAAGCATTTGAAATATGATGCATGTGACTTATCCAAGAGGTGTAGGACATAGAAACGTGCAATTGTTTCAACTATCTTCTGAGTTGATAGAGCAAAGGACTAGGATATAGATGTGTTTGGGGGAAAAGATTTTATGACTAGGACAACTCCCAAAATGAGATTAACCCACTTTGTTCATCATATCTTTCTTTGCCTATTTATCTTTTCTTTTTTTCTTTCTAAAAAAAAATATACAATAAAGTTATGAATTACTACAAAAGGTATTTGTAGATGATACAAATTAAGTTGTTTTCTATTTTTAAGTCTTTCTGCAAACAATTTACTAAAAATATTTTTATAAAATTTAACACACAACAACAACGAAGTCTTGTCTCACAAGATGGAGTTGGCTATATGGATTTAACGACGCCATCAACCTCTATCATGTATCGTGTCTACAGAGAGTCCGTTTATGTGTAGATCTCGTTTGACCACTTCATGGATGGTCTTCCTAGATCTTTCTCTGCCTTTCGTCCCTTATCCATCTTTCATCTCATCCACACTCCTGACTGGGTGCTCTATCGGTCTTCTTCTCACATGTCCAAATCACCTGAGATGCGATTCTACCATATTTTCGATAATAGATGCTACTCCAACTCTCTCTCTTATATATCCGTTTCTTATTCTATAAAATTTAACTTTAAAAAAAATTAAAAAAATTTAAGTAATTTGAATAATAGCAATTCTTAGGACTAGAACAACATGCTTTCATATTTAAATACTTATAGGTCATTAAGTAATAATATAATTCTAAGCGGTAAAAGATTATTTTTGTTATTAATTGTCAATCATAGGTATAAACAATTCTGTTTTACATTTTTTGCCTTCAATTTCAAAGATAAAAATATAAAACATTTTCAAAAGCTAAATTAAACTAGCACTAATTTGTATGAATTTAGCTAAAGATGACCTAATAACATGATTGGTTAATTAAAGAAAAGAAAGAAAAGATATATATAGAGTTTTATTTTTTTCAATACATTAAATATGTTAAAAAAAAATATCATTTAATTTATATTTGTAACATCCTGATCAAAATTCCATTTTGCATTCAGAAATTAAAGAAGCAATGAAAAATGTGCTGGAATTTGCTTTCATTTCATACCAATAAGGTGTGTTGCTTATTCAATTCATTCATTATTCTCATTTCTTTGATTCTCTATCATCACATGCAAACATCCTCTTGTCCTTCTTTAGATCCCATTTTCAAGTGAAGAGACTCAAGAGGGAAAAACAATCAAGTAATCAACCCATTTTTGGACCAACATTTTAAAAGCAGGAATGCACAATTTTGGTAATTTTATACCTGGTTGTGTATGTATTTTTCTGTCCTAATTACTTTAATTTATTATTTTTTTTCTTCCATCAAGTATTGAAAACTTTAACTAGGTGTGGGGGGGGGGGGGGGTTGTAAAAATAAAAAAAAATTACAAAATGTTTTAGTTAGTTGAGTATGCAAATTTAGGTCTAAAATCACTAAGCATTCTACTTGATGTAGTTTATTAATATATGAGTTTATCTAATTTTGCATAAATTTTAAACAGTTATTAACAATATATTTCACAAATTAAATTAACAAAATGTGGAATATTGTCTTATTATTATTAGTATAAATGGAAATCAATGGCTACTGCCTAGGAGGTCATGAAGCAATTTCATTGTTATGGCCTATTTTGATTTGTGTTCGCTTTGTATCAAAATTTTATTTTTATTTAAATAATAATAATAATAATAATAATAATAATAATAATAAATTATAAAAAAAACATTTTCTAAAAATGTAAACTATAAAAGAATATAATTTGACTTCGCATGTTATATCTAATATGGTAAAAACTCGGGTAAAGTCGACTTCACGTGAAGTTTATACCTGAGAGCCGTTAAATGTTATATCTAACGGCTCTCAGGTATCAACTTAACGTGAAGTTGACTGCATCTGAATTTCCACTATCTACTATGTATCCTCATATTTGAGGATAATTCAACGATGAGTAATGTCAAAATTAAATCACCACTTCACACAAATAATACGTCCTTTTAGAAGTAAAGTAATTCACCCAAAAATAAGAGAGATTTGGAATGAAAGTTAAAAGGTGATTTGTCCTAAGAGTTGTAGTAGTGTTTTTTTGTCTTTCTTATTCATTTATATATTTTAACTCTAATATAATAAAATAAAATATAAAATCCAAAAAAATAGGAGGGAAAATAATTATGGAGGCGTCGGTGTAAGTAAGCATGGTGTTGTGGAGACAGCGAAGCAGCAAAACCCCATCACTCACCACTATCAATAGTGTCACCCATTCAAGGGTATATCCGTAATTTCAATCACACTTTTATTTTGGGCCGGACAAGTACTAATTCGTCGCAAATCTAAACTTTATTTAGAAGTCTGTTACTGACTGATGAATTACTGTATGTACAAAATAGAATTTAAACTCTCAATATTTATTTAAGCAGACGAGTGAGCTAATCCAACCGACTAAATTGCTTCACGCTTCACACCCCCCCCCCCCCTTTTAATTTAAGTCGGTTCCAATTTCTTGCAAATTGCAACATCGCATTTGCATAGTTTTTTATTGGCAATTTGGCATTGCCATCTATGGTAGTTTTCATTTGAGAAGCTACTAACAAATTAAGAACATGTATAGGAAATTATTTTTTAATTAGTTAATATTAATTAATTTTTTTAACTTTAAAATTCTTTTTTTTTTCAAAATTTAAAATTTAAAATCCAAATTTAAATATTTAAGATTTTGGATTAATAATTTAATATAAAAAAAAGATTGATATTGGCTGAAAATATTATTATAAACTCATAAGCTAATTAATAATATTGAGTAAATGATTATATAGTAATAATAATATATTAAAGTTACAATAAGAATATAAATAAATAAACCAAAAGTATATGCATCTTAATTTGTAAAAAGGATTATCTCAAATAAAAAAATTTTGCATGAATCTTAATTATTGAGACAAAGTAAATTCTAATCTAATATAGATTCTACAAGAGCATCAAATGAATAATAAAAATTGACACTTTAAATATGTAATTGCTTTAAAACTTAGAAAAAAAGGGATATTCTTATTGACTTTAGTAATATTGCATCTAATATGAGAAGAATAAGATGACAAATAAATTTTTGAATAATTATATTTTGGATATATTAATTTCTAAAGGAAAAAAATATTAAATTTTTTTTAACAATAGTAAATATGAATAAATTAGTTCAAATTAAGACCGTCTATTTTAATCTTAGGAGTTAATTTGAAGATAATGTATTCATATTAGTTATTCTAAAAGATTTTATTGATATTTTTTTTAAAGACTAATACGTTTGAAGTGTAAATTTTTAAGAATTTATTTATCACTTTACTCATACAAAAGTAATACATTCTATAAATATTTTTAAAATACTAAATACAAACAAATAATTAATCAATGTGTTAAAACTTAAAAAAAATTATTTTTTTCCCATTTAATAATTAATATTTTGTATAACTTATAAGAAAAATCAATCATTCATCTAATCTAATCTAATATAATAATAATAAAGATTAAGGTTAAGCAAAATCAAATAAAAGCTGTAAAGAGAATAGGGTGTAGGGTTGTGGGTCCCTAGTAGATGTTCCCTGTTTAGATTGCATTAGGAGATGATTAAAATTTGTGGGACCCAAATAGGGTATGCCTCCTCTGTCCTTAGCAAAAATATATATAAAAAAATTAATTTATTCTTTGATTTCGAAAGAGAAAACCGTAATAATTGACATGTACTAATTACACAAAAGTGGCAAAAACATTCTTATTGTTATGTTGGTACGTTACATGGCATTGTCATGCATAGAATAGAATACTAGGGGATGATTAAAATTTGTGGGACCCAAATAGGGTATGCCTCCTCTGTCCTTAGCAAAATTCCACAATTCCCCACTCCATTTCCTCACTCTTTTCCTTTGACCCCTAACCCACAGACCAAACCCTATCTTTTCCCTTCATTTATTACTTATTTAATTAAACCCTCCCCCTTACTTTCTTCCTTTTCATTTTCTTTCCCTTTTTTCAAAGTTAAACAAACTGCTGCTTCTATCATCCCTCTTACATGATTTTATTTTATTTTGTTACAAACATTATTTAAATAATTTGCAACTATTCAAATTTAGGTTAATTTTATGTGTTGCCAATATAAAAATATTTTATATAAATATCTAATCTTATAATGTAATTTACTTAATAATTTATTAATCATTTTTCTTATTCTATTTAATAAAAATTAGTTACTAAATTAATTATTTAAATAAAATATATTTAAAATAAAAAATATATTTAAAAATAAATTTAAAAAATATATATTTATATACAAATATATAATAATTATTTTTTATGTGCAACTAACATTTTTGTTATGTGATACTTAAGTTAGGGCAATATCTATTTCAATAGCAATTTGGAAGGACACGTGGAGGTGAAAGCCAGTAAAGAAAAAGCAAAGGGCTCACTATAGGTTAGGTAGTAGACTATGGTAGTTAATATTTTTTGTTTTGAATAAATTATTTTTTATTAAAAAAATAATTAAAAAACTAGAACTTGATATTTTAGATATTAGATAAATTAGTATACAACAAAATAAAAAATAAATTAGTCTCCTAATTGTTAGAATTTAAAATAATTTAATCCTTTAACCATATTTTTTTATAAAAATAAAAATAATTATCTTTTTATTATTGGATACTAATTAATTTATCTAATATTAAAAAAAATTAAAGACTAATTTAAAATGTTACTCATTATTTAGCATGTATTGTATCCTATGCTGGTTGGTCAAATATTTCAATGCAATTATAAGCTTCATCATGAATAAAGTATCCTAATATTTTTTTCTTTTTTATTATATTATAAAAAATTAAATTGTAAAATTAAAAAAGAAAAAGCAAGGACACCCATGGAGTAGTATAAATGTGGTAAAAACATTGCGAAAATTTTCAAGTGTACCGTCATATCGGTGTTTCAGTTATTTTTAACCGTTGATCTTAATTATAAAAAATATATATAATATATATAATTAAGATCAACGGTTAAAAATCACTGATACATCAGTATGACGGTACATTTGAAAATTTTCCAAAACATTGATATAGTGATTAGAACTATGGAAGACAAGATACAACTTCAAAACATGTTATTGATCCTATGGATGAATTATAGATATCAAAGTAAAAGTAAAAAAAATAAAATAAAATGACCCTCCTTTCTTAATTCACCCATTTTTTATTCTACCCTCCAACTTTAATAATTATTTTCCATGAGTAGTTAAACAAGGTTGGAATAAAAAGGTGGTAAAACAAGAAACAAGAAATAAGAGAGTAAATGCAGAATTGATATAAAAAGAGAGACAAGGGTGGGTCAAGGAAGTGAAAAATATGGAGAAAAGGGAATAAAGAAGGCAAATCCTCATTGGTGTGAGGAAAAGAAAGAAAAGCAAGTAAAGAAAACAAACAAACAAAAGGGAAAGAGATGATGAGGTCATGGCAGATTTTTAAGGACTTTTTGGCCTTTTTGGAGGGTTAGGCAAAGGGCTAGTAGGGGCCAAAGGGTAACCAAAGAAAGAAGGACAACACATTCATCCCATGTCATAATCAAATCACCTTTTAATTATTCATAATGAGTTGTATTAGAGAGATAATAATAATAATAATAGTAATTAATTTGTGGAAGTTTAATTTGCATATTTGGGTGTGTTAGATTTGTGTATAGAGTAATGATATGAATTTGATTAATTCTCAATTTCAAGAATAAATTACTAATTTTATTAACCCATTATTTTATAAGTGTCAAATAATTTTTAGAATAAATGACTTTTATAAATTAAAGACATGCTAATTTTACGTATATTTTTTAAATAAAAAAAAGTTACGTAAAATGTCTCATTGCATGTTCTTATGTAAATCGAATTTATTGAATTCGAATTAGGCTTAATAGTACTAAATTGAATTCAATTTAGTAGTGGCCAACGTAATTTGAAACGTATTGATTCGATTTAGTGTTAGTTAGCCTAATTCGAATTTATTGAATTTGATTTACTTGTAAACCCCAAATCAACTAATTCGAATCAAATAGATTCGATTTAGTACTATCAAGTCTAATTCAAATTCAATGAATTCGATTTATATAAAAACGTGTAACAAAATATTTACGTAACGTTTTTTTATTTGGGAGATACATGTAAAATTACCATGACTTTGATTTACAAAGGTCATTTACCCTAATTTTTATATATTTTTATGGTTAGAATTGTTAGTTTTTATTTTCTTTTATGATAAAAAATCATAGTTTATTTTTTTTTATAAAAGCATTTTATATCTTTTATAATTATAATTGTTACTAATTCTCAATTTCTTTTTTTTTTCATTTTATCTTTTATGAAATCATTCAAATAAAAGCATCAAAAAAAAAAAAAAACTTAAATCAAACATCTCTTATTACTGAAATTCATCTAATTTTATTAGTTAATATTTTTCCAAAAAAGGAAAATTACAATCCTATCCTTTGCTTTTGGTTGGTGGGTGAGGGAATGAAGAAGACTTAAAATGGAGCATAAGGTCACATAAAGCAAATATTATTAGATAATTGTAACACCATTATTGTCTCCTACATACATAATGTATCTATCTTTTCATTTTCCCCTCCACTACTCTCCTTAAGCTTTTCCTCCCATGAATGCTTTGTTTTTTCTCCTTTGAATATTAGCTAATAAAAAAAATGTTAATTATAAATTATATATCTAAAAAGCATGAAAAGATATTACATTTGATTGCTGATCATTAGCTAGCTCTCAATTTAAGTATCTAATGATGAGTGAGACATGCATTTTGAAAGGTATGACTTTTATTATATACATGCAAATTATACTGTTTTAAAATTCTTAAAGACATTTATTTTTTTAAAAATCTAATTTATACGCTCTAAAAATATTTAAGAAAAGTTATATATGAAAATGTAAAATTGACACAATTAATCATGAATTTTGTACATGCAAATTGTACAGATTTAAACATTTTAAAGTTTAATTAAGTTGATAAACTCATTTAACCCAAGTTTGCTTTATGAGCTCACAGAATCAACTTATTAAACTACTAACAAATAAAATCACTTTTCTTTCTAAATTTTAAAAATATTTTTTTTAAGATGAAAATTATGAATTATATTTTTTTTTGAATTTGTCTAATATTTTTACTTTTTACAAAACAAATTTGTTAAAAATACTAATTTTTTTCAAAACATTCTCACAAATTAATGGCATCATAATAAGTATATATATTGAGCCTGAGATACTAAAATTTTGAATTTTGAATTTTCGATATTCAATATGTTTAATGAATGATGAACTTTAACTCAATACTTATTAGCTAAATCCTAATTTTTATATTCTAAAAATTTTTTAAAACGAGCTTATATCTAAAAATGGAAAACTGATAAATAATGTGTCATACATACATACAGAAAAAAAAAAACCATTTTTTCATTTCAAAATTAATTTTTTTTTTAGTTACCCATGGTATTTTTCAGCTCGACAGACCAAAGACTAATCCGTCGCGAGTCTGAAATCTATTTAAGGGTCTGCCGCTGGACAATAGACTGCTGCATGTACAATACAAAATTCGAACTTCCGATATCTATTTAAGCAGACCAGTAAATTGACCACTTGACCAACCCAAAATTAAACATTTATTAGGATATAAAAGCACAACAGATCAATGTGATCCAGCAATCCCCAGGACAGACCAATAATGCATGTACTCGCACGAGGGCTTCAGAATTCAGTACATGCATGTTTTGTTCTGCTTTTTTTTTTTTTTTTTAGATGCGGAATTTACTGTTTTGAAAAATAAAATAATAGACAGCACGGTGGACGGAATTATGATTGGTGTAATACATCGTACACTCTTTAATTAATGCACCAAAATACATTAATTTTAAAAAAACGAGTAAATTTATTATGCAACAGATGTTATCCAATATAGTGAGAATTTTTTTTTGGAATAAATTAAAATAATTGTTTATTTTCCAAAATAAGTACAAAATCTTTAATTACGCAAATTTATTTTTTACCGATAATTAAAAAATAAAAAAATTAAAATCATATAAATTTTATAATTTTTTTTATTTACCCAATCAGTATTCTCCAATCCGACAGGTTAAGAACTAATCTGTCACGGATCTGAGGCCAATGAATTACTGCATGCACAAGGCGGGATTCGAATTCCTGACATTTGCTTAAGCGGACGAGTGAGTGACCACTCGACCAACTTAAGTTGGTTTAAATTTTATAATTTAAAATTTAAATTTTGGATAAAATATATACCATCCAATTTGATCAAAACCGGCCATACAAGCAGATGGGTATCCACGTTACGCACTAGAGTGGGCCTACAAAAATAATTAGATTCTATAAAAAATTAATTAATTTTGGTCTTATATATCATAATTAGTTTATTAATTATTATGACTTTAGAACTGTTGTTGGAGTGTGGGAGATAATAAACATTATTTTTAAAAGAAAAAAGTTTTTGTGTAACCCCCCACCCTCCTATCAAAATAGAAGAAGTGGATTAGTTCAATTGTTTAATGAAATGTTGGCTGAAATAATAAAAGTTATGCTGCCTCCACCTTATGACATCGTGCTTATCAGAGTTCATTAGGGTTCGTTAAACTATTATTGATAAGATTAGGATCAAAGTTAAGAATTTCTATTTATTTTGTCTTGTTTGAATTCAAGGGGTGACAAGTGGGTTTGTTTTGTTCTCTAGTCATGCATTTATATTTTTAAGGGTTAGGTTTCTTTCATATTGTTAAACAAGATGGATTTGGATCCTCTAAAGTTTGAATTTGACTTTAGAGAGTAAAGTGTGATCTCTCACCATTAATTTCATAGGTGGGACCAATAATAAATATGAAAGAGAAACTATTCAAAGGGAGAAGATCACACTTTACTCTCTAAAGTGAAATTCAAACTTTAGAGAATCCAAATCCAAACAAGATTGATCAAACGGTATTGTATATGATTTTTAAGTGGATATCCGATCTGATTCTTAATAATTTTTTTGAAAGATTACGAGGTTTTTAAACAAAAAAAAAGATTCTTTTTTATTTTTATTATTTAATTTTGTGAGATTGGTTATTAATTTTCTATTAATGATCTCTTTTTAAAATATATTTATATGACACGTTAATTATTAATATATCATCTATTTAATTTTTATAAATAAAAATAATTTAAAATTACTAATATTTTTTAATTTTATACAGTAAATTTAGCTAATTATTTGAAAAAGATAATAAAAAAAATAAAAATAAAAATGGTTTTGATAATTATCCTTAAAAGATAACGAGACTTCCAACGAAAAAAAATTTGTTAATTTTAGTTGGTTCTTAATGGATAAATCAATAGTTTTTAACATGTTATGTAAGCTTATTCCGTTAATACAAATAAAAAATATTAACAGAAAGGCTAATCAGTTTCATAAAGTAAAGATCAAAAGCCGAAAAAGATATTATTTTTTATTTAAGACCTTGTTGTCTTTCGAAATAATTGTCAAGAATCGTTTAAGATTTTTTTTTTATGATTTTTTATGGATAATAAATAACTATATATGTGTGTATATATACATTAAAAAAATTAAACACATTTAATACATTAAAAGAATAATATTTTTTGACAAGATATCCAAGAGCTTCTCATCAACAAAACCCTATGTATTTTTTCAATAATCATATTACATATATTTACATAAGAAATTAATTATTTATATAAAATATATATTAAAAAATAATCAAATAATATATATATTTATACATAAATATATAATAATTAATTTATTAATAGCTGTTTTTTGGTGTAAATAATATTTTTTAATACATAGGGTAGCACTTCTCTAATTTGCTACAAGGCTTAATTACATTTAAGATTGTGAAAGGTCAAATTTGAAATTAATAAATTTAAAGCCTAATAATAATAATAATTAAGGAGGATATTAGTCCAATTTGAGTATGATGAGGATTATTCCTTAATCCTTATTAATCAAATACTATTTGACAAGATTGATGGCATTAGTCATTAGATAAGCATATCACTTCTTGGAAGCAATTATGACCACTAAACTAACAAAAAAAAAAAAAAAGATAGAAAATATGTATCGCATTCGTTTTAAAGATTGCAAAGTGATTTTGTGACACATATGCTTCCATTTAAGAATATTACTTCCTTTTTCCACCACTATATATTTATAGGAACTTCATCATAATAATCATGATCTTATTTTATTATTATATTTATATATCTCAAATTGATGGGAGCAAGTCAACTATGATTGCTTTTAACTCCATTGCATCTACTTGAAAACTTTAGCCCTAAATCCTGTATTGACTTCATCAACAAATATTTCATCACTTTTTTGCCCCCCTTGAATTGTCAAAATCCATTTTCTTGTTTTGATAATCTTCTTTTTCTTGATTCCATATGCGACATGCAACCCATTGTTTATAGGAAAACAATAACGGAGAAATGTTGAAAAGGTTTTCCATTGTTTAGGATTCTTTGTTGATTTTTTTTTTATGGATCTGAATTTTATTTAAGAGTTTGTCTGATTAATGAATTACTGTATATATTAGACAAAATCTAAATTTTTAATAATTATTTAAGTGGACGAGTGAGCTAATAACCACTCGACCAACTCAAATTAATCGAGAGAAAGACAACAAATTAATAACATGAGTTTGGTTTTTAAAAAATTTTCAAAGATCATAAGTCTAAAATGATGTAGTCTTTTAATATTTTCTACCGAAATTTTAAATCGACATCGTTTTGATGCTATCAAAACATAGAAATTAACGGTCCACATAAGATTTTCATTATCAACAAAACATTAACTTGATGGTTGACAGAAAGATTATGTTAATTTTTAAAAAAATTTTAGTATATATCTAAATAAATTTTTAAAAATTTTTGTATCGGATGTTTTTGTTTTTAAAATTTTTTTATTACATTGAGATTTTTAAATTTTATAAAAATATGATATATAAATTTTTTCGTTAGATTTTTAAAGACCTATTTATTAAAGTAAAAATAATAAATTTGACTAAAATAAAAATTTATATATTTGACTTTTATAAAGTTAAAAAATCTCATTATAATAAATTTTTTTAAGAATAAAAAATGTCTGACACAAAATTTTTTAATGATTTATTTAGGTATATATATTATATTGATAGTTATCACATTTAACTTGAAATCAGACCCCTATCCTGAATAAAGAATTCATATTCTATCTCTAACAAATTTGTTTCCAATCATATGAGCCATAAATAATATATTTTCCAAAATCCCTTCTTATGCACTCTCATCCTCCTCTATATATATAAAGGCAAGAGATGCATTATCAAAGGTATGCAAAATTCTAACCCTAATTTATGTCTCTAAGATTTATATTGAATTGGGTCAAGTTATTTGCAGATACGTATATTGTCATATAAGACATATACATTGTCCTTAAAGAGCCAAACAAGATATTCCCAAATAATAACTTATTGTAAAAGTGAGAGCCCCTTCAAGGATTCAATTTTAGACCAAATATAATAAATAATACTAAAATTTAAGATATAAATTGATATAATACATCACATCTTATAAGCACAAATATTCTTTAATAAAAACTTTTTAAAATAATAAACGTTATTAACAAAATAATACTTGGAGAGTCAAATACTTTTGTTTTCATCAACAAAAAACACTTGTCATCAATTATGTTTACCACAATAATGCTTTTCTGTTTAACGTAAACAAAATTATTTGATAGTTAGATTTATTTTATCAAATGTTTAATATTTTGAAAAATATTTTTATCTTTTTATTTATTTATTTTTGAGTTGTCCACAGTATTCATCAACCCGACAGACTAACGACTAATATGTCGCGGATCTGAGCTCCATTTAAGGGTCTGCCGCTGGCTAATGAGTTGCTGCATGCACAAGGCAGATTCAAACCCTGACACTTGTTTAAACGGACGAGTGAACTGATCACTCGACCAACTCAAGTTGTTTTTTTTTTTTTTTTTTATAATTTTGAAAAGCATTTGCATGTAGAGGATTGGACCAGTTCATAGCTAGTGAGAAAAAGAGGCCCACGAATAATAATAAATTAATATGGCACACATTTTAACCCTACAAACCACGTGCCACATTTTCCCCATGTGTTCGAAACGTTTCTTCCCAATTTGTGAACCACATTAATTAGCCCTTAGTGTGGGGGCTTCACTATCTCACATTAATAGGGCCAAAAAATATAATCCTTATATTACATCAACACTTTTTTAAAATTATATATATAATAAAATACAATGCCTCAAAATAAATATACATATCAAGAAATTGAAACAAGAAAACCACAAAGGCCATGCTTCCTTGTACTGTACACAAAAGACCAAAATTCAACAACTCATTCAACAAATCATGGGCTAAGCTACAATAATATATATTATTTTTTACGATATCTTTTAGTTCGACAGAATAAAAATTAATCTGTTATAAATTTGAATTTTATTTAAGAAATTATTATTCGCCAATAAATTATTATATGTATAAGACAAAATATAAAATTTTGACACTTATTTAAATACACGACCAACACAAATTTAATTAGCATATTATTATTAATTATTATTATCTTAAAAGGTGCAAGATAAGTTTTAATATTGTGAAGCAAACCTGAGATATGTATGCCATCCTTTTTTTTTTTTTGGAATAAATTTTTCCAACATAAATAAACAAATCTTAGAGTCCATCAATCCCACGTGTATGGCATTTTGGGATTGGTTCATAACTTTATGCAACCAAACAAACATATCCTAAGTTTGAAAAATTATATTATAAATACCATAAACATTAAAGTTTAAACAACTCTCTTCTCATGTATTAAAATCTGTCTAGTTCACATCCAACCATCTTGATGGAGTCAATAAAATAAACAACACAAAGCAGGTTATCACTAACAACTGCTCAGAGACTATATATGTTTATCTTATCTAACTAAACTTTATATTAATTATTGTGTGGCCAATTTGCCATATATCTCAATACAGCTGTATATAATAATAAATAATAAATAATTACGCATTTTTTCACACGATATCTTCTAGTCTATTAAGCTAGTTACTGCTAATTTATTGTAATTAGTCAACCGATAGACAAATAATTTAGCTATAGTTTTTTTTTTCACGGTATCCTCCAACCCGATCGGTCAAGGACTAATCCATCGCGGATCTGAGCTCCATTTAAAGGCCTGCCGCTGGCCAATGGGTTGCTGCATGCACAAGGCGGGATTCGAACCCCCGACACTTGCTTAAGCGGACGAGTGAGCTGACTACTCGACCAACCCAAATTGGTTAATTTAGCTATAGTTTTGACACTCCAAATTTTATGGTTTTGTTTTTTATGGAAAGACGAAAATTACCCACCCAACAAAACACATATATTAAAAAAAAGTATTTTACACTTTAAATATGATAAATCAAATTTCTAAAAAAAAAAAATTTATATATTGAAAATAAAAACAAGAAAATGGAGCCAAAGTCAAAGGACAAGTATTTAGTATGTAAGAACAATTAGTTAATTGCAACGTTTTATAATTGAGTAAGAGAAACAACAGGCAAGGACTTAAGAGGTTTTCGGTTGAAATAAACATCACTAGATTTAGTATATATATAATTTGCATTGATTTTGATATTATAAAATTATTGTGTTATTGGGAGCAATATACTCTCTCTCTCTCTGTTATAAATTCAAGTATAAAAATATTTCCGTGTCTATTTGACTATATAAATATTATTAAAATTAAAATAGTATTTTTTATATTTTGATATTTTTATTTTTTAAATAAAAATATTAAATAATTAAAAATATTACTTTAAATTTTAGCAACATTTTTAAAGCAGGGTAGTCATTATAATTATTATAACATATCCGTAATGGAATGAACATGTATATAAGAAACATTGTGTTTGTTGAGTCTTCAAGATTTTTAAGGCTTCAAAGGGAGGTTTGGAGTAGATGAACAAAAAATGTGTTATTTTTTCTTTCCACATTTTCCCTTAAAATTAGGTCATGCTGGATAATAATGCTAAACTAATAGAATAAATTAAAATAAGTTATTGAAGTGTTGAGTTTTAAGTGTAAGTGGTGAAAGTCTTTAAGAATGGATAAAATAAATATGCAACAGAATATGGAAGATTAATAAATTTTGTTTTAAAATTTTAGATCAAGATGTAACGTCTAATTTGCTATTGTAATTTATTCTTTAATCCATGGGTTAACATCTTTTTTAAGTTTTAGATCCTCTCGCATAACATGTCACCTGCTGTATGATGAAATAAAACGCCGCCAATAAAAACGATACTAGAATCTGTTGTATTAGCGACGAATTTTAATGAGTGAGTAATATGTATTGATGTTACTAATGAACTTAATCACGGATAATATCTAACAATAAAAATGACACTAATAATTAGCAACGATTTTTTTCATTCGCCACTAATTAGTGATCGAATTTAGCAGCGAATTTTTGAATCAAGAATCTAAGGTTTTTAGGATGATAGCCACGGGTTTTTTGTTGCTAATTGCACTGAACACTTTTTTTAGGTGAACCTTAATAGTGTGAAAATAATATATATATATATATATATATATATATATATATAACTTTGTCAACTCTTAAAAAAATGTTTTTAATATTAAAATAATGTTTCTTTAATATTTTAAAATATTTTTAATTTAAAAAATAAAATAAAAATATTTAAAAATGCAATTTTAATTTTAAAAGCAGAAAGGTAGGACTAGAAGACATTACTACTTTGTACAACTAGCTAGATTGATATCTCTCATTTATTTATGCTTATTATGCTAAGAGGTCAATAATAATAATAATAATGTATGAGTACAGTCATGCGGCTCAATTTTATGGTTATAAAAGTCTTGTATGTAATGTGTCCGGATATGAATTTATGAGATACAAGATAAATTTATGGGACAGCTTTTGTGAGTGTCAGGATGTAGAACTCGAATCCTGCGAGTTGCTTGATTTAAAAATTTTGCAGAACAAATCGGATGGTCCGATTTGGAATTGGAAAAATTTAAATTTCGCAAGAAAAAAATTGGACCTTCTGTGTTATTTGTCTTTAACAATTCGGACCGTCTGTTTACTATGGAGAAACTCGCATGGTCCGAGTTCTATTATTCTGACACCACACGAATGTGAAACACCTGTGTTCTCCATATCTCAATCCAATCCCATTGTTACCTCCATATTCAAATTAAAAAGCGTAGTCAGGCATGGTAATGTTTGAAAATAAAATAGTGATGACATAAGAGTGAGAGCTCATGATGAAGTTTATTATGTTTTAAGGAGAGACAATATATAGTAGCTTAGGTTGGTAGTTCCTCGTTATAAAGAGACCAACCAATCAACTCAACAATGCTATGCATACACCATTATCACTACTTCATTCTCAAACCTACCTTTCATCATTTCATCTATCTGTCTATATAATTATTACTTGTTTATATATTAATATTCATATATTATTGTTCCAAGCTCTTAGATTCGAAAATTTAATGGCCTAGTAAGAATTAAGTAGATTATTTAGTGTGCATGTTTTTTTATTTTCATTATCTTTTTTTTCTCCCAATAAATTTCAATGTCATGCAAATAGTTTTATCAATTGCTAGAGTAGAATGTATGTGCAGCAACAATCGATCAAGTATTCATGTGCATGTGTGTGTATAAATATCTCACAAACATGTATGACAAATTCTTGAATTTTGCAGAAAAAATAACACATCTTCATTATTGTATTAATTAGAAAAAAAGATAAATAAGTCCCTAACTTTTTAATTCGAAGGTACATAAGTTTTTGATTAATTGAAAATACAAAGACACTCTTAATCTTCTAAAATACAAGATACTTAAGTTTTTTCGTCTAAAATATATAAGGATAAAATACAAGATACTTAAGTTTCTTTGTCTAAAATATAAAGATGTTTCGCATTTTGAAAAGTGAAAGATATTTTTGTATTTTCAATTAGTTGAGAACTTATTTAATTTGTCTTCGAAATAAAAAATAAGGGATTTATTTGTCATTTACTCTTAAAATTAAATTAAAGTATCCCATTAGAACAAATAAAAACAATGATATTCATTTTGGAAAGTTTCACGCAGTAAAAATATAGGAAAATTTTTAAATATATCAGTATACCGGTATTTCAATAAATTTTAATTGTTGATCTTAATTATATATTATATATATTTTTTATAATTAAAATTAACGATTAAAAATCACTGACTAGTATATCGATACACTTGAAAATTTATCAAAAATATAGTGTTAAATGAAATCATGAATATCTATAAATATATTAAGTAAAATCTAAATTACTAGTGCATTTTGTTTGGGCTTTTAGGAGCAATATTTAATGAATAATTAATGACAATCACCAAAATAGGTTACAAAGGTAATGATGAAGGATCGAAGATTACATCAGAATGTGTCCATTTTCATGCCACCACCACCACAAACTCAGTCTTCTGCTTGTGACAGAAACCCTGAAAAAGTAACTCCTTATGGGGATTTACCATGTTTGGATTTGGACAGAAAAAATTCAATATAGTCAAGTGAGCAGTGAGGTATATATATAGTTTTGTTGAACTAAGTGCTAAGCGAGTTCAATTTTAAATTAAATAAAATCAATGAATAAATTTAGAGAAAAAATTTTGAATAATTACTGACAATTATCTTAAAAAACAACAAAGTCTTAAAAACAATTTTTTTTAAAACCTATATATCATGTTAAATTGTTAATTAATTCACTAAGATGTAAATAGTAGCGATACAAGTGAGGTATTTTAGGTCGGTAAATAAGTATCATCTTAGGCCCATAAATAAAGATCATTAGTCATATATAAAAAGAGATGTCACAATAACCAAGTTGGGTTGGTTTAGTGGTTAGCTCACTAGTCTGCTTAAACAAGTGTCGGGGGTTCGAATCCCTCCTTATGCATGCAGCAACCCATTGGCCAGCGGCAAACCCTTAAATGGAGCTCAGTACCGCGACGGATTAGTCCTTGACCTGCCGAGTTGGAGGAGAGAGCTCTAGCTTTTCTTTTTCTTTCTTATTTATAAGGTTGCAACTCTTATTCTCTTCTTCAACATGCTGTCACTGGTTCTGTTATTTTTTCTTGGCCTAAACTATCTTTATATAAGAACCAATTAGGATTGATAATTTTTTTTTGTTGGAGCTTGAGAATCTCATTGTCTTTTAAGAATAATTGTCAAGACTGTTTAATTTTTTTTATTTTTTATTTTTACTTTTTTTTAAATACATTAACTAAATTTAAGGTGTAAAACTAAGAAATATTAATAATTTTAAATTATTTTACTTATAAAATTAAATGAAGAATATATTAGTGATTAACATGTCACATAAATATATTCTAAAGAAAAATTATTAATAAAAGAGTTAAGCAATTTCACAAAATTAAATATTAAAAATAAAAAAAGTATATTTTTTTTTAAATCTCAAAATCTTTCGACAAAATTATCAGGAGTCGAAATAAATATTCATCCAATAAATTTACTTCCCATAATATTATAGCAAAGAATGTTAGAAGACAAACACTTTGAGTAGATACACACACAAAAAAAATATTGGCACTCTAATATTTGTGATATACAAGATTTTATTCGGAATAAATCACCTAAATAAGTTATTCTATTTCTAATATTATATGTTTGTCCTGAATTGATTTTGTTATATATATATATATATATATATATATATATATATATATATAATATAAATAGTTCTAAAGTAAAAAATACAAATAAATCGTTTAACCTTAAGAGTCAAATCACATCAAGTACCCAGTTCAAGACTTAAACTTATTCAATTTAATTCGAAGCATGATACTTATTAAATAAATAGTATCAACATGGCGATTTGTATGTTCCTTCTTTATTTTTTAAGCTCTTCATTTTCTAAAATTGCGCTACCTTGGACATTGGCACAATTTACGGTTAATGTTTTAAGATTTATTATTATAGATTGCAAGAGAATTGTAACGTATATAGTAGTAAAAAAAAAATATATATATATATATATATATCGCAAAAAGAGGCAGAGAAAATGGATCCTTGTAATAATGCATGCCTTAATAATGCATATCATATATCAGCAAATAAAGGTATCAAAGTTGATCGCACTATTTTATTATATGTGTAAATCATAAGTCTTATTTTATATCTATATATACACGTAAAAAAATAACAATAATTTTTAATTTTATTTCCTCACCCTATATAACACATATGCTCATATATTTTTGAAGTTATTATCTTACATTGAGAGGGGTCCATTTATTTATTTACTTTTTAAGTAATGCAAAGAACGTGTTTGATATTCGATATTGTTATCTTATTATTATAAACCGATCCTAACTTATTAAAATAATAAAATCCAAGCTGTGCAAAGAAATATATTAAAAAGTAATAAATGGGTCAAAATTATGAGAAGGAAAAATGGTGGGTTAAATGAACCTCTCATTCTCTCAACTATAATGTGAGCTTGGAATGTTACCATCAAAGACTTGATCAAGCAAATGGAAAATCAAAGTGTTGTGAACACTGAATCTAACAAGTGCTGTCATAATCACTCAGATTTTTTTATTTTTTATCTTCTTTTTTATGATCCACGTTTCGTGAAACTTCGGTCCATGGTCTTCTTATCTTCTTGATCCACATGTTACTCCATTGTCACTCACGTGGCCAAAATGGAAACTGAAACCCTATTTATTTATTTATTTTCAGATTAATTTCTAATCTTGTTAATGGAATTTATGAAATTGTCAAATATATATGATTTTATTGGATGAGGAGTTAACTTTATCTTCTATATCGATGTTTGGCAAGATTTTTTTTTTTCTTTTTTGGGAGGGTCAGAATCACTCTTGTCCTATTACACCTGAATTACTTCAAATATTTTTAATTTTTCTACACATACTTTTCTTTTCTTTTCTTGTCCTGTTACATCTACATATCTCTCATTCTCTCTTTTGTTTACTATTCATCATGTTGAAATATAAATTGATATTTTCTATTATGAGTAAAGTATCGTTTTTGTCTCTAATATTTTGGATAAATTATATTTGTGTCCCTAACATTTAAATCGTCCTATTTGTATCCCTAACGTTTGTAAAAGTGATTCAATGTTATCCTGCCGTCAATTACACATCATGAGCGCTTTAGTTTGAGTTTTAAAAATCTATTCTTGAAGTTAGAATACAAATATCTGGGATAGAATCGATTGTTTACTCCGAAAAATAGCTCATCAAATATTGAAACTAATTTCTACAATATTTACATAATTTACTTTTCTAGGACATAATTCAATCTAAACACAAATAGTGGGTATAATATTAAAATCGAACACATCCAAGTGAGACCTAATTGAGAATGAATACATCCAAATGAGAATAATTGAAAAATATAATCTGATTTGTTAGTATAATTGATAGTAGGATAACATTGAATCACTTTTATAAACGTTAAGGATAACAAATAGGACGATTTAAACGTTAGGGACACAAATAGGACTTACCCCAAACGTTGGGGACAAAAATGATACTTTACTCTTCTATTATTAAATAAAAAATAAATAATAAAAATGAAATTGTGAACCAACTTTTCACGTATAATACCGAAAAGGAAAAAGAGGCTTAACAATTGTGGCTAAATTAATCACCTTTTCCTCCTTGAACCTAGTTGAATAATCACTTAAGTAACTTATATTATGTACAACTCTTGGTGAGATTTGATCATATGATACAATCCCAAAATTTAAGACGGATGGACATTACAACAATGTGAGATTATACTATAGGAAAGTTATCAGGTGTACTCGAGATTCCACCAGTTATTTTAACAGTTGATTTTAATTAATATATATTATATATATTTTTTATAATTAAAATCAACTGATAAAACAATTGGTATATTAGTATTTTCGGTATACCTGAAACTCTTCCCTATACTATATATGATATTATACATAGTTATATACAAGAGAAGAAGATAACTATGAACAGGTGACCCAAAAGGCCTCTTGGGCTAGTTGCTTTCTGTTGCCTAATTCAAAATCCATGCCCAGTGTGGTCCTCAATATGTTTTCTTTGTCCCAATCTTAGTTGTGGCTTAAGCTTTTGTTGGACCAGACCCAAAAAGAAAAGGAGGGTGTGTGAGCATGTCATCTGCTTGATATGAGACCAACAATTTCACTGCTAGGTTCTGATGCAAGCATGAGAGGAGTCTTGCCTTGTTTATCTACTACATGTGTATTGGCCCCCTGAAAATAATAAAATTAAGGATTTAATTGTATGTACTGTAACTAGAAATGGAAAAAAAGTTTATACTTTATACACACATCACATCATGTGTTTATCATATTCACAAAAATGTCTGATTCAACTAAACAATTATCTCAATAATGAACATAAAATGAGTCATAACGAAACTGAATAAATGACCTTTCCTTTACTAACTACCTCAGAGAGTGGCTGATTCCAACAAAAAAAAAAAAAAACCATTATGCTAAATAAATAAATGATAAATAAATGTATTGATGCATCCACACTTGATTTTGTGCTTCTGGAGCTTGTACTTATTCTCTAAATTATCGACCTTGTTCTTATACTGCTTTCATGTAGGACATTTTGTTAATTATTTATCTTTGACCTCCGGTGGGACTAAATTGAAGTTAAATGAAACTTTTTTGGATTCAAATAGGACACTTTAAACCTTAAAGACCAAAACAGAATTATGCCCAAACGTAAGGGACCAATTTAGTACTTTACCCTAACTTATATAACTAGTTTGTAATTATAGTTTAAAATGTTTGGAACTCGAAAGGGGATTATAACTTTAGATGAAAAAAAGAAAAGAATAAGTTAAAAGACAATGTGCAAGATCCATGTATTAATTACTCAGTGAAAGTTGTCCAACAACTTTGTATTGGTGAAATAACACAACTGATAGAGGAAATGGTTAACAGATTAAGGAACAAGGGATAAGCATCCATCCTCTTAGCCTAGAGTGTACTGATAAAAGCTTAAGTGGCATATTTTCAAGAACCTATTCACCAACTTCACACTCACATGACATGGACAAAATGGCATGATACTTTCTAACCAGCAGAGTTTGAAATTTTAATTTACAAAATGGAGTTCAAGAACACATTGAACATTGACCAAAATTTTAACTATGTACTAAGTTAACATGTACCTACATTCTCTAGCAATGAATATAACTCTGTAGCAATCAATTCTTTCAGGATTATGGAGCAACATATAAGATTATACTCTTATCAATTAATGCAATAACTCCTCCCAAACTGAGTTTGCAAAGAGATTGCCAAGTGATTGAAACATGCTTAAAACTGAGGAATCCCATACTTTCACATCAAGTGTCAGTGATCTTACCTGCAAAATATGTTTTCCAGTTTATACCTTAGGCAAAGTGAATATTGAAAACAAATTTATTTTATTTATTTGGTTAGAACATAAAATCATTCATTTATATGCCTCCATTCAACAGAACAAGAATTTCAAACTGGTCTGAATTTCAAACATGCTTCACCCCCATTCTTCTAAATAAAAATTGAATTTTGACACAAGGCAGATGTAGTTTCTGCATTATCCACTCTTCCAAGCCCAAGGAGGCTTGTGTGAGAGAGCATGTTAGGATATCTCTATCCAACAACATTAATCCTTTGGGAAGATGCAGTTCTGGTAGTTTTCACTTCTATGATAATAAAAGCAATAAGCAGACATGGTGTCTAGCAGCCATGATACTGATGTAAAAACTTAAACAAGCAACCTCAACTACTTACTTTGGATATATGTACACCAAGATTTCGATGAACACCAGAACATTCAATGCATACAAGGATGCCAAGGTTTAAGGATGCCCAGTCTGGTTCAGATTTACCACAATCAGCACATTTGTCATTCCCATTAACCCTTCGAAGAACTCTTGACCTTTCGGATCTAGAGCTCTGATACCATGTCATGATACCACTCATCTCAGAAGCTTACGCTGATGGAAAAAGGTAACACTAAGGTAGTGTTTGGTGGAGAGACAGAGACTGAAAGACTAAGACTGAGAGATAGAGACTAAGAGAGAAATAAATTTTAGTATTCTGTTTGGTGCAAAATGAAAGACAGAAATTAAAATAAGAATGAAACTCTAAGTTAATTTGTACAAAAAGTAAAATTAGAATTAATTAATTCAAATGAGGGTATTTTAGGTATAAAATGTTATTAAAGTTTTAGTCTCTGTCTCTAAAAATTTCAGTCCTCTGTCTGTCCCAGTACCTTCCATACTATTTAGAATAACAAAAATTTAAACTAATTTTTGGATTCACCAAAGATTGAACTTTTGACCTTTTGGATCTATAGTTCTAATACCATGTCATGATACTACTCATCCCAAAAGCTTCAACTGATCGGATTATATCTCTAATACTCTTTAAACCTCCATTGTACACATTGTACAAATATTCCATTGGCTCCTCATACTTTACCTATCTCTAATACTCCCTAAATTTCTATTGTACACATTGTACAAATATTCCATTGGCTCCTTACGCTTTCCCATATCAAAAGCCAAAACATGCGTTAAATACATTTTTGGTATGATTACCTGCAATGTATAAACCTTTGAAGGAGAAACAATCCTAAAGCAGAATCTTAAATTTGTCTGTTCCGCATCAACCTTATTGTTGATGTAAGCAAGTTCACCGTATGACGAGCAACGGGCTTTTCACCATTGGCTCCATGAATATGTGAAGATATCAACCGACTCAAAATGCCAGAAGAATTATCAAAGGTATGATGACTCTTCTGCGAGTTGGCACCCTGAAATGGTATTCATGCTAAAAAATTATTAAGAAGATCAATTAATGAGATAAGCATAATCAAGCTTAGAGTACAAATACTTGATAATCAAGAACAACAATCATAATTCATAATTACAAACCAAAAGTTTTGCACAATATGATTGAAAGAAACATCATCTACAACCACCTATCCATGCAAAAGATGTATAAAGTTAGTGGCAATACCAGTTTGATTCTGTTACTTAGGACCCTATTAGTCAGTGGCAGTAATAATTAGTCTTACAGATAATAGGACGATTATATAATTTATGATACTTTTTTTTTTTATCATATATTAAGAAACCAGGTAATCAGCAATGATTCCTTAGGATTAGTTTTGACATATACTTTAAGTTCATGATTGATTCCTTATTTAACTAGGATTAGGAGCATTGTGCAATTCCTGATTGAAACGGGCTTCTTCAAATGAGCTTCTTGCATTGTGCAATTCCTGGAATGTCTCTACCAGATTAGATTAAAAAATTCAAACATAATACTTTAAAAATTGAGTTAATGTAATTTTTCAAACATAATATCAACCCTTTGGGGAATTATTCTTTACAAAACTGTCTTACTTTAAAAATTGAGTTCCATCACTGATAGTTTCCATATCCATAGTTTCACATGACACTTTTATTAAACTTTGAGAGAAAATATTTCTCTTCAAAATTAATAAACTCTTTTCCTAAATTCTCTCTTCTATCTCTTTTCATTTTTTTTTTTATTTCTCTCCACGCTTCTCATTTTATATATAATTTATTATATATTATATATTATTATCCAATTTAATAACTAAATGTTTCACATAACATTCTCTTATTAAAATGGAAAAGAAATAATTTTTTTTAAAATTAATTAACTCCCTTCCTAAATTCTCTCATCTATCTCTTTCTTTTTCTATTTCTCTTTACCATTCCCACTCTATATATAGTTTATAATTTATATTAGTAATTTGGGAAATCAAAATGTATTATAATTAAAATAAGAATAAAGCTCTACATCAAAGCAAAATACTTATCGAAGTTGTTATAATAACTTTTCAAATCACGCGCTCCTCCTCGTCGTCTTTCTTCTTATCCTTCTTCCAAATTTGCGCGGATTCTTTTTCCCTCATTCTTCTTCCAAATTCACACATGCAAACTTTTCTTCTTTCCTTCTTCTTCTCCTCCTTTTCCTTATTCTTCTTTATCGTCATTACCAATAACACCAACATTTTTTGCAAATGTCTTTATTAGTTCTGATTTTCTCTACATATCATCATTAAATAATTTCGGTTCATTTCTCAATTTATTTTGGTTCATTTGTGTATTAATTGTCAGTTCATTTATCTTATAAGTATTGACCAAATTTTTTATTCACAAGTGAACTGAAATTAACATACAAATGAATCGAAATTAATTGACAAATGAACCAAAATAAACTAAAAAATGAACCAAAATTATTTAATAATGGCACTAGAAAAAATTAGAACAAATAAAGATGTTAGCAAAATGTTTGTGCTGTTGGTGATGGCGATAATGAAAGAAGAAGAAGAACCTATCTGCGCAAATTTAAAAGAAGAAGAAGAAGGAGGAAGAGGAGGAAATGGAGAAGGAGAAGGAGAAGACGAAGATGAAGAAGTTGCGTTATTGAAACGCATGTGCGATCACGCTCTTTTAATGAGAGTGGTTTTTGTTGGTGTTGGACCTACTTTGATGAACTTTGATGAAAAAAAATACTTGGATGTATAGCAATACTGTTAAAATAAATTTGTTTCTTTCAAAATTAACAAACTCTGTCTTTCATTCTTCATCTCTATCTTTCTTTCTCCTTTCTCTCATTATTCTATTTATTCTATTTTTTTCTAAAAAAATAAAATTAACAAAATAATATAATTCAAATAAAAAAATTATTATATACATATATTTTTTTTATTTAATTTTAAATTTTTACTACTTATCTTTCTAATTTATATTTTATTTATCTTCTTTCAAATATTTATTAAATATAATTTAAAAAGAATACTAATAATGTTATGATTAAAAGTTAAAATTGAGATTTAATTGTTTAAAAGAAATTGATTTTGATTTTATTTTATAATTTTTAATATAATTATTTATACTAATATCTAATTATATTTTTATAATTTATATACACAGAAAAAAAAATATTATTTTTAAATAACAAACATAAAAATTAATTATTTTTATTTATAGAACAAACTTAACACCTAATGAAAAATATACAAGTTAAATCATTTCAAAATTTAGATAACGAATATTAAAATTAATTATTAATAATAAATTAAACTCTTTCACACGAAAATAATAACTAAAAATTTTATTATTTGATTTTTTATCTACGGAGACCCTGGTTTTCTTAACCGACGGGACTTTTGTCTCCTACGATTTTTTGTAAAGATAGTTTGATTATATAAACCTTTTGTGCCATAATCTATAATGTCAGGATAAAATCAACATAATTTTAAAAGATTTATATTCCTATAATGTAATGACGAATAAAAATATTAGTGTGCACTACTCGTAAGTAATTAGATTAGGGTGATCCTCAAGTTTCTAGTTTGTGGTTAAGAAAACATAAAAAGAAATTGAAAAGAAAATAAACTTCCTCTTCTTGGTACAAAATTTGTTGCTTTAGTTTTCTTTTATGGGTTGCTAGACTTACAAAGAAACATGTTTCTCTTAATAGGAATGAGGCAACATTGGTGAAAAAAATTTCTCAGAGTATACAGGAAAAATTGATCCCAAACTTGCCATCTTCCATGAACAAGCTTGTAGGGATTGATTCAGGAGTGTAACAAGTGATTAGTCACATTGGTATTGGGCTGAATGATGTTCGTTATATGAGGTATTGGGTTCCCATCTTTATGGTAGACCCATTAAAAACTTATTTAATTTGTTAAAATAAACTATGATATTTTAATATTTTTAAATAAAAATTAAATTTAATTTGTAATATAATTAAACATCTTTAAATATAAAAGAGTATTGACAACAATATATATATATATATATATATATATATATATAAAAGAATATTTAAAAAAAATACTTGATTGTTAGACTAGTTTTCAGATTATTTAAGGCTAAATAGTTAGTCAAATAATTTTTTTTTTCATTATTTTAAAGTTAACAGCTAGTAATTAGCATACATTTTTTTAGCGGATCATTTACGATAAATTCCTTCTTAATATAGGAATAATATCGTTAATTCATACCTCACTACATGACAAAATAATACTAGACAAACTAATTGTATAATAGAACATTAAAATTCCATTTTTCGTACGTGGAACACGGGATAATTTTTCAGTAATATATATATATATATATAGTAGAAATAGATTATAAAATGAGTGTGATTTACTGAGCGGATCATATCAAAATAAAAATGAGGATAAATGTTGACTAAAAAATTGATCGGCCGTAGCATGCAATGCATTATTGATGCAACGGAAGAACTGACACGTCAGGGACACCAAAAAGTAAACAAAACATTCTGATTCAACGTTAACACCACACAAAACTACAAAGGAAACGGGGCAAAACTCAAATCCACGCTCATCACGATGAAACCAGGCAACTACCTCACATGTCACTTTTAATGGCCCATTATGGCATTATAACAAAGTTATGTGCACATCTTTAATAATTGGATATTTTGGTTAATGCTCAAAAGTCTTGAAATTTGATTTTAATTTAATTTAGTCTTATAATTTTTAATTGATTTAATTTATATTTTAAAATTTTAAGATATGACTCAAATTAATCCTTTTATTCATTTTTATTACTGAAAAAATAACATAACACGATTAAACGACGTCATGTCACCGAAAAAATGACTTAATATGATTAAATGACGTCATTTTATTGTTTACGCTTAAACGATATTATTTTACTCATCTTCCTCTTATTCTTTCTCCTCTTTTTCAATGTCTGAATTTTCTACCACCTCATTGTTATCACTTTCAATCATACCTTTTCAACCCCACTACTCTTACCACCACGCCGCCGCCACCACCCTCCTCCTCCTCACCTCTTCCGTTTTCTTCTTCCTCTTTTTCAATTTGATGAATAAATTTTTTTTTTCTTCTTCCTTCCTTCCTATTGTCTCACAGAATCAATGTAGTAACAAATGAGACAACTTCCTATCTGTCTAGTGACAAGAATGGACAAAGAGTCAATTTGAGCCACGTATTAATATTTTAGGGTACAATTTGAGCCAATTAAAAATTGAAAGATTAAATTGAGTCAGAAAATCAAATTTCAGGAATATTAACTTAATATTCACTTAATCATAATTCGTTTTATTTTAATCTTTTAATATTACCAGACTAATTTTTTTAAGTAAAAATTTATGTATAGTTATCTTAACATAAAATTGATAATTCAAAACTATTAATTATAATTTAATTAAATCGGTGAAATTATCTAATATTTCTCAATTATCAATATTACATCTAAAATTTTTACTTTTCTTTTATTTTTTTTACAAAATTTTGTAAATGTATATCTTAAAAATATAAAAAGTATATTTTTACATTTTTAATATATTGAATATATTAAAATTTTAAAAATATTATTAATTTTTTATACTCTTAAAATATATTCTTAAAACATAAAATAACTAACTTTTTTTTATATAGTTTGAAAAAGTTAAATCTTTTGAAGATTGATATTTTAATTCAAATTCAAATAAAAATTTATATGTTTTTATACGTAAAGATAATAGATAAACATCGTCAAATAATTTGACATATTTGAGAAAATTATTTAACATAATAGTTATCCATACATTAATTGTCGTTTCATGTGAATATTGACTCCATAAATACTTCGTTTCCAAATTAACTTTCTCATTTGATTGAAAAAGCATTAACTATGTGATCCGAAATTTGATTCCTAACGATAAATGTAAAACACATCCTATATCTAATTCTTATTCTTAGTCATAATAGTAACGGTGGCCAATAAGTCTAATCAGAACCAGCCAAAAACATGCATGGGACCATAAAAGTAAAAAAAAAGGATCAAATGATTTCGAAGTCTTCAAAATTTTGGTCCTACTCGACAAATAATTATTCATGTATAATAATAATAAGAATAAATTATCATTTGTATCCACAAAAGATACAAATGCTGAGAAATGTATTCATATAAGATGACAATTATAATCACAGAAGATGGCTTTCGTGTGCCAAGAGTACCCAGACGTTGGTTACACAATTAGTCCGTTAGGGTATTCTTGGCACACGAAAGCTATCTTCCGTGAGTACAATTGTCGTTTTTATTCTTATATGGATACATTTGTCAGCGTTTATATCTTTCATGGATACAAATGGTAATTTATTCGTAATAATAATAATAATCACGTTCCACATACATTATTGACTATATATATGTGTGTCTGTGTTTTCCTTGTACTTGGTTTTTTCATGATGGTGGCTACTTCGACAATGGAGAGTCTACTGTGTTCCTGTTTGTGTGTTTTGGTGTTGTTGGGGTGTTTGATTTCATCAACGGAATCAAAGTACATAAAGTACAACACAAGTTCAAACATTGTTCCTGGGAAGCTGAATGTTCACTTGGTTGCTCACACTCATGATGATGTTGGTTGGTTGAAGACCGTTGATCAGTACTATGTCGGTTCCAATAACTCAATCCAGGTCACTCTTTCTTTCACTTCAAATCTTATTTGCAAAATATACAACTCTTTATGCTAAATGCAGTTCCTTATTGATTTCAGGGAGCGTGCGTTCAAAATGTGCTGGATTCGCTTGTGCCAGCATTGTTGGCGGACAAGAATCGCAGGTTTATATATGTTGAACAGGCAAGCTAAGGCTCTATCTATTTTGATTTATCTGAATCATGATGATCATTATTGTGGAAATTGCTGTGTTACAATTTACAACTCTTGGTTGAAATTTGTTGGTGCATTGGAATTTGTAGGCATTTTTCCAGCGTTGGTGGAGAGAACAAAGTGAAGCTGTTCAGAACATAGTCAAACAGCTGGTCAACTCTGGTCAATTGGAGTTCATGTATTTAAACAATTTTACCCATTTCATATTTGGAGTCTGGTTTATAATTTGCATTATCTCACTTCTGTTGCCTGAGATTAATATGATAACACTTGTGGTTCCAATGACATTAAGTTATTCTAATCAACTATTGATTATTTTCAAATTTGCAGAAATGGGGGCATGGTTATGCATGATGAGGCTACTACACATTACATTGACATGATTGATCAAACAACACTTGGACACCATTTCATCAAAGAAGAATTTGGTAAAACCCCAAGAATAGGATGGCAAATCGATCCGTTTGGACATTCGGCGGTGCAGGCATACTTGTTGAGTGCACAGGTAGGTGTGTGTTTGTGAGTTAAGATCCAAACCTGTTTTGAGAAGGAAACAGATATAGAAACAAACAAAATATCTCTATCCTGAGACCTAATTTACCCAATTTCTTGGTATTTCTGTCTTGAGACACTTGCCAAACACAATTTTAGTATATCTTGGTATTTTTTACATAGTGTTTCTTCCACCTGTTTCCCTAGTATGGTTATGCAAAATGCTTGTTGGCATAGGTTGGGTTTGATTCCCTATTCTTTGCGCGGATCGATTACCAAGACAGAGCTAAGAGGAAAGATGAAAAATCTCTTGAAGTTGTGTGGCAGGCCTCTAAGAGCCTTGGTTCATCTCAACAAGTAAGTAATCCAACTAGTTTATGCTTTACACTGATTGTTTCCTTTTTTTTGGCTTCTAAAGTATGCTTCTACTAATTGATCCTTAATATTGTGTTGTTTATGTAGATATTTTCAGGTGCATTCCCTAAGAACTATGAACCTCCTGCTAATTTCTACTACGAAGTAAATGATGATTCTCCAATTGTACAGGTAGGAATCTAACTCAAGTATTGATTGTTCTTCAGGGCTAACTAGTGTTCATTTAAAAATGTGTGGTTTTTAACTTGAAGGATGATGTCAATTTGTTTGACTACAATGTCCCTGAACGTGTAAATGAGTTCGTCGCAGCAGCGATATCTCAGGTGTGGAACTTATCCTTAGATAGGTGTTTTGTTCTAAATTTGTATTCCTTTTGAGTTCATAAGATGCTTTGAAGTTTTATAGATTGCTGACTATCCTGTTTCAGGCGAATATTACGCGAACCAATCATATAATGTGGACAATGGGGACAGATTTCAAGTACCAATATGCACATACCTGGTTTCGCCAATTGGATAAGTTTATTCACTATGTTAATCAAGTTAATATCATCAACAATTTCCTTAATTCATCACTTTCTTTTTACTTAAGTATTGATTTCAAGCTATGTACTATCTTCCAGCTTGGCCTGCTAAATTTGGCTGAATCTAAATTAAATAAAACTTGTTTTGTTAAGCATTTGTGTGTTTAGAATTTTTTGAGATACTAATGGTACTTCTGGACAATGCTTCTTCAGGATGGCCGGGTTCATGCCCTCTACTCAACCCCATCGATATATACTGATGCGAAACATGCTGCTAATGAGGCCTGGCCAATCAAGACAGAAGACTACTTTCCGTGAGTCCCGGATGCGAATAATTCAATGAATAAGCTGTCAACTTAAAAATCATTCCTTCCAACTTCTTGTTTTATATTTGTGCCATGAATTTGTTAGGTATGCTGATGTGGAAAATGGCTATTGGACGGGGTATTTTACAAGTAGGCCAGCTATCAAAGGCTATGTTAGATTCTCAAGTGGCTACTACTTGGTAATCCTTCTAAGTACTTACTATTATTGTTAAGTTCACCCAAATATTCTATGAAAATGTCTTCATTAAATGTATATTAGAATCTCATTAGAATTCAGAACTCCACAATCTGGCTCTTATTGTGAAATAGGCAGCAAGGCAGTTAGAGTATTTTAAAGGGAAGAGTGGCTTAGGTCCAAAAACTGATTCTTTGGCTGATGCTTTGGCTATTGCTCAACACCACGACGCAGTATCCGGTACAGAAAAGCAGCATGTGGCTAATGATTATGCGAAACGGCTTTCAATAGGCTATACAGAGGTAAATAATTGCTTGTATATGTGCTCTTGGATCTTCCTTGTTTTTCTTTTGGTCTTAAATAGAATCTCAAAAATGTTATCATTTGATATGTTATTCAGGCTGAGAAGGTTGTTGCAGCATCACTTTCTTACTTGACAGATGCACCAAAAACTGGTCGTCAGATTAAATTTCAACAGGTAAGTGGTGAATATGTGAACTATAAGTTATTAGTTATCACAGAATTCAAATGGCTTTTTTCTTGTTTCTCCCTTCACATGATATTCATAACATTTTCACAATGGTGAATGTAGTGTTATTCATTCTTACTTATATCTTTTCTCTTTTGTGTTCCATCTTGTCATTTTAGTGTCCACTTCTGAACATAAGTTATTGTCCTGCGTCGGAAACTGACTTCTCGAATGGAAAAGACCTGGTGAGGATCAATGACATCTAAATCCATTGCTTATTGGAACACAATTTTTTATATATCAAGAATCTCCTGAGATAATGGCTTTTCTGTAGGTTGTAGTTGTTTACAATCCACTTGGATGGAAAAGAGAGGATGTAATAAGGATCCCTGTGAGTCTTTTTTCCTTCAACCATTACTGTCTTCAATATCTTTATTTCAAGCATTTTTCATGCTTTGTTTTTATGTGGCAATCAATGCCTTTTTAGGTAAAGCATTGCACATTTATGATGCATTTTATTTTTGTTGTTCAATTAACTTATGTTCATGAATTGCCATGAATGAAAAATGTTTCAAACTCAATATAAGAAAATCATATTGCAAGAACAAGCACTGTTTCTGCTTGAAGTAACTTGTCTATCAACTTTTCCTAGGTTGTAAGCGAATATGTTGTTGTTCGAGATTCAAGTGGAAAACAAATCCAATCACAGCTGCTACCAATACTTGATACTTTTATTGGTTTGAGAAAGTACTACACTGCAGCATACCTGGGAGTATCTTCAACTGTAAAACCTAAATACTGGCTTGCATTTTCGGCTACTGTCCCGCCACTCGGTTTTAGCACTTACTATGTATCTAAAGCTAAACAAGCAGGTTAATCCTCATTGGTGATCCAATTCTCAGAACATGATGAGTCATGCTTATGAAAGCAACTAAGAAAAACTTTTTGTATGTGATAACTGATAAAATTATTGTTTTTACTGCTATTGCAGCTACTATTTCAGATACATATACACCATACAAATCAAGGAATCAGAAGGATACAATTGAAGTTGGTCCAGGAAACTTGAAACTGATTTATTCCGAGAAGGAAGCAAAACTCACTGAATACATCAACAGCAAAAGCAAGGTATGCAATTTGGATGGAACCTTACTTTTCCACTTCATTCCCTTACATTTGTCACTTTGAAAATCTAGTATATCATTGTACTTAGATACAATTTATATCCAAATACATTGATCTAAGAATTTACTAGATTTTTAACGGCAAAAAATAAAAGGGAACAAAGGGTGTATGGATTAAGATTTTATAGGGCATGTGTTCTAAATTTTTGCTCACAATGAAAGGTCAAAGAATCCATAGACCAGGCATACAAATATTATTCTTCATATGGAGATGATGGAACACAAACTTCTCAGGTGATACATTTTCCTATACTCAGAATTTTGATCAGGCATAGATGAATTGATTGTTATGTGAGAACTTAATAAAGTTATTGATTTAAATGTTCTAAATTGTTAAAAGCCTTCCGGTGCATATATTTTTCGCCCCAATGGTTCATCAGTTCCAATCAAATCAGACAGAAAGGTGAAAATCTCTTATCAGAACTCTTGTGATGTTCAATCATGGATACTCTATGGTAGCAAGAGACTAATAACTGTTCTTATTTGAGATCTTTCAGTCTCCTCTCACAGTCTTCCGGGGGCCAATTGTGCATGAAGTTCATCAGAAGATTAGCTCATGGATATACCAGGTAGTACTTAACTTTCTTTTTAAGAACACTTAAATATGTCAGTGAAGCTTGGACATGCCAAAATTTGAATGAAGACATCGACAACCTAGATAATAAATAGTTAGTTGAACTTTAAGCTTAACAACTTTCTTTATAACCTTCATACACAATTATATGAGAGGTTGAGAGCTACCTTATCAAAAGCTTTATCAAGTTCAATATTTGACCATGGCTTAAAAATTCAACAGATCACTAGACTGCACAAAGGGAAAGAGCATGCTGAGGTCGAGTTTATTGTAAGTCTCCGGTCACTTTCTATTACTTTAAGGCTGCTACTTCCATGAAAATGTTTGAACCGTTAGATGGTTTAGTCAAACATGTCAAACCATCTAACAGTTCATAATATCATCTTAATCTTCATGGAAGTAGCCACCTTATTTTAATGCTTGTGCTTGCTACTAAAAACAAAAATCTCTTTGATTCAGGTTGGACCTATACCTACTGATGATGGAGTTGGTAAAGAAATTGCAACAGAGATTACAACAAGTGTAGCAAGTAGCAAAACCTTTTACACCGATTCCAATGGACGCGATTTCATCGAAAGGGTAGGCCTAATAGGTTGATCAGCTGATTTAGAGTTCTCAATATGAATGCCTAGGTAAATGTATTATATTATGGTATTCCTGATTTGTTGCTAAAACGGTGACACTTTACAGATTCGAGACTATAGAAAAGACTGGAAATTGCAAGTAAATCAACCTGTTGCTGGAAATTATTACCCTGTATGTTGTTCTGTTGAATCAAGTCTGTTGCAATTATGCTAATTCCAATACACATGAATGATTATTGAAACCTAGTTTTTTGTTTCAGATCAACCTTGGGATTTACCTGAAAGATAAAAGTAAAGAGCTCTCTATATTGGTAGATAGGTCTGTGGGGGGATCCAGCATCAAAGATGGGCAATTAGAACTAATGGTTCATAGGTTTGTTAATTGTTATGCTTTGTTCAACTTTTTAAGCTAATTAATTATGTATCATTCTAAGCTCTTAATTCTACCAATCAAATTGTTATAGGAGATTGCTTGTAGATGATTCTAGAGGCGTTGGCGAGCCGCTGAATGAAACAGTTTGCATCCATGATAAGTGTGCCGGATTAACTGTAAGTAGATTCAATCAATCTCTGGAATTTTTAGTTGGCAAGGACCATAAGTTATGCACTTATGCATACTCTTTTCCAACATGATATATTTGTTTTGCAGGTACTAGGGAAGTACTATTTCAAGATTGATCCTGTAGGAGACGGTGCGAGATGGCGTCGATCATTTGGTCAGGAGATATACTCGCCGTTTCTATTAGCCTTCACAGAGGTAGTAGTTAAAGAGTGGCTTTTAGAAGCATTTGAATTGCTCTGTTGGCTGAACTTGTGAAAAAATACTTGCATTCTCTTTGCATGCTCTAAGAACATTTACACTACTCTCTTTTCGCATTTTTTTCTAGAGTGAAGGTAACTGGGGAGACTCTCATGTTACAACTTTCTCAGGAATAAATCCATCATACAGCTTGCCAGATAACATTGCAGTCATAACCCTTCAGGTGAGTATCAGTTACCTTTGTTAATGAAGAGAGATTTTAATATTTTCAATGAATTTGTGTAAGTTCAATAATGAAGCACTCTTGAATGTTTATATGACTTTTGATAATGTCATGCTATTTTCTTGAGCTTTGCAGGATCTAGGTGATGGAAAAGTTCTCCTAAGGCTTGCACACTTATATGAGGTACATTCTATTTGTTATAGATATATAGTATTCTTACCATGAATTAATCTATGCATAGCTTAGAAATATGGGTTGGTTTTGTTCCTTTTCTGCATTATATTTGGTTTTCTACATACTGAATCTTCTATTTTTGATAATAAATTCAAGGTTGGCGAGGACAAGTATCTCTCAGCTAAGGCAACTGTAGAACTCAAAAAGGTGTTCCACAACAAACAGGTAGAACAACAACATGAATCACAACTTATAATGTTTTTGTGTTTTTCCATTGATGATTAGGAGCTAGCTTAACTCGGCCTATGTTTACATAGCCGGTCCCAAACCCGGAAAAATGAGGAGAGTTGTTCAGTGTGGGACAACCAACATAAAACAATGTTGCATCCTAATGCATGACCACGACGCAATGACGTCTTTGAAGCCATGTTGGGTTGTGTCAGGTTTGCGACAGCCGATGTAAAACAAGGTCGCATCTCAAAACATGGACATGACACAATGACGTCTTTGATCCATGTAGCCGAGCCCACTTAGTGGGAAAAAGTCGTCTCGAAATTGATTAGGAGCTAGCATAGTAGTAGACCAAGTCTTGAGCTGTGAGCCTTATCCCAAACGTTAAGGTAGCGTTTGTTTTGAGGTATTGAAACAGAGACTGAGAGACTGAAACTCAGTATCATATTTGTTGGTTCAGAGACTGGTACTAAAATTTTTGTCTCTGTCTCCAAAATTTCAGTATTTCAGTACCTCCAAAAAGTAGGGACACTAGAGACTAAAATTTTTAGAGATAGAGACTGAAACTTTAATAACATTTATACCTAAAATACCCTCATTTCAATTAATTAATTTCAATTTTACCCTTTGTGCAAATTAAATTAGAGTTTCATTTTTGTTTCAATTTCTGTCTCCCATTTTGCACCAAACAGAACATTGAGATTTACTTCAATTTTTCTGTCAGCAGTCTCAGTCTTTCCGTCTCTGTCTCTGCACCAAACGCTACCTAATGGTTTAGGATTTAGAGTTTAAGATTTAACCTTATTTCTGTACCTAATCATTGCACAATTTGTCTAAAGTATTTCATGACATAAATATAATTCTCCATGGTGCTTAGGTTATCAAAATAAGTGAGATGAGCTTATCTGCAAACCAAGAAAGAGCAGAAATGGAGAGGAAGAGATTGGCATGGAAAGTCAAAGGATCAACTCAAGAACCACATATTTCAAGGGGAGGACCAGTTGATCCACAAAAGCTTGTTGTAGAGCTTGCTCCAATGGAAATAAGGACCTTTATTATAAGTTTCAAGCATTAAGGTCCTCAAGGACCACTATTGCAAAATAAGAGTAGTTAAGTGTGCTTATTCAAATAGTGAGAACAAAAAGAACATTTATCTTGCAATTAAAAAAAAATAAGTAATGCATTCAAATATGTCCATTGTGTGAGGACATATCATTGTTCCTCAGTATCATGTAGGCTAGCAACCTAAAATGAAGGGGTTGTTTGTTTGGCTAAGGTTGTATGAACTTTAGTTTCTTACCAATAAAGCTTATATTGTACTTGATTGGGCGCTATTATTTTGATAAAAAATATCTTTTATTTTTTAGCGTGTTTGACAAATTTTAAGTAGTAAAAGTAAAAGCACTAAAAAAATCAGAAAAACATCTTTTTTTTAGAAGCTGTAATTTATATTTTTTTTTAAAGATCTTTTTTCCTTAAAAAAAAGGTTTTTCATGTAATAAATAAACAAAAAAGTATTTTTATATTGTTATATTCAAACATAATTGATATATAAAAAGATCTTTTTGCATGAGATACCCAAATATAAAATTATTTTTACTTTTCCATAAGATCTTTTAAAAAAAGATAACTAAAAAAAAGATCTTTTCTTAGAAACTCATTGTCCCTATGCTCTTATCTTTCACATGCAATGCAACTAGACTCATAAGTGCATATTTTGGTTTTGCTACATATAAAACATATAAATGATTGATAAATATATTTAGACATAAAAATAGTTAGAAATCCACGTAAGAAAAAAAAAAGGATGAATGTAACAAAATTCTATGGGTAATTTATGATGCAGTGAAAATTTGATACAATAATGTTTAGAAAACAAAAAGAATCAGACAATTAATAAATATTAAATAAGATCAATTTAATTTTTTTTTCATCTTTCTAGTATTACCAAATTTGATAATATAGCAAAATGTTAAGTAGCTGTCGATATCTTTGACTGCATTGAATTATTAAAATCACATTGATATCCAGTAATATAAATGTTTCATATTAGGCCATGGCAAATACAATATTGTCATTAAAAAATATTTTATATATTCTCTATTCTGTTGTGATAAGATGGATTAGGTGGATGTCCATTTATGATGGACAATTGAATATTCTCAAAGAAAAATGTATTTAATATGATTTAAAAAAAAATTATACATGTATAAATAGGAAGTTAAGCCTCCGTTGAATATACACATCAATAACAACAATTTCCTCTCTCTCTATATTGTCTTCTTCTCTTTTTCATACGTTACTAATTTATAATAGTAGTGAATATATAAATTACTTCTATTATTATAATGAGATAATTATATTAGTGAATATCAAAACTAGAGTATTCTATTTACATTTTATTTTATATTATATCTTCCTTATTTATTTATTCTACAACACGTTATCAGTACGAGACTTTGATCAAATTTTAGAAAGACTCCAAGTAACAAATTTTCATTATGTCGAAGCTCTCTTGTCTTAAATTTAATGTTCTTGATATATCTGAAAATAATTATTTATCATGGATACTAGATGTTAAAATTCATCTTGATTCAATGGATCTTGGAGATACCATTAAGGCTGAAAATAATGCATCCCAGAAGGATAAAGCCAATGCCATAATTTTCCTTCGTCGTCGTCTTGACGAAGGATTAAAAATGAATATCTCACATTAAAAGATCCTGCAGATCTGTGGAAAGACCTTAAAGAAATGTATAATCATCAAAAGACGGTGATACTTCCTCAAGCCCAATATGTTAGAGAAAACTTTCTCAACCTTCCATGCCTCGAATGTGCTCCTACAGCAGCAGTATCGAGAAAAATAATTTATAAAATATTTTGAGCTAATTTCTTGCCTTCTTGTTGCTGAGCGCAACAATCAGTTACTCTTAAAAAATCATGAAGCGCACCTAACTGGCGCCGCCTCATTTCCTGAAGTAAATGCGGCAAATCATAACTCCAGAAGAGGTAAATGGCAAGATGTTGATAATAAGAAAAATTATGGAAGAAAGAAGAATTATATTCACAACTCACAAGAAAGGATCTCACCAGAAGTGGGATAAAGAAAGAAACAATGGGTAAAGTAAATTAATTGATGATAAATACTTCCGTTGTGGTGGAAAGGGTCATTGGTCACGTACCTGTCGTACCCCATGGCACCTAGTTGATCTTTATCAAGCATCCTTGAAAAAGGATGACAAAGGAAAGGAAACAAATTTTGTTTCAAATTATGAAAATTCCACCACTCATTATGATGTATCTAATTTTTTTGAGGATCTTGAAGAAAATATTGGCTATTTGATCAATGATAGAATAGTTTAATATGTGTGTTTGTTAAGTATTCATGTGAATAATTTTACTGTGCATGTACTGTTACTCATTTTATTATTATTATCATTTGTCTTTGAAGAAAAATGGCAAGGACATATTGTGAAGATATTCGCCTTGCGGATAGTGCAAGTTCGCACACTATTCTTAAAAGTGATATATATTTTACCCATCTTGTGCCAAAAGAAGAATATGTTAATACTATTATTGGCTCACACAATGTGATAGAAGGCTCCGGAAGAGCTATAATTTTGTTTCCTGGAGGAACAAAATTCATAATAAATAATGCACTATTATCTATCAAGTCTCTGAGGAACTTGTTGAGTTTCAAAGATATTCGCCGAAATGGATATCATATTGAAACAATGAATGAGGGAAATCATGAGTACTTATGTATCACAATTCATGATTCAAATAAAAAGGTTATATTAGAAAAGTTGCCCTCACTTTCATTTGGATTATATTATACCAAGATTAGTGCAATTGAATCACATGCCACTGTAAACCAGAAGTTTACTAACCCAAATGAATTCATAACTTGGCACGAGGAATTAGGTCATCCGGGAACAACAATGATGCGGAGAATTATTGAAAACTCCCATGGACATTTACTAAAGAACTAGAAGATTCTTAAATCTAGTGAATTTTGTTGTGCTGTATGTTCTCAAGGGAAGTTAATTTTAAGGCTATCACCAGTAAAGATTGGATTTGAGTCCCCTGAATTCCTAAAAAGGATTCAAGGCGATATATATGGACCTATTCATCCACCATGTGGATCTTTTTTATCTTTTATGGTCCTGATAGACGCATCTTCGAGATGGTCACATGTGTGTTTATTGTCTTCTCGCAACCTGAAATTTGCGAGATTACTGGCTCAAATTATTCGATTAAAAGCACAATTTCCAGAAAATCCAATCAAAGCAATTCGACTTGATAATGCTGGTGAATTTACTTCCCAAGCCTTTGATGCTTATTGTATGGTTAATGGTATAAGTGTTAAACATCCAGTAGCTCATGTTCACACACAAAATGGGTTAGCAGAATCACTTATTAAGCACCTCCAATTAATTGCTATACCCTTACTTATGAGAACAAATCTCCCAACCTCGGTTTGGGGGCATGCTATTTTACATGCCGCCGCACTTATTCGTTTGAGGCCAACAAGTTACCATCAGTTCTCTCCTATGCAATTAGCTTTTGGCCAGCAGCCAAATGTTTCCCATTTAAGAATATTCGGATGTGCGATATATGTTCTCATTGCACCACCTAATCGCACCAAAATGGGACCCCAAAGAAAATTAGGGATATATGTTGGATATGATTCTCCCTCTATAGTGAGGTATCTTGAGATACAAATTGGAGATGTATTTAAAACCTGGTTTGCGGATTGTCATTTTGATGAATCAAAATTTCCAACATTAGGGGGAGAGAATAAGCTTCTTAAAAAGGAACTTAATTGGAATGCATTATCGTTGATGCATTTAGATCCTCGATCAGGGCAATGTGAACTAGAAGTTCAAAAAATTATACATTTGCAAAGAATAGCAAATGAATTGCCTGATGCATTTTTCGATACAAAGAGGATAACCAAATCTTAATACCAGCGGAAAATGTCCCAATTCGAATTGATGTCCCAGATGGACAAATTACCATCGAAGCAAATACACGCCAGAAGCGTGGCAGGCCTGTTGGTTCCAAAGACAAAAATCCTTAAAAGCGAAAAGAGGTAAATACTATTCCTGTCGAAAAAGACATAGTAAAGGCACCTGCAGTTGTCCAAAATTCTAATATATTTTTAATTTCAGAAGACGTTCAGATACCTGAAAATTGTGAAAATGACGAGATCTCGATAAATTATGTCTTTACAAGAGAGAAATGAGACCGAAATAAGACAATTGTCAATGAAATATTTGCATATAATGTGGCATTAAATATCATGTATGAAAGTAAGGATCTTGAGCAACATCAGTCGAAAAATATCGACAAAGAAATGATTGGCCAAAATGGGAAGAAGCCATGAATGCTGAATTAGACTCACTTGCAAAACGTGAAGTCTTTGGACCTGTAGTCCATACACTTAAAGATGTAAAACCTGTTGGATACCGATGGGTATTTGTGAGAAAACGAAATGAGAAAAATGAAGTTGTGCGCTACAAAGCCCGACTTGTGGCACAAGGTTTTTCATAAAGTCCCGGTATAGATTATGAGGAAACATATTCCCCTGTAGTGGATGCAATAACATTGCGTTATTTGGTCAGTTTATCCGCATATCATAGACTGCATATGCATTTAATGGATGTAGTAACAGCCTATTTATATGGCTCATTAGATCGGGATATCTATGTGAAAGTCCCTGAAGGACTAAAGATATCTAAACCATCCAATGAATATTCGCAAGAGTTATACTCTGTCAAATTGCAAAGATCTTTATATGGTCTAAAACAATCTGGACGAATGTCGTATAATCGTCTTACTGAGTATCTGGCCAAAAATGGATTCAAGAATGAAGATATCTGTCCATGTGTTTTCATAAAGAAATCTGCATCTGGATTCATTACAATTGATGTGTACGTTAATTGGGACTCCTGAAGAGATCCGAACAATTATAAAAACTCTAAAAAAAGAGTTTGAGATGAAAGATCTTGGAAGGACTAAATTTTGTCTCGACCTGCAGATCGATCATATAAAAAATGGGATCTTTATTCATCAAACAACATACACAGAGAAGATCTTGAAGAGATTTTATATGGATAAGTTACATCCATTAAGTACCGCAATGATCGTAAGATCTTTGGATGTGGAAAAGGATCAATTCGGTCCTAAGGAAGAAAATGAAGATATCTTTGATTCTGAAGTACCACATCTTAGTGCTATTGGAGCACTAATGTATCTTGCTAATAATACACGACCCGATATATCATTTGCTGTGAATTTACTAGCAAGATATAGTTCCTCTCCAACCAGAAGACATTGGAATGGAATCAAACAAATCTTTCGATATCTTCGTGGAACGGTTGATATGGGGTTGTTTTATCCCTATGGATCCAAGTCACAATTAGTTGGCTATGCAGATGCTGGGTACTTGTCTGATCCACATAAAGGGAAATCTCAAACAGGATATCTGTTCACATATGGTGGTACAGCTATATCATGGAAGTCCATGAAACAGACGATAGCAGCAATCTCCTCTAATCATGCTGAAATACTAGCGATACATGAAGCAAGTCGCGAGTGTTTTTGGCTCAGGAGTTTGATCCAATATATCTTGTCATCATGTGGACTGATTGATCATAAGATAGCTCCAACTGTCCTGTTTGAGGATAATACAGCATGCATTGCTCAACTTAAAGGCGGATACATCAAAGGTGATAGAACAAAGCATATTTCTCCCAAATTCTTCTTCACTCATGATCTTCAAAATAAAGGGACAATTGATGTCCAACAGATCTGCTCATGTGACAATCTGGCAGATTTATTTACAAAGTCACTTCCAAAATCCTCCTTTGAAAGATTGGTACATGAAATTGGGATGCGCCGATTTCAAGACATTAAATGATGTCGACAAGAGGGGGAGACTGCACTCTTTTTTTCTTTGTCAGGTTTTTTTTCTTATTGGATTTTTCTTGACAAAGTTTTTAATGAGGTAGTTCCCGTCACAAAGGATATTGTACTCTTTTTCCTTCAATAAAGTTTTTTCCCACTTGGTTTTTCTGTAGTAAGGTTTTAATGAGGCATATCTCTAAATGGACATCCAATGGAGAGTGTTGTGATAAGATCAATTAGGTGGATGCCCATTTATGATGGGCGGTTGAATATTCTCAAGGAAAAATGCATTTAATAGTGTTTGAAAAAGAAACCTTATACATGAGTTAAGCCCCACTTTGGTCCCTGAGATTGACGAGTTGCACTGATTTAGTCCTTCAGATCCCAATTGCACCAAATTAGTCCCCCAGATTCGAAAAAATGCACCACGTTAGTCCTTACCCTATTTTTCGTCACCGGAGGTCTGACGCCGTTAGTGACTTGGCAAATATTGCCACGCTGGACACACTAAAGGTTATATGACGTGGCCTAAAGTTTGAATTGCTCCAATTTAGTCCTTATCCCCCTTTTAAAACCTAAGTTCATCCTGTGACCCCCATCATCTTCTTCTTCTTCCCGTTTCTCTCTGGTTTTTCATCTCCTGCTCCCTTCCGAGTTTACCAGCATGATTGCAAGTGGGAGCCAGAGTTCCATGCAGTCCAATAGTAGGAGTTCCAGTCGAAGTAGAGCGTCGGGTGTTCTGCAGTGGTGTGGGTGTGGGTGCCGCCCTGTTCTTCGGTGGTCCACAACAGAGGCTAACCCTAACAACCCATTCTTTGGGTGCCCTAACTACAATGTTAATGGTAAGAGGTGGTGTGGTTTGTTTGTCTGAGCTAACATTGGAGAAGAAGACCTGAGAGGAAGGGTAATGTCTACTATGGATGGTGACCAAGTTAGGGTGGATTTGGCTTGGAGAATTGGGAAGATAGAAGCTGAAGTTAGAACCCAAAAAATGTACATTTTAGGTTTGGCTTTGTTTGTAGTTTTTGTTGTTGATTTTATGTTGGTAGTTAAAGCTTCAAGATGAGTTTGTGTTACTGTATTCAGGGTGGAAGTGTATTAGAAGAAAGAAAAATTTTCCTTCTCAAATGTCATAGTTGTTTTCTGTCATTCAATGAAATTGCTGAAAGAAATTGCAAAAAAATGCATCTGAAGTAGCATAATTGAAGCTGGAAGAAATTGTAACAATAATAATATCCATATCAATAAGTTTTAACAAAAGTAACAATAATTCTGCCATACTAATGACAACTCTTAAGACAAAATCCACCTTAGTCAAAGGACACAGAGTGCCATCATTGTCATATTCTATTCAAATATACTAAAAGTCTACTGCCATAAATTCAGGCCACAAAACAAAAAGCATCATTTACAAAAAGCTGCCAAGTTTCATCCAAAATAGGCAAAAACAGGATCAGGTACATCTTCATTTCTTTTTCCTTGGTGGCTTAAAGCCAGTTGTTGGGACAAATTTCAGGAAGTTGGCCAGTCTTGAAGATGTGGCTGAGCTTGCTCCTTGTAGTGGATCCACAGTAATCGATCCTGATGGTGGTGTGGAGGACCTCCTTCTTGTCTGCAACTTGGATGGCCTCGCAGGTGGATCCTGTTTCAGTAGGACATAAATTCAGTTGAACGTGGACAACAATTTTGAGTATGAGTTGTGAAACTAAATGCAACTACCTCTTGACTATGTTGGGACTGTTGTGCATCGGATTACTGTTTTGGGTTGTTGGGTTATTAGCACCAGGATTTGTTGGTTCTGTGGTCTTGGGTGGTGAAGTATTATGCATTGGTTCAGTGTTCTTGGTGAATGGAGTCTCATCAGCAGGGGTAGTGGGTTTATTAGCCTGGTTTGGGGTTTCATCTTGTAGGGGTTCATTGTCAGCTTCATCACTAACCTCTCTCAAATCATCATGGTCACCCTCAACATACTCCACAATCTCTTTTCCCTCAAGAATTTCTGGTGTTGTAACTGCATGCTCAAAGTAAACATCAACCAGCCCCTCATTCTTTTCACCCATGAAACACATCTCTCTCAACTCATCATCACAATTCAGAGCTCTTAACCCAATGTCTAAACTCCTCCCGGGCACATGCCACCAACATTCTCCTATCCTATCATATCCTAGTTCCTTATAATAATTTCTCACCCAAAAAACATCTAAAGTATCTACATCAATGTCCCCAACGCATGCCTTCTTATCAGGAGAATATATGGTCATCCCGTTTTCATCTTTCTGAAACTTTCCCCCATGGTGGAACATTATATCTAAGTGCACATCCATCTGCATGATTCACAAAAAATTCTTTTCAGCACCAGTTCCACACAATGATCCCTTTAACATAGTTTTCATCAACTACATTCATACATTATAGAAACATATATCAAAATAAAACAAATTTATCCACCATCAGAACAGAGCATGAAGACAAACCCCAAAAAAATAGTTGCAGACAACATCCAAATAAAACCCTAGCCCAAATTCCACTACAAACCTTAGAGAAAAACAATATACAAAGCAATAAACTATGATCAACAACCATCAACGCATTCCCTAAAATTTGAAAAAATAAATTTTTAAATTCTTCACTAACCTCGGTGATGGAACAAAAGCTCCTTGTTGCAACAAAGTACCTCCTCAGACAACTGTTCAGTGTTCACTTGTGATCAAGCAGTCTCCGGAATCCTATTGCTTACTCGTTCCTGATTTCAGTGAGTAACGGAAGAAAGACATTTTTCCTCTGTGTCAGTCATGGAGGGGTTGAAGACGAAGAGTGAAGACAAAAGAGGGAGAGGCCAACGTTTTGTTTTCCATCGCATATAAACGACGTCGTTCAAAGGGGGATTTTAGCGCCAATCTAGAAACGACGCTGTTTCCACCGTGTCCAGCGTGGCAATATTTGCCAAGTCACTAACGGCGTCAGACCTCCGGTGACGGAAAATAGGGTAAGGACTAACGTGGTGCATTTTTTCGAATCTGGGGGACTAATTTGGTGCAATTGGGATCTGGAAGACTAAATCAGTGCAACTCGTCAATTTCAGGGACCAAAGTGGGGCTCAACTGTATAAATAGGAGGTTAATCCTCCGTTGAATATACACATCAATAAAAACAATCTCCCCTCTCTCTATATTGTCTTCTCTTTTTTCATACGATGCTAATATATAATAGTAGTGAATATATAAATTACTTCTATTATTATAATGAGATAATTATATTAGTGAATATCAAAACTAGAGTCTTCTATTTACATTTTATTTTATATTATATCTTCTTTATTTATTTATTCTACAACATATCCAAATATAAAAAAATATTTTTCTCAAAAAAAATTGTTAGTTCTATCATTTAGCCAATCTTAATGGGTGTATAAATTGATTTATACAATTATTGTATTTTCTAAACATAATATCTAATTATGCATTTTCATGAGTAAATTATTAAATTACTATTTTTATTTACAAAAATTAAAATATCGATAAAGTTATTCAAAAATAAATAAAATTAGTTTTTTTATTTAAACGTTAGTTTTATTCATAAATAAATTTACAATCTCACTACATTTATATCTTTTATAATAAATACTATTTTGATATCAGTATTTTTTAAACAATCAAACACACAATTTTTTTTGTTTTATTAGTTAAAAAATAATTTAGATATATATAACAACCATATTTTATAGGGTGGCAATAGTGTTTAATATATGAATAATGTTTTTGATAAATTTATTGGTTTTCTAAATTTTTATAGATAAAAATGAAAATTTAATTTTTTAAAATGTAAAGTATATTTTTTGTCTTTAAAATTTGTCAAAATTTTTTAAAATATTCTTAAATTTTATTTTATTTTGATCTTGTCCCAAAATTTGTTGATTTATATCAAATATATTCTTGATAGCTAAATTTTTAAAAAATTAGAATCAATTCAACAATAATTTATGATAACTATCTCTAGTTTGCTTTTATTGATGGTTGTTCTTATAAATTATTATTAAATTAGTCTTAAATTTTTTAAAAAATTAACCGTCAAAAGTATATTTAATATAAATAAAAATTTTTTAATACAAAATTAAAATAAAATAAAACTTAAAAATTTTTTAAAATTTTTAACAAATTTTAAAAACAAAAAATATACTTTATTTTTTTTAATATAAAATTACGTGAGCTATTTTATCAAATAAAATATATCTTTTAAGAATTATTTTATTTACAATCTTTAAAAGATTATTTTATCAAAATCTAAACCTTTAAAAACAAAAAAAATTATTTATTCGCCAACGAATTATAGCTCAAATGACATGGGCGTCACTATAATTAATAATTAATACTATAGCAATTTCATTCTCCATATTGTAACCTTGATACTCACTCACTGCGCCTCAATCAGGTTCTCTCTCTATCTGTCTCTCTCTTTCAATTCCCAGATCTGTAGCACCCGGAAGAAAAAAAGAAAAAAAAAAATTCAACCCTTATTTTCTAACCAGCCAAAAACGCATGCAATTTATAACAATTTAACTAGAATCTTAATTATTATTGTTGTGATTGGAATATATTTGACTAGTGAACAACACCACACTCCATGGGGAAAGATAACCACCCTTCCGCTATGGAAATCGACGATCCTAAATCCGCCAATTCCGATCAGATTGTTCCCAAGTTCTCCATCAATGGTTAGGTTTTTCTTTTTGTTACCCCTCTCACGCTGTTGTTCTTATGCTTCTTTTTTTTTGTTTTCTCAAATTCAGGTCAATGTTATTCCTATTATGTTTCACTTAGCTGATGAAAATCAATAATTTAGGATACAACAGCGAAATTTTAATCAATCAATAATGTATCTTTTTTTTTTTTTTTTTTTTTTTGCAGTGCTGCAGCTCTTGAAATCGGCACAAATGCAGCACGGTTTGCGGCATGGAGATTACACTCGATATCGGTATGTGTCTTTGAGATTGAATTTGGTTTTTCCTGAGATAGTTGAGTAGCTGAATTGTGACAGTGACAGTGAAAATCGCCAAATTTGGTGTCAATATATTTATGGAATTTCTTTTGTACCCTTGTTTTTATGAGGGTACCAGTACTTTGCGCTGAGATTTAATCACGAGTTCTGACGCTGAGATTTAATCACGAGTTCTGAAATAACTAAAATGTTGAAATTCCCATATTCTGGCTATTGTCTGACCTCAACAGCAATGATTTTAGCGTTACCATTATACTTCCTTGATCAATCATACGGAAAGTTCATTCAAGCCATTTGATTTAATATGATGAATTATAAATTGGTAATTGATGTTTTTTTTTTTTAATTTCCCCTTAATGTTGTAGGAGGTATTGCACAGCTCGTTTGAGGAGGTTATATAAATCATTGAAGTTTACTCATGGTCGAGGCAAATATTCAAAAAGAAACATAACCGAGAGTACCGTCACTGACGTAAGGTATACTTTATTTTACTGTATCTTCTTCATTGGCATGAGCTCTGCGGAACATTATAATTAGTTTACATTGAGTGTTATAAAAGCGAGAGTATGAGAAACTTAAGGACCTGTTGCATGTTAGGCTTTAGAATCTTCCTCTATCAAATTATTTCTGGTTTATCTTGATAGTATTTGTTTCTTCTAGCCTCCTGGATTATCTTAAAGATATTGACGATGATGCTTATTGTTATCTCAACTAAAACTCTTGCGCCATTGCTCTTGAACCACTTTTAGATATCTAAGTGCGTCAGTTAATATTAGTGTTTCTCAGACTTAACCCTAAATCCATCCTTGTGAACACCTTCATTTAAACGTTGATTTCATTTTTCTGGTGATGTTTGAGAAAAACGGATTAAGAGACATTTAATCATTCTGTCTCCCTTTTTTTTAAATGAAATTATCTATTCATGGGCAGCATGGTTAACATTGAAAGATATATTGTCAAAATTCAGGTTTCTTCATGTGCTTCTATATTCGGCAGAGAGAGCTTGGAGTCATGCCATGGAGAAAAGACAGCTTCCAGATGGCCCAAATGCACGTCAACGTATCTATTTGATTGGCAGGCTACGGAAAGCTGTAAAATGGGCTACTTTGTTTTCAAAATTATGTGCCATCAAGGCAGATTCAAGAACATCTCTTGAAGCTGAGGTCTGGATTTCTGCCAGTTATTTCAGAAAAAAAAATTATGTGTAGTGATGGTTGTTATCTTCTTCTGATTTAGTTGTGATATCAGATACTTCATCTTTATTTTGTTTCGTATGTTTACTCTTCCAATTAGCTTAGCTTTTCAAATGCCTGTTTATTTATTTATTTTAAAGTTTCATTCATATATGTTTGTGTTTCTTATAAGGCTCATATGTTTCATTCAATCTACATAGGTATTGTAATAATAGAAATAGAACAAAGATTTGCATGAATCCACAAGAACTAAACAAGCCATGATTCATGTTATGATCTTGAACATTTTGTTAAGTTTTGGTTTCATCCTCATATATAAATGTTCAAGTAGAATCTTTGTATTGTTATCTTATATAAGTTTTTGTCCAGTGGAGTGCTTTAACCAAGACAGTATATGTCATGAAAATTATTCGAAATAAACAACATTTTATTGCATTGAATGAATAAGACTAAATTTAAAAAGATACTGCATTATTTTGGAATTGATAAGAAACTTGATAGTTTTTCCTTTAACTGTGTTCAAGTTCATTAGTTCTGCACTTATTCAAGGATCGTGCACCAAATTTGGTGTTAATTTGGAAGTATTAGAATTAATCTTAAATTGAAACTTAATGGAGAGGAGACTGAAACTTCGCCCCAGATTTAGGTACTAAAGTATATGTTACTTTTATTCATCATCATCATCAACAACAACAGCAACAACAACAAAGCCTAAAATATATTTTACTTTTATTCATCAAACTATCTAAGTTATCTTGATTGCTGGGTCCAACTTCCAAGATAACCTGTACATTCTATTATGTTCCTGCTCAATGATTATGTTTTTCAACTTATTAACAATGATTGTGAGTCTTAGTGTTGTCAAAATGCAAATCATTTGATGGTTCTACTTTTTGTGTTTTTTGGGTAAATGCTGCTTCCTTTTTGTTGATGAAGAATGAAAGTTCTTTATCTTTTCTGTTTATTGAATTTCAGGCCTATTCATCCTATATGAAGGGTAATTTGTTGTTTGAACAAGATCAGAACTGGGATGTGGCTTTAATGAGCTTCAAAAGTGCCAGGTACCTCTACTTGTCTCCTTGTTTGCTGCCTCAGAAAGAAGATGAAATAACTGTCCGTTATTAAAAAATGTATGCCCTTTTTGTGACACTTGTTTTGTCTCTTAAATTAATTTTTTTTCCTTATTTGACAGGGCTGTATATGAGGAATTAGGGAAATATGGAGATTTGGATAATCAAGTTTTGTGCCGTGAGCGAGTTGAGGAACTGGAACCTAGTATACGATATTGCCTTCATAAAGTTGGCCAGTCAAATTTACAGACCTCTGAACTTTTGAACATTGGTGACATGGAAGGTCCTGCATTAGACCTTTTTAAAGCAAAGTTGGAGGTTGGTTTGGATGTATTTTTATACATATCAATGGAGAAAAAAAGTGGAAAGAAATATAGCTACACCATTGACCACCTACAAATCATGAATAGTAACAGGCTGATTTGCAAGATATGCATATTAGTCTTTATTTGTGATATTAAGTGTGAACTAGCTTTCTTGAATAACATTAGGAACTTCCACCATCTTAATTTTTCTTAGAAACTCAATTCCTTTCATTCTGGTTGAATCCTACCAAGGATCATTATGTAGAAGTTTATGTCAATATATGATGCATACTGATCACTGTTGCTTTTTTTTTTTTGGTTATGATACAAATTCTATTTTCATTCTAGAGTCTTAATGAGCTATATTATTTAAAGCAATAACATAACAAGCATCTTTGCAAACACTTCCTATGATATTGAAGAAAAAGTATGATTATTGTTTGTTGCAGGCTGTTATGGCAGAAGCAAGATCACAGCAGGCTGCTTCCATGACAGAGCTCAATTGGCTTGGCCATAGGTTTCCAGTATCAAATGCAAAAACAAGGGTTGCCATTTTAAAAGGTTATAATAATCTCATTTTAAAAGCGACATATGTGAATCTCTGCACTCCTTTATCTCTTTGGGTATGTTTGGTTGGGAGGTGAAATGGGGTGGAATATTTATTGATGAACTTCATGTGGATTTTTATGGATTTTGTGAAAATGATTCAAGCAAGAATTCTTTTGTGAATTTTCTTTATGGATTTTGTTATGTGCTTTAACATATGGTAGCTTTTCTCTGGTTCATTCTCCATAGTTCATTCTTTACTGAGTAAATTTACTCTTTGGTTAATTTTCTCAGCTCAAGAGCTCGAGAAGGATTTACATGGTTCATCGGCAGACTCAACTCCATCAGACAAGAAACTTGTTATTTTTGACAAAATATTTTCTGCGTATCACGAAGCCAGAGGTTATATTCGAGCTGATTTGGTATGGGAAATTACTTGATATTCTTACCGTTAATTATAGATAAGGTCTTCTCTTAGCCTTGTTGCAGGGGTGGAAACTGGTCCACCCCTGGGGTGATAGTTTATCTATTTCTAATATTTTATACGTTTTAGGCCACTGCAGGAAATGCAGAAAACGTGAAGGATGATTTGCATGGTCTTGACAAGGCTGTCAGTGCCATGTTGGGAGAAAGAACTATTGAGCGCAACCTTCTGTTGGTTAAGGTTGCAAAAAGTAAACTTGCTAGGCGTCGTGATGATAAAAATGATAAAGTCACCAAACCTGAAGAGCTTGTTCGTTTATATGATCTCTTGCTACAGGTTGATATCCATGATTTTTCAAGAACATTTGTATCAAATTATCACATTTTCTCTTGTTTAAAAAATATGTTTTCTGCTGTATTTTCATGTTATGCTCCTCAGATGAATGACAATGTTTGTGTGTGTTTGGCAGAATACAGCCGATCTTTCCGATTTAGTCAGTTCAGGAAGGGATAAAAAGCCAGAAGAAGTGAGCTTTGCTGATGAGTGTGCATGCAAAACCTTGGCTTTTAGAGCAGAAAGGTCTGATTCCTTGGAGCAATTATTTTAACTTGTTATTGAAAGACCTCTTGTAAATTTGGTTTTGACTAAACTTGAAAATTTTGCTGCAACAAAAAATTTTACAACTTATAATCATTAGTTTGATTGCCGAGTGTGGTAAATTTCGGTGACATTGAATGATTATTGATTAGAGGAATGTTAGAGGGCCAATAGAATTTATTGTTTTTGGCCCGCAGTTAGCCAACAATGTTTGAAAGTGTGGGCTAAAACTATGTTGTTGGGTTGATAGACTAAAGGAATTAGGTTGATAGCTAAAAGTGATGGTCAAAAATAATAAATTATGTTGGTCAATGAGCTTTTCTTTATTGATTATTTAATAGTGAGTCCTTGTAACCTTCATTAATCACGACAAATATTCTCTAGCTTGACCCTAGGTCAAGATTGAACTTTCTTCTCCTTACGCTCTTTGTGTACCTAATTAGATAATAGCTTTTGTGTTCTGTTTTCACTGTTTTCTGAAAACTTGCTTTGACTTTCAAATACACATTGACCCGAACTCTTAGGCTTCAACAGAACCCCTATTTACCTTTCCCATTTATGGAAAATTTTCTATTGATGTAAGCATTTGGATATATTTCCCCATACTATTTTGCCAAGAATTGCAGCAAAGTTTTTTTCTTTTTCGAGTCATTGAACGGGTTTGGGATTTGACTGCAATGTAAAGCAATATTTAGTTTCTTCTTTGTCTTTCTTGTTTGTTTGGGATTTCTCTCCTATTGAGGGCCATGGGAGAGATTAGGGAGATAGGGAATTGGAAATTATTGTTTGCTGGTAAAGCTAAATGTGTATCTGGCTTGTTGACAACAATCATGCTTTATCTAAATATATTGTTGGGTCTTTAAAGGATGGTATTTCCAGAACTAAGTTACATGCCTTCAACTTATGTGCAGGTGCTTTTATGTGGCAAAGTCATACAGTGTGGCTGGAAAGAGGGCTGAAGCCTATGCTTTGTATCATCATGTTCGCAACTTAGCAGAGGATGCCTTAAGAAAGTTTAAATCGTTAAACGGTGACTATAAGGTAATATTACCCTATCACTTTTTCAGGGAAAATCACACCTCATTTCCCGTGAGTTCAAATATATACACTTTTGGCCCTAAAGATTAGAAGATGCTGGAATTGTTGATAATCTAGTTCAAACTAATTTGAGATTCCATCTGCTGTGCATCCAATACTTTATTTTTTTTTCTGTTCAATACAATCAGAATCTGGTGTGTATGCTTTTGAAACTTTTGTAGGATTTAGTTTTGGTGCATTTACGCTATTTTAAAACATGAATAATTAAAGCATCGTGTTTGGTTGCCTATAATTTTAGATTCATCTTTAAAATTCACAGCGTTAATAGCCAAAGCGTCGTGTTTACTTTGATAGCTGTTATATTTGATTCCTTTTAAGTGTGTATTAAACCCCACGTGTTGGCAGAATATGATAAAAGACCTGGAGGAGTTGTGCAAGCAGTGCAGATCTAACAGTTGTATAGAACATGCCTTGGGGATCATGGAAGAGAATAAGGATCAAGAAAACATCTCTGAAAGGATCTCCAATATATCATTGACCGGGGCTGAGCGGGTACTTAGCATTCTATTAAAACACGCTTTAAATTTTTTGTTTGTTTTGGTCATCTTATATATGTGTATCTCTTTTGGGAAAGCTTGCTACGTATTTGTAGGACCTAACAAGATTATAATAACTTTTAGGTTTGATTATACTACAAGCACCGCTTTACTTTAACTTAATATTTACTTAGGTCCTTATAATATTAAAATAAAGTTGTTTAAACTTTGATATTTTACAACATATCCCATTCTTATTTTGTCAAGAGTCAAACACACAAATTTGTTAAATTAAACCAAAACTTTTTTGTAACCGTAAATTGCTCTATAACCTTGATTACAGAAAATGTATTTAGTGTAGGAGCTTGATTGAAAATTTTAGGAGCTTGATCGAAAATTTTTAAACTAGAGATCTATTGGAAAATTAGGTCAAACTATAAAGACCTACAAATTAATTAAACCTAACTTTGATTGATTTATCCTAACAAGTACCCTTATCTGTTTCAGTTGGAGAAATTCCTCCTTGATAAACTTGATGTTTATGAGTCTGCTGTTGGCGATTCCAATGTAAAATGTGCTCCCCGCATTGCATCCTTCCCCCCACCTTTCCAGGCCATTTCGCGCACTCCAATCGTGTTGGACCTGGCTTATAACAACATTGAATTCCCATCTCTTGAGAGTAGGATGAAAAAACAAAAGGGCGGCTTCATGAGTAGAATATGGGGATGAGTATCCTGGTTTAGGTTTTTGGTTCTTCAAGTTGAATGTTGTTTAACAAATATTATGGTATTTACCTTTGTTAACTATTGTTATGAATTTTGTGATGTTGATATGAAAAAATTTTGGTCGGTCTAGATGTTTGAAAAGTTTCCGAGGAAAGATTGTGTTGCATCACACTTTTGTTGTAACCTTTGACATAAACTAGGCGATTCTAAGTTGATTAGGAAGGGAAATTGATGAACGAGTCTGTTGGTTATTAATTATTTTATATAACTAAAAGTAGGTGTTTATTGACCTAAGTTTATTCATCCATTGTGACATTTAATGTGAAACCTGAATAATATAGTACAATGAACTCATTGAACCACTCATATTGGGTTTAACAAGAGGAGCTATATATGGAAAACAAAAAGAATAATATAATGAAGCTAATGAGTTTATTACTTATTAGATGAAGTGACTTGAACATAATTGTTAGTGTAGGAATTTTGTGAGAACAAAAAGAATAATAGATCAATTGCTTCCTTTTTGGATAATGCTAACATAAGTCATCATAATTAGTTTCAATAACATAAGATAGAGATTGCATTTAAGATACATTAGAAGTTGTCTCGTCCATAATACAAGATACTGCAGCTAGAACACTTTCTAATTTCTACTGATTAGGTATTGCTTGAGGTTCAAGATGCCAACTATCCTCAGGAATACCATACATTTCAATTCCAGGAACTCTGTAAGCTATAACTTGATGAGAAAACCTATGCATATCTGCTTCAAAAACAGTAAAACATAGATCAAAGCCCTCATGTTTTTGCCTCCAGAAAAATGTTACACAATTATGCACCTCTTCTAGTTTAGCAACTCTTATCCCATTTTCTTTGGAGAAGTCTGAAATAATTTCTACTATTCCAAATTGACATTTTTCATAATCATCATTCCCCCAATTCCTATCCCAATTCTTGTACACTGCCCAAATTTCACCCTTATTGGGATAAATCATGTAGTGTTGTTGTGGCCTAGTTGCACCATTCACATAATTGACCAAATGAGAGAAATGTGACATATTCAGCATGACCTTACTATCACAAGGTTTGAACATTCCACAAGCAATGAATCTATCTCCCATCAATCTTTTCTCAAAGTTTCCTAATTCATGTTCTAAAAGTGTCACACAAACATGCTTATTAGAAATTACACTATTCACCAAAGCATATTGGCGTGGCATCATATCTTTTCCACAATAAATTGCCCAAACTTGGCCAGTGGAAAACACACATTTTGATAAACTTTTCTCACCAACATCACTAGGATTAGTATCCTTGAAGATCAAGTTGTTGGGCAAAGCCATTTGGTCCAATTCAAATAAAGCTTCATCTCTTCCTCCAATAAGCCTATGAGATAGGATCTTATGAGAGAAAAGAAAAAGTTTTTGGGGAGGAACATGAAACAAAGTAGGGCCCTTTCTTCCACATGTTAGTCTTTTGAAGACACTGCAGAAACCATTAACTTTCTCCAAAGGAACAAAGTCTCCACCTTTGCATATTGAATAATCAGAAAGCATTTCTATGAATCCAAGCTTGCTCCTTTTAAGTTCTTCAGGATTGCACCTCCAATCATCAAGAACCCCATCTTTGTAAACTGCCCAAATTTCACCCCTTTTTGGGTAAATCTCAATCTGATGCTGATTCTGATCATTCATCAAACCAATATTCCAACAACATTTGTAGGAAAAGATCTTAGTCCTCACATGATCATCACATGCATTTGTGTCTAGGCAAAAGACTCCACAAGCAAGAGGAAAACCAGCATTACACAACATTCTTTCATCATCATTAAATGGAACTGGTTTCAACCATGTAACACTAAGAAAATCACCACTTTTGACATTGATCTTTGCATAAGGGCATTGGTTGAATTTAACCTCATCATGTTGATAGTGAATAGCCCAAATCTGGTTTGGTTCAAACAAAATGGCATTTCTTTCTTCCTCAAAATTATAGAATTCTTGTTTTTGTTGACATTCTTGATATTCAATTAAGGATCCCTCCAAGCTCCTATGTTCAAATGGAATTTCAAGATTTGGGAAATCTTTCTCCAAAGTGGAGGCAGATTCTGTGCTCTCTCCATTAAGAATCTCGTCCCAAGAAACGACATCATTTTTCTTCCTAAAGTGATGATCATGAAAACGCTTCTCTTTATCCGAAACCATGTCCAGTGCATTCTTTACAATCTCTAGTGCTAACTCAGATCCAGGAAACTCATCTTTGATTCCATTTATCAATGTAACAAGATCATGAAGATAACATCTAGCATCTGAATAAGTGGCTGATGGATATATCAAATCAAGAATGCAATCAAGGTGAATCTCATTATCTGATGATAATCTTACAATTGAAGCAAGAAGTAGTATGTCACAGATTGTAAGCATAAGATTGATGTTATCAAGTTCAGGGTATAATTTCTGTGCACTGAGGAGCTTCTTTCTTGCACCAATGTATTCCTCACTTTGCATCAAGATTGAAGCACCCCACATTTCTTTTAGAGCCTCTACCTTCTTCTCATTCAAATCTTCAATAATCTCTTTGGAGGTAACATTCCTGATGAGAGAGTTAGCCCTACCATAATGTGAATGTTCGCGGCTCGCACCAGATTGCCTCCTTTGCAAGATACCTGTGATCTTGAACAAAAAAATATATATAAAAATTACAGTGAATGCTAAAACATTCCAGAAAAATAAACAGAAATGCAATGCTTCTAGTGCAGCACTCTCTGAAATTAACTTGATATTAAAGATAACAAAAAAGGACAAATAAAAAATAAAACACTTCAAATCCTAATTAATCCTAAATCTGAACCATTGATATAAAATATAATAAATGAAAAGTTTAGATTTGTTTAATTAACAAAGAGTGGAACACTCCTTAAGGATGAGGCATAAATTATTATAGCATCTACTTGTTTATAAGCTATGGTGGAATTGGTATGTGGCAGATTATTCTGTGGCGGTTTCAAAAAGAAAACTAGAGACTCATTACATTTTTACCAAAAACAAAAAGTTTAGAATAATGGTAACAGTATATTATTTATGCTCACCTTTCATGGATACTGAGTTAATTGATTCTCCTCTACTAATCAACTTGGGTTGGTCGAGTGGTCAGCTCACTCGTCTGGTTAAACAAGTGTCGGGAGTTCGAATCTCGCCTTGTGCATGCAGCAACCCATTGGCCAGCGGCAGACCCTTAAATGGAGCTCCGATTCGCGACGGATTAGTCCTTGGCCTGTCGGGCTGGGGGATACGGTGGGCAACCAAAAAAAAATTGATTCTCCTCTACTATATAAGTATAAATTGATTCTCCTCTACTATATAAGTATTAATTCTCTATTAAGAATGTTAATTAAGAGCAAAGTATAGTGTTATGTGAATGCAATTCAAATCCATTTAGATAAGCCCAATTTATGGTGAAACTGGTAAAGTGTTCTGTTCACATTTAACATGAACTCAGCTAAAAATTGTGAAATAAAGTAGAAAATGAAGAATTTATGCTTTTTTCTTTTTTAAAAAAAAAAAAGAAAAAGAAAAAAAGTGTTGGTCAATGTCAGTAGAGTCCCAATGAGACAAGATCAGAAGAACAAGTTTTGTGTGAATGTGATGAAGACAAGGTCACAAGACCCACTTTTCTGTTCTTTCCTTCACTATTGGAAAAAGATATGCTTCTCCAAACGTCAGATTCTCTTGCAGTTCTTTTTAATGTGATTTTTACTCTATTCTAAATTTTTATTTTTCATCATTAGATTGACTTAGGTGTATATTATTATTATTATTATTAACTTACTTTGATATCTTTCATCTTATATATTCTTTAAATTTTTCTGTGCTTTCCAGAGACTAATTGTTTTTTAGTAATTATTCTGGTATTGTTCGAAATTAGGAAAAAAAGTACAAAATGTCACATAATAATTCTCATTATACCCATAACAGAAATGAATCTCCTTATATTTTATTAAAATATAGAGTATTATATTTTAATTAAATTTTAGATAACTAATTTATTCTATCATTTGATTGAACTATAAAACTTGATAAATAATTGTGTAAGTTTATAATATATTTAATGTGTTCTGAGTAGGGGTGTACGATGATCGGATCAGATCGGATATTATATCCGCGTTTTTAAGTGTCAGATCCAATTCGATTCGATCCGCACATTTGCAGATCGGATCGGATATCGGGTATATCCACATCATTGAACATTCTATTTTTAATCATATTTCTATATAAAAGAAATTCAATAAAAATATTTCTTTCACACTTTTAAACCTATTTATTCCTAAAATATTTTTAATCAATTTTGTTCTAAATAACAAAAATAAAATAAAATAATATATGAATAATAACTACTAACTAAAACATACAAATAAGTAAATATAATACGAAATATATATTACTTTTTTTAATTATTATTGTGCGGATCTGCGGATCCGTGGATCAGATACGCAAATGCAGAGCTGATATCTGCGATCCGATCCGCAAAGAGTGCGGATCAGTTCCTATCCGATCCGATCAGACTGCGGATCGGATCATATCCGCAATTTTTGGATCGGATGTGGATATTTATCGCGGATTTGCGGATACGATCCGATCCATGAACACCCCTATCTGAAAGTTTATTTTTATTTGAACTTTAATTTATTGAATTGGTTAAATGTATAAATAGTTTGTTTATTAGAATTGTGCAAAACAAATTTATTATCCAATAATATGAGATTTTTAATTTTGAAAAGATGTAAGAGTAATTGTCTTTTTTTAGTTTAATTACTCCGTTGATTCTTATAATTTCACAAAATTTATAATTAGATTTTTTTACTTTTTTAAGTAAGTCTTTACATTACTTTTATTTTTAATTTTGTAATTAAATCCTTCTCATATCAAAAATATTAAAATTAACTTAATATTTTTTTAAAAAAATATGTGGTCAAAAATTTAAGAAGATTTTTAATTATAGATAAATATTTAATTAATTCTAATATTTTTTATACTAACAAAAATTTAATTACAAAATTAAAAATAATATAAAGATTTAATTAAAAAAATATAATAACTTAACTATAAATTTAATAAAAATATAAAAAAATCATAAAATAATTAATTTTTTTAATCTTAAGCTTGCTAAGGCATATAATAATAATAATAATAATAATAATAATAATAATAACAAACAAAACATCCGGTTAATTTTATATAAATTTAATAGTTAAAAATTATTAAATAATTTGATAGATTTGATTAAATTATTATATAACCATTTTTAATTATCAATTTGACATAAAATAAACTAGATCTAAGTTTTTACCTAGTTAGTTAGTTGGTAGTTGGAGAGAGAGAGAAGAGCAATTGAGATTTTCGAGCGACAGAGATCAAAAATCGCAAACAGCAATGCCTTATTAAGTAACAACATTTATTAATCAATCTTCATCCGAACAAGAAAAAAAAAAACAAAAACAAAAGAGAAAAAAACTCAGAAAATTACACAAGAAAAGAAAATCAAATGCCTCTCGTTTCTTCTCTTTTCTCTTTTGATCCAATAACACAACAACATCAACATCCTTCCAGCATGTATTTCGCCAAATTACAGGACTCTCCCATGTTCCGCCAACAGGTTTAATCATTTACGTCATCGTTGCGTTTTTCTGCTTCGATTCGTATAAAAAAGACTGAATTTTACGTAGATTTTTCATGTCATGCATGTTTTTCTTTCCTTTTATTATTTACTTTTGGCTGATGATGGTTGAATGGGTTGTGTGGATGCATGATTCGCAATGCAGCTGCAGACCATGGAAGAAGGTGCAGAATCGTTACGTGCCAGATGCTGGAGATTCTACAAAGGGTGTAAAAAGTACACGTAAGTTTTCATTTTTGTTCTTTAATTTCCCTTTTAAGTTGTTTCTATACAAACCATCTTCCATGTGTTTGATGATATTCCTCTGTGGTTGCTAAGTGAATATATTGCCATATTTATAGGCTTAATTGTCCTAGAGCACTAAGTTTGGTGTGTTTTGACTTTTGATCGCTTTTAAATTAATAATTCATAGTTAGTTATGTGTCGTTGTAACATTTATACGTTAGAATGTTATTTTGTAAGTGGAGAAGAACGAGTATATCCAATCTGATACCCCACAACCACACAAGAATTTCTTGTAAATTATAATCTCTCCGCTCTCCTAAGAAGGCAGAGAGGGACTTTAATATATGTTAGCGATATTATTGGCTTAGCCTTGTTACTCAATTCTAAAATGGTATTAGAGCTTATTATTTATTAGAAAGTTAGACTGTTCTTCCATACTTTAAGCTCGAAATGTTCAGTCCTGGACATGAGGGAGTGTATCAGAAGTATCACAGTGTTAGTTGATAACTTGATATAGTCATGGTAGGCGTAGCCTCTATATTCTATATTAGTGTTGGCAATAATCCTCTCTCATCTTGAGCTAGCTTTTGGTGTTGAAAGCATGGAGTAGCCTAACTCAATGATATCTCTAATTAATTTTTTAAAAAAATGAAAAATAAAAAGACTAGAACCTCAGCTGCTTCCACTTCCTTACTTGACTCACAATTACTTGACTCGCGATTCTCTAATTAATTAAGTAGAAGTATTTTCATGCCATTGAATTTCTTGTGGTCTGATAATTTTAACCCCTTTTGTAGGGATGGGCTTTTAGATGCATGTGATGGAGACTTCACCTTTGCAAGTGCCCTCGAAAATTTTGGGGGAGAACATTCTGATCCTTTATTTGTAACTTTGGGAGGTAAGGCTTGTTGGTCTATTCCCTCCTCTTTGTCTTTCCTGATAAAGTAAGCCCAAATGACTGCTTTTGGTATGCTTATTGCTTTGTTAGAGATCTTGGCTAGATATATTGGAGGTTAAACATTAGGTTATTTATTCACCCTGAGCTCACAAGATTGAAGGAGCATTAGATATGTTATTTCTGTGATTTGGATCCTTTAAAGTGAGAATGCTTTGAAATGAGTTTCACGTCTAACTTTATTGATCTTTACTTTAGGGGAGCCTCCTCTTTTTTGGTCTTCTGGATATATACTCCAATTCTTTGCATGATATGTTTAGGCCATTAAAGGAGCTTCTAACATCCCATGGGATAGGAAATGTGGTCAAAGATTTCAAGGCTTTGTTGTTGTTGTTGTTGTTTGCTAATCTGCTTCATTCTAATTCAAGGAAAACTTGTATCCTTTTCTAATTTCCTAGTAGTTTTGATCAATTTTGTTTTGGCATCCTTAGGGCCTGTTATGACCAAATTCTCTATGGCTTTGAGAGACATCAGTACATTCAAGGACGCTCTTAGGACACAGGTAACAGTTTGTTTAGTATTATCTTCTTTCATATTTTTCTGTTCTTTTATCAAGGATAGAAAACTGGCGAAAAGTTGTGGCTTTACAATCTTTATTTTCTTTTAGAATGCAAGATAAGGTTTGTTTGATTTCTCTATTTATGATTCTGTGAAGGAAAAGTGAAAATAAGAAATGGAAAAGAAAAAAACAAAAAGAAAGGAATTTTATTATTTTTACTTTGTTCTTTCACAAAATACTAAAAGTAGAAAACATAGAACAAACAGACTCATACTGTTGAAGATCTTTTTAAGTAAGAGAGTGAAGTCTAGGATAGCTATCATTATGCTGACTATATAATTTTAACAACAATTATAAAGTATTAAAGTTACATTTTTTTACTATTTGGTAACACCTTTTTACTTTTTTAAAAAAAATAAGTGTTTTCCAATAGTTAAAAAATGTGACCTTAATTTTAGCAATACTTTTGAAGTATTTCCAGTGTTACTTAGTTACCATAGCTACCACAATAATAGCAATCATAGCATGCACCAAATTAGAGCCAGATTTGTGTTTGACATTTGCTAGGTTGACTAAACTTGTTTTGGCTTCTTAGGTGGAGCAAATGTTGACTGACCGTCTACTTCACATTTACAATGTCGAAATAATGGATGTCAAGGTACACTAAAGTAGCGCAAAACTTTAAAAATGTTCATACATGAGTGATATAGTGTGATGCTGCCATCCTCTCTCAAGAGGCTACTATGCAGCTCTAATTTGTATGATATAAGACTATCAGTTGAAACTATGGACGTGGAAACTATCAGTGATGGAACTCAATTTTTAAAGTAAGACACTTTGTAAAGAATAATTCCCCAAAGGGTTGATATTATGTTTGAAAAATTACGTTAACATCCAATCATATATTATCGCATTAGCAGAAGTGTTTAGTCAACCACTGAAATATCTCGAAAGGCCATATAATCACAAATTTTTTTATTGGATAACATTGTAAAACATTTTTACATTGCTAATGCATAGAATTAAGCTAAAAAGTAAGATCTTTACAAATCACATGTCTTGTGAAGCCTTTTTTCCTTCCCTTTTTATTTAGCCTTCTCATGCTTCAAATAATCGTTGCAGGAAGCTCGAAAGCGTTTTGACAAGGCTTCCATTGCATATGACCAGGTGCTTCTCAATTGCTGATGAAGTTTGTACTTAAAAGTTGTCAAGTCCACGGGAAAAAAGTTAGCACATTTTGAAAAACAAAATATAGGTGTTGAAACTCCATTGGCATATCTCTTGATCATAAGTTCATAACACAATTTAACATGGATTTTTCGCAGGCACGGGAGAAGTTTATGTCATTGAGGAAAAGTACTAGGCAGGATATCGTCATTGCAATAGAGGAGGTATGTCCAAAATCTTACCTTTGGTTTTTTCCCAATATACATTGTATTAGGTTGTCATTGGCCACCATGAATTTTTTAATCTAATCTGGTAGTGACATTCCAGGAATTGCACAATGCAAGAAGCTCATTTGAAGAAGCCCGTTTCAATCTGGTAATTTTAGTTAACAAGATAGGTTGCTTTGAACAATACTGTAAACTATAGTATTTGTTTAGCTCTTTAATACAGAACATATGTTATCTCCTAGATTAGTGCTCTTCACAATGTCGAGGCCAAAAAAAGATTCGAGTTTTTGGAGGCTGTCACTGGAGTAATGGATGCTCATCTTCAATATTTTCGACAGGTGTATAATATTGTGACATATCACATATGGATTTCCCATACAGAGTATCACGCCTATGCTATTTCTAAAACTTCTTTCTCTTGCAGGGATATGAACTACTACATCAGTTGGAGCCCTTCATTGTTGAGGTTTTCCCCCTATCTCTTTACTCATTGTGTTTTTAACTTGAGTTGAAGATGGTAAACTGCTAGAACTAGAATCGAGGAGTAGTGTCTATTGATGAATTACAAGATAGAGATGATATTAGAGAGACATCTCAACTCTCCCAATATGCTAAAAGATGCCAAAAACTTACTCTACACTTTTCCTTCTCCTGTTGGTGCTGATACCCTAGCAAACTAAGTATGGAGAATGTGGGATTCAAATAGGAAAGGAAGAAAGCAGAAGAGCAAAAGACTACAAAAGAATATATGGATATATATTTTTGAGAGAATATGATCTGATACCATAATCAATATACTAATCCCTAATTATAGTACTATGCTCCCAATCCTAGTTAAATAAGGAATCAATCATGAACTTAGAGTATATGTCAAAACTAATCCTAAGGATTCATTGCTGATTACCTGGTTTCTTAATATATGATAAAAAAAAAAAAAGTATCATAAATTATATAATCGTCCTATTATCTGTAAGACTAATTATTACTGCCACTGACTAATAGGGTCCTAAGTAACAGAATCAAACTGGTATTGCCACTAACTTTATACACCTTTTGCATGGATAGGTGGTTGTAGATGATGTTTCTTTCAATCATATTGTGCAAAACTTTTGGTTTATAATTATGAATTATGATTATTGTTCTTGATATAAGAATGAATGAAGAATTTTCCTTTCTTGTATTTACCGTGTTTCAGGTTTTGTCATATGTACAAAAAGCAAGGGAAAGTCACAATGAGGAGCAGGTTTCTCTATTTGAAAGAATGATAGAGTACAAGCAACTTGTCCATCAAGAAAGTAAGTTGTCCTTGAAGGGATTTTATGATTCTCCTGGTCGAGACTCTCCATTTTCTAGGATATCAAGTGATGTGTTAGATGCAGTAACAGAATCTGTCAAAACCGGAAAGGTATTATAGCATATGGCAATTCATCCTCTTTTCCTCTTTGAAATATGTATCTAGTTTTTTTAATATCTGAGTCCTATCCATTGGAATCTGTTCGTCTCAGAAAAGTGCACAAATAATGTTTAGGTTCAAACCATTCGAGAAGGGTTTCTCTCAAAACGATCCAGCAATTTAAGAGGCGATTGGAAGAGAAGGTATTTTGTTCTTGATAGTCGCGGAATGCTTTACTACTTTCGCAAACCATTGACTCTCTTCCATGTAAGTGTCTGATTAGAAGTTACTCCCTCGATTCCAAAATAACTAGCAATTTGGACAAAGTAGTACATTAGAGAATCAATGTATCTAGGCAATTATAAATTGCCTAGATACATATAATTGCCTAGACACATTGATTCTGTATAATTGTCAAGATACATTGATTCTCTAGTATTCCACTTTATCCAAATTGATAATTATCTTGAAACTGTGGTAGTAATTATCAAGTATTTGTACTCTAAGCTTGATTATGCTTATCTCATTAATTGATCTTCTTAATAATTTTTTAGCATGAATACCATTTCAGGGTGCCAACTCACAGAAGAGTCATCATACCTTTGATAATTCTTCTGGCATTTTGAGTCGGTTGATATCTTCACATATTCATGGAGCCAATGATGAAAAGCCCGTTGCTCGTCATACGGTGAACTTGCTTACATCAACAATCAAGGTTGATGCGGAACAGACAGATTTAAGATTCTGCTTTAGGATTGTTTCTCCTTCAAAGGTTTATACATTGCAGGTAATCATACCAAAAATGTATTTAACGCATGTGTTTGGCTTTTGAGTTTTGATATTGTTACTATATTTTTTATAATACATAAGGAAACAATGTAGGCAGAAAATGCCCTGGACCAAAGGGATTGGATGGAAAAGATAACCGGAGTAATTGCATCCTTGCTCACTATACACACACTGGGAAAGGTACATAGTCATTTTATCAATTTTTCTTTTGGCTTTTTCAAACTACATCTCAAACTATAAATAAGCAGGGAGATGTCTCTGGTTTTGGATATAGCATTTGTAATATGGTGTTTTGTGATAATTTATCAGAATATGATCTCTCTCTCTCTCTCTCTCTCTCTCTCTCTCTCTCTCTCTCTCTCTCTCTCTCTTATATATTTTTATGTTAAAATCCACCATATTGCATTTTTGGGTCCTGGCACAAAAGAAAATGTGTCAAATTCAACATGCAGTGTAGTGCATCAAGGAACACCTTTTCTTTCGTATCATAATCTAATATGTAGTGCATCGGATTTTGACAAAAAAAAAAAAAAAAAACGGGGGAAAATTATAAGAGAGAAATTGTGGAAAGGATAGAGGTGACTTCCATATTTTGGCAAACATAGAACAATCCATATATTGATAGAGTTGCTTAAAAAAAATGCATGTAATTTAGATTATTATAATCGTTAAAGAATTATATTGCAGCCTCAGCCTGTAATTTCTCGCTCAGAAGGTGGTGACTGGGATTCTGCCAGCCCAACTGATTCAGTACAAAGTTCTTCTGATGATGAAATGGCAGTAAATTCAGGTTTGGCATGCAAGATCACCCCCAAGTCAAATAGGTCACCTAATGGCTTGCAGAAGCATAAACACAGTATAAAATGTGAAAAGCCAATCGATGTTCTTCGAAGGGTTAATGGGAATGACAAATGTGCTGATTGTGGTAAATCTGAACCAGACTGGGCATCCTTAAACCTTGGCATCCTTGTATGCATTGAATGTTCTGGTGTTCATCGAAATCTTGGTGTACATATATCCAAAGTAAGTAGTTGAGGTTGCTTGTTTAAGTTTTTACATCAGTATCATGGCTGCTAGACACCATGTCTGCTTATTGCTTTTATTATCATAGAAGTGAAAACTACCAGAACTGCATCTTCCCAAAGGATTATGTTGTTGGGTAGAGATATCCTAACATGCTCTCTCACACAAGCCTCCTTGGGCTTGGAAGAGTCAAGAGTGGATAATGCAGAAACTACATCTGCCTTGTGTCGAAATTCAATTTTTATTTAGAAGAATGGGGGTGAAGCATGTTTGAAATTCAGACCAGTTTGAAATTCTTGTTCTGTTGAATGGAGGCATATAAATGAATGATTTTATGTTCTAACCAAATAAATAAAATAAATCTGTTTTCAATATTCACTTTGCCTAAGGTATAAACTGGAAAACGTATTTTGCAGGTAAGATCACTGACACTTGATGTGAAAGTATGGGATTCCTCAGTTTTAAGCATGTTTCAATCACTTGGCAATCTCTTTGCAAACTCAGTTTGGGAGGAGTTATTGCATTCGAAAACTTCAACAGATGATACTCTTGATGGGTAAGTATTTCCAACACCAAGGGGATTTATTAGCTTTTAAGAACTTTTTCTGACATGCACCTTCGCAATTCAGATCATCTAAGGGCACCAGAACCAAATTATTTCATGCAAGAAAACCTGCATATGATGATCCCATTTCACTAAAGGAGAGGTTCATCCATGCAAAGGTAATAAACCATTAATCTAATGAAAATTTCAAGTTGCTTCCTAGTTGGAAAGAAATATATCTCTGGGAATTAAATGTATATTTTAAAATTTTCTGCTAAAGTTCTTTATTTAAGTTTTCCATCTTTAGAATACTGTGTAAAAGGAGAAATTCTTGCATGGCGAAGGAGTGCGAGATAGAATTAAGCTTGCACTAATCTATTGGATATTTTAAGGGACATTGAATTTATTTTTGAATTCCATGATGACTTTTGCATTTATTGGGATTAAGGATGTTGGATTCTAGCATTAGGCTTCGCTTTGGATTAAGCTCCTGACCAAAAGGTTAACCTTCATTTTATTCAAGTCCAAATACCCTCTTAATATATTTTTTTTCCTTGTTCAATGTATCCAATGTGTATTCTCTCAGACACATATCTATTCTCCAAACCAATTACTGGCTCACTGCATACAATTTGAGCTTAGTTAATGGGGAACTGCACCGTTAACTTGGTCTTTTTTAGTGGCCAGACCCACCACTAAGTTTAAATGACACGCATTAATTGATAAGAGTATAATCCTATATGTTGCTCCATAATCCTGAAAGAATTGATTGCCACACAGTTATATTCATTGCTAGAGAATGTAGGTTCCCATTTAACTTAGTATATAGTTAAAGTTTTGGTCAATGTTCAATATGTTCTTGAACTCCATTTTGTAAATTAAAATTTCAAACTCTGCTGGTTAGAAAGTATCATGCCATTTTGTCCATGTCACGTGAGTGTGAAGTTGGTGAATAGGTTCTTGAAAATATGCCATTTAAGCTTTTACCAGTACACTCTAGGCTAAGAGGATGGATGCTTATCCCTTGTTCCTTAATCTGTTAACCATTTCCTCTATCAGTTGTGTTATTTCAACAATACAATGTTGTTGGACAACTTTCACTGAAAGTAATTAATACATGGATCTCGCACATTGTCTTTTAACTTATTCTTTTCTCTTTTTATCTAAAGTTATAAGCCCCTTTTGAGTTCCAAACATTTTGAACTATAATTACAAACTAGTTATGTAAGTTATTAACTGAAAATTGTTCAATTTTGGACAACTTTTGGTAATTGTAAAAATATCATTTTCATTTACTTTTCTTTTACAGCAAAACAAGCAGTTTTCTCTTTAAATATAGATACATTTTCTTTTTCTTCCTCAATTAAAAACTTGGTACAAATATTTCTCAAATGAAACCTGATATTTTCTCCTATTGTAGTATTCTGAGAAAGTCTTCGTTCGCCGGATACCAAACAACAATCGTCTCCGTACAGTGGCACAACTGGTCTGGGAAAGCATCTTTGCCAATGACAAGAAATCAGTGTACCGGCATATTGTGAGATCCAGTGTGGATATCAATGCTTTAAATTTAAATGGTCAATTTGATGGTATATCTCTTTCTTAACCAACCATTCTCAAACTCATGGAATCTTATTGCTATTGACAATAGCATTGCTTGAAGTACTGTATAATTAATAATTGGTTTCTGTAATAGGAAATTCTTTTGCCACGCCTTCTTCAAGTCACTCAAGCATGTCATCTGAAACTGAAAGCCAACTAATGGAGGACATAAAAGATGGCTCAAGTGTGCTTCACTTGGCATGCCTTGTATCTGATGCTGGAATGGTGGAGCTGCTCCTACAGTATGGTGCAGATATAAATGCAGTTGATTCAATTGGTCGAACACCATTACATTACTGCATGTTTAGAGGGAAGATTGCAACTGCAAAATTACTTATTTTAAGGTAGTTATGTCAGTAGTTCTATCTGATATCCCTATCAAATATTCTTCTCTGAAGTTCAGCATCTGAACCGTTGATGAAAAAAAAAATAGTTTTAGATTACATCTGAAGTTTAGATGATGTACTTTATGCTCTAAAGTGCAACTTGCCACAGGCTGCACTTAAGAGGAGACAAACCCATTCTTCTTCATACTGTGTGTCCTATATATTATATGCCTTTGAAATTATCTATCCTAGCTATGAAGATGTACCCTGCCTCTTATTGTTATATTCTGCTTCTGCACTTGTAATCACATTTCTTATCTTACTTTATGTGCTAAGCATCTAGTTCATGAGAAACTTCATAGAATTAAGGCTAGTGAAACATTGTTATAATTGACTGGATAATGCATGTTTTTCTAAGTAATACATATACATTTGGTACTTTTCAAGTGAGTAACAACACTTAAGAGCATTATATTCATGCATGGTTTTTTTTTTTTTTTTTTTTTTATTGTTGGAATCAGCCACTCTCTGAGGTAGTTATTAAAGGAAAGGGCATTTATTCAGTTTCATTATGACTCATTTTATGTTCATTATTGAGATAATTGTTTGGTTGAATCAGACATTTTTGTGAATATGATAAACACATGATTTGATATGTGTATGAAGTATAAACTTTTTTTCCATTTCTAGTTACAGTACATACAATTAAATCCTTAATTTTATTATTTTCAGGGGGGCCAATACACATGTAGTAGATAAACAAGGAAAGACTCCTCTCATGCTTGCATCAGAACCTAGCAGTGAAATTGTTGGTCTCATATCAAGCAGATGACATGCTCACACACCCTCCTTTTCTTTTTGGGTCTGGTCCAACAAAAGCTTAAGCCTCAACTAAGATTGGGACAAAGAAAACATTGAGGACCACACTGGGCATGGATTTTGAATTAGGCAACAGAAAGCAACTAGCCCAAGAGGCCTTTTGGGTCACCTGTTCATAGTTATCTTCTTCTGTTGTATATAACTATATATAATATAATATATAGTATAATCTCACATTGTTGTAATGTCCATCCATCTTAAATTTTGAGATTGTATCATATGATCAAATCTCACCAAGAGTTGTACATAATATAAGTTACTTAAGTGATTAATCAACTAGGTTCAAGGAGGAAAAGGTGATTAATTTCTACTAAGGAATTAATAGGCACAATTGTTAAGCCTCTTTTTCCTTTTCGGTATTATACGTGAAAAGTTGGTTCACAATTTCATTTTTATTATTTATTTTTTATTTAATAATAGAAAATATCAATTTATATTTCAACATGATGAATAGTAAACAAAAAAGAGAATGAGAGATATGTAGATGTAATAGGACAAGAAAAGAAAAGAAAAGTATGTGTGTAGAAAAATTAAAAATATTTGAAGTAATCAGGTGTAATAGGACAAGACTGATTCTGATCCCCCAAAAAAGAAAAAAAAAATCTTGCCAAACATCAATATAACTCCTGATCCAATAAAATCATATATATTTGACAATTTCATAAATTCCATTAACAAGATTATAAATTAATCTGAAAATAAATAAATAGGGTTTCAGTTTCCATTTTGGCCACGTGAGTCACAGTGGAGTAACATGTGGATCAAGAAGATAAGAAGACCATGGACCGAAGTTTCACGAAACGTGGATCATAAAAAAGAAGATAAAAAATAAAAAAAATCTGAGTGATTATGACAGCACTTGTTAGATTCAGTGTTCACAACACTTTGATTTTCCATTTGCTTGATCAAGTCTTTGATGGTAACATTCCAAGCTTAATTCATGACTCACATTTTAGTCTTTGGTGGTGGCATGAAAATGGACACATTCTGATGTAACCTTCAATCCTTCATGATTACCTTTGTAACCTATTTTGGTGATTGTCATTAATTATTCATTAAATATTGCCCCTAAAATCCCAAACAAAATGCACTAGTAATTTAGATTTTACTTGATATATTTATAGATATTCGTGATTTCATTTAACACTATATTTTTAATAAATTTTCAAGTGTATTAGTACACTGGTATTTCAGTGATTTTTAATCGTTAATCTTAATTATAAAAAATATATATAATATATATAACTAAGATCAACAGTTAACATTTACTAAAATACCGGTATACGGATATATTTAAAAATTTTCTTATATTTTTATCGCGTGAAACTTTTCAAAATGAATATCATTGTTTTTATTTGTTCCAATGGGATACCTTAATTTAATTTTAAGAATAAATGATAAATAAGGTCCTTATTTTTTATCTCAAAAACAAATTAAATAAGTTTTCAATTAATTAAGAATGCAAAAATATCTTTTACTCTCTAAAATGCGAGACATCTAAATCTCTTCGATCGAGGAATTGATTTATCCTTATATATTTTGGACGAGGAGATTTAAGTATCTTATATTTTAGAAGATCAAGAATGTCTTTGTATTTTCAATTAGTCAAAAACTTATGTACCTTTCAATTAGAAAGCTAGAGACTTATTCGTCCTTTTTTCTAATTAATACAATAATGAAGATGTGTTATTTTTTCTGCAAAATTCAAGGATTTGTCATATATGTTTGTGAGATATTTATACACACACATGCACGTGAATACTTGATCGATTGTTGCTGCACATTCTACTCTATAGCAATTGATAAAACTATTTGCATGACATTGAAATTTATTGGGAGAAAAACAAGATAATGAAAATAAGAAAACATGCACACTAAATAATCTACTTAATTCTTAGTGATAATGGTGTATGCATAGCATTGTTGAGTTGATTGGTTGGTCTCTTTATAACGAGGAACTACCAACCTAAGCTACTATATATTGTCTCTCCTTAAAACATAATAAACTTCATGACCTCTCACTCTTATGTCATCACTATTTTACTTTCAAACATAATAAATTATTGTACACTAAAGTAATTTTGATGGTAAATTGGTAATAATAATGTTAATTAATGAACAGATTGAACAGCAACGTGCATTGGCAGCAGGAGTAAGGTATTCAAACTAGGACTTTTTCTTTTCTTTTCTTTTCTTTTTTCCTTTTTTTTTTAAAAATTTTATTTTTCCATTCCCATGCATATGGTTTTGTTACTTTGTAATGCTAAAACCGTGAAAGGCATGTCTTTCCGATTTTAGAGAAGCCAAGTCACACAAAACTTTTATAGTTGGTTAGTAGGGAATAGGAAAAAGGCTAAAAAATTTGGATATAGAAGTAGAATGAGTGTTATACCTTAACGTGGTAATTTTTGGTGTTTTTTAAAACTATGAAAGGTACACAAATCGGACCCTTCGATTTGTGTTTAAAAAATTTTAAAAGTTTGGAGTACACAAATCGGACAGTTCGAGTACAGAAATCGGACGGTCCAATTTGTGTATCTAAAAATCGGACAGTCCGATTTCTGTACCTCTTAAAAATCGGACGGTCCGATTTGTACTTCATACATTAAATTATCCCACATTTTAAAAAAATACCATAGTAGATTACAATTTAAAAAAACACCATTGTTAATCCAATATTAAAAATAAAAAAAGTGTAGAAAAAAGGGTTAAATCAAATATCACCACCTTTAATTTAGCATTTTGGATTCACTCATTGATCTTATGAATGAACGTAGTACGTACCTAGAATCTATCGTGCTATTATTCACTACATATATGCTTCGCTTTAAGCATGTTAACTTTAATGAAAGTTGGTCGTCTTTACATGTTTTCTATTTATAGAAACTATGCTCTGCTTTGTATCTTAGCTAGATTAATATTCATAAACCAATCAATGGAACCAAAATAGAATTCTTTTTCAATTTTTAGATGGTATACGTGGATTGTTAACATTACACATATTACTCATAAAGTTTGTAGTAATTAAACCCGTGATCACTACTAATATTATACTATAGCGAAATTGGCAAACAACATAATATATTCATATCAAATCATAATAAAAGCACAAATAAATTATTGTGTTATTATTATTATTAGGGTAATTTACATAAATAAAATAAATAAAAAAAAGTGTTATGCAAATACAATATTCTGAAAAATCAGGTGCAAATACAATAAACCTAATTATATGTAATTTGCGACATCCCAGTTTTTGATTACACGTAATCTGCTAAACTCTGTCAGCTGTCGCAGATTACGTTCAGAAGCTGCAAACCTCTTGTAACGGTTTATGAACAGATGGGCCCAAAGTGTATTCAGCGAGACCCTGTGAAATGTGGCTGCCTGAAAAATGTCTATGTGTGTGTTTGACAAACGCGTTGGAAAAAAGAGAAGTGATTCCACCTCTGAACACACGTTCACGTGAAGCTAAAATTTGTTGTTTCTGCGTTCATGTTCATGAGAAACTATTAATTTATCCATTAAGAACCAACTAAAATTAACAATTTTTTTTTGTTGGATGTCTTGTTGTCTTTTAAGGATAATTATCAATGTCGTTATTTATTTATTTTTTTATTATTGTTTTCAAATAATTAGCTAAATTTACTGTGTAAAATTAAAAAATATTAGTGATTTTAAATTATTTTTATTTATAAAAATTAAATAAATGATATATTAGTTATTAGCATGTCATGTAAATATATTTTGAAAAGAGATCATTAATAGAAGGTTAATAATCAGTCTCATAAAATTAAATATTAAAAATAAAAAAAGTTTTTTTTTTTTAAATTTCGTAACCCTTCAAAAAAATATTAAGAATCAGATCGGGTATTCACTCAAAAATCATATAGAGGAATACTAGGAGGTCAGCAACTTTTGTAATTTGTAGCTATCAAATAACTATCAATAATAATTTTAATAGTGTGAGATTGGTGTGAGATTTCATCTAATAACTCACTTTTTTTTGCTAGTTACATGCTGGTCAGAATTTAACCTACACTTTTCCAATCATATATATACAATACCTTTGATCAATCTTGTTTAACAATATCAAAGAAACCTAACCCTTAAAAATAGAAATGCATGACTAGAGAACAAAAGAAACCCACTTGTCACGCCTTGAATTCAAACAAAACAAAATAAATAGAATTTCTTAACTTTTATCCTAATCTTATTAATAATAGTTTAACGAACCCTAATGAACTCTGATAAGCACGATGTCATAAGGTGGAGGCAGCATAACTTTTATTATTTCAGCCAACATTTCATTAAACAATTGAACTAATCCACTTCTTCTATTTTGATAGGAGAGTGGGGGGTTACACAAAAAACTTTTTTCTTTTAAAAATAATGTTTATTATCTCCCACACTCCAACAACAGTTCTAAAGTCCTAATAAACAATAAAGTAATTATGATATATAAGACCAAAATTAATTAATTTTTTATAGAATCTAATTATTTTTGTAGGCCCACTCTAGTGCGTAACGTGGATACCCATCTGCTTGTATGGCCGGTTTTGATCAAATTCGATGGTATATATTTTATCCAAAATTTAAATTTTAAATTATAAAATTTATATTATTTTAATTTTTTAGTTATTTTTAGCTAATTTATTATTATTATTAAATATTTTTGTTTTTATTAAATCTTTCTTTGATACAAAAATAATATTATAATTAAAATTTAATTAATATATGTTTTAAGGACACGTATTAAACTTGTTAATAATAAAAATTTTAAATTATTTATTTTAATAAATACATAATATATAAAAAAATTAATTGGTAATTTAATCCTTATAATAATTATTATACTGTGATTTTGAAAAACAGGTTTAAGAACTCATTTAAATAAGTTTATAAATAATTTTTTTTAACTTTTTATTTATAAAAACTTATAACATTAATATTTGATGCAATTTTTAAAACTAAATAGTAACTTTTTAAAAAGATATTTAAGTGTTTATAAAAAAATTAAAAAAATAATTTTTTTATAATAAAAATTTTTTTATTATTTTTTTAAATAAATATTTTTATGATTAAAAAATTTAACATAAAAATAATTTATTAATAAAAAATTTTATTATTTAAATTTTCTTTAAAAGAATTTAATTAAGTAGTTTTTACCTGGAGAATTTCATGGACCTTGTACAACTATCATCATGATTTCTTGTTGCTATTGCATACAAATTCCACGCGGTATCATCATTCATCCCGTGCAGTAACTTGTCCTAGATTAAAACTTTAGCAGTCAAAAAGATGGGAAAAAATGACATCTTTTATAAAAGCAACACTTTATTGTATGAATGAGTAGACAAATATTGACGTTTGCGGGACTTTTAACTACCCTACTTTTTCTGTGAATATAAACAGTAGTCACACTTGTATGATGTGAACTTTCCTGTATTATTAGATTGGATGAGATGAATGATTTATTTTTCTTATAAGTTATACAACATATTAATTATTAAATGGAAAAAATGATTTTTTTTAGTTTTAACACATCGATTAATTGTTTGTTTGTATATATTTAGTATTTTAAAATTATTTATAAAATGTATTATGTTTTTATGAATAAAGTGATAAATAAATTCTTAAAAATTTATACTTTAAAGTTTAAACATATTAGTCTTTAAAAAAATATCAATAAAATCTTTTAAAATAACAAATATGAATACATTATCTTTAAATTAATTTCTATAATTAAAATAGTTTGTATTCATTTTTGAATTAATTTATCCATATTTATTACCGTTAAAGGCTTTCTTGATATTTTTTTTTCAAAAATTAATCTATCTAAAATATAAGGGCAAAACACTAAAATAAGCCAAGGGAAAGAAATTTTTACGCAAATCCACCAAACCAAAATCTGGTTCATGAATCAACCAATGCATGTTTATATGTAGTTCGAATTAACTATATTCGAACTTGATCTACACATAATTCGAATCATGTTAGCTTCGAATTATACACAAAACTCACACACACTAATTCGAATCAACCTGATTCGAATTACACACATACAATAATTCGAATCAGGTTGATTCGAATTACACCCTCATTTATTAAAAAAATTAATAATTTAAAATAAAAAAATATATATTTTATTTCATATATTAAAAAAACCTAACAAAATATTTAATTACGAGACTTCTTTAAAATATTAATGAGTTATCAATTCGAATTCCATACAATACTCTTTTGTCCATTTTTAATAGCTCATGAATATTTTTTAATAAATTTTTTTAAATTATATGGTGAGATATTACATGATTCGAATTACGCATGGAAAGTTCAATCACTCTGATTCGAATTATATGGTGAGCAATTCGAATTCTATACAATACTCTTCTGCCCATTTTTGATAGCTCATGAATATTTTTTAATAAATTTATTTTAACTATACCACAAAAAAAAATATTTTATTCTATGCAAAATAATTTAAAAAATTGATTAAAAAATGTTAGGAGTACTATAAAAATTTGTAATGTTCTAATGACTTAGGTAAATACATGCATGTACACAAATTTTAAATAAAATACTCTACATAGTCAATAATAATTTAGAAATTAAAGAAAATATTTTATTCCATCCAAAACAATTAAAAAATATATTTTATTCTATACAAAATAATTTAAAAAATGGCTTAAAAAATGTTATGAGTACTATAAAAGTTTGAAATATTCTAGTGATTTAGATAAATACATGATAAAAGTATATTTTCTTTAATTTCTAAATTATTATCGATTATGTAGAGTATTTCTTTAATGTCCTAAGTCATTACAAATTTTTATAGTACTCCTAACATCTTTTAAGTCATTTTTTAAATTATTTTGCATAGAATAAAATATTTTTTTGTCGTATGATTAAAATAAATTTATTAAAAAATATTCATGAGCTATCAAAAATGGGCAGGAGAGTATTGTATAGAATTTGAATTGCTCACCATATAATTCGAATCAGAGTGATTGAACTTCCCATGCGCAATTCGAATCATGTAATATCTCACCATATAATTTAAAAAAAAAATTATTAAAAAATATTCATTAACTATTAAAAATGGACAAAAGAGTATTGTATAGAATTCAAATTGATAGCTCATTAATATTTTAAAGAAGTCTCGTAATTAAATATTTTGTTAGCTTTTTTTAATGCATGAAATAAAATATATTTTTTTTAATTTTAAATTTTTTTTTTTTTAATAAATTTTTTAATAAATTATTAATTTTTTTAATAAATGAGGGTATAATTCAAATCAACATGATTCGAAT